>NC_140017.1:37834083-37862286 GCF_964263955.1 Coregonus lavaretus | reverse complement strand
CTGCCCTGGTTTAGAGACCAGCAGGTTACTGGCCCAACGCTCTAACCACTAGGCTACCTGCTGCCCTGGTTTAGAGACCAGCAGGTTACTGGCCCAACCGCTCTAACCACTAGGCTACCTGCTGCCCTGGTTTAGAGACCAGCAGGTTACTGGCCCAACGCTCTAACCACTAGGCTACCTGCTGCCCTGGTTTAGAGACCAGCAGGTTACTGGCCCAACGCTCTAAACACTAGGCTACCTGCTGCCCTGGTTTAGACCAGCAGGTTACTGGCCCAACGCTCTAACCATAGGCTACCTCTGCCCTGGTTTAGAGACCAGCAGGTTACTGGCCCAACGCTCTAACCACTAGGCTACCTGCTGCCCTGGTTTAGAGACCAGCAGGTTACTGGCCCAACGCTCTAACCACTAGGCTACCTGCTACCCTGGTTTAGAGACCAGCAGGTTACTGGCCCAACGCTCTAACCACTAGGCTACCTGCTGCCCTGGTGTAGAGACCAGCAGGTTACTGGCCCAACGCTCTAACCACTAGGCTACCTGCTGCCCTGGTTTAGAGACCAGCAGGTTACTGGCCCAACGCTCTAACCACTAGGCTACCTGCTGCCCTGGTTTAGAGACCAGCAGGTTACTGGCCCAACGCTCTAACCACTAGGCTACCTGCTGCCCTGGTTTAGAGACCAGCAGGTTACTGGCCCAACGCTCTAACCGCTAGGCTACCTGCTGCCCTGGTTTAGAGACCAGCAGGTTACTGGCCCAACGCTCTAACCACTAGGCTACCTGCTGCCCTGGTTTAGAGACCAGCAGGTTACTGGCCCAACGCTCTAACCACTAGGCTACCTGCTGCCCTGGTTTAGAGACCAGCAGGTTACTGGCCCAACGCTCTAACCACTAGGCTACCTGCTGCCCTGGTTTAGAGACCAGCAGGTTACTGGCCCAACGCTCTAACCACTAGGCTACCTGCTGCCCTGGTTTAGAGACCAGCAGGTTACTGGCCCAACGCTCTAACCACTAGGCTACCTGCTGCCCTGGTTTAGAGACCAGCAGGTTACTGGCCCAACGCTCTAACCACTAGGCTACCTGCTGCCCTGGTTTAGAGACCAGCAGGTTACTGGCCCAACGCTCTAACCGCTAGGCTACCTGCTGCCCTGGTTTAGAGACCAGCAGGTTACTGGCCCAACGCTCTAACCGCTAGGCTACCTGCTGCTCTGGTTTAGAGACCAGCAGGTTACTGGCCCAACGCTCTAACCACTAGGCTACCTGCTGCCCAGGTTTAGAGACCAGCAGGTTACTGGCCCAACGCTCTAACCACTAGGCTACCTGCTGCCCTGGTTTAGAGACCAGCAGGTTACTGGCCCAACGCTCTAACCACTAGGCTACCTGCTGCCCTGGTTTAGAGACCAGCAGGTTACTGGCCCAACGCTCTAACCACTAGGCTACCTGCTACCCTGGTGTAGAGACCAGCAGGTTACTGGCCCAACGCTCTAACCACTAGGCTACCTGCTGCCCTGGTGTAGAGACCAGCAGGTTACTGGCCCAACGCTCTAACCGCTAGGCTACCTGCTGCCCTGGTGTAGAGACCAGCAGGTTACTGGCCCACGCTCTAACCGCTAGGCTACCTGCTGCCCTGGTGTAGAGACCAGCAGGTTACTGGCCCAACGCTCTAACCGCTAGGCTACCTGCTGCCCTGGTTTAGAGACCAGCAGGTTACTGGCCCAACGCTCTAACCACTAGGCTACCTGCTGCCCTGTGTAGAGACCAGCAGGTTACTGGCCCAACGCTCTAACCACTAGGCTACCTGCTACCCTGGTTTAGAGACCAGCAGGTTACTGGCCCAACGCTCTAACCACTAGGCTACCTGCTGCCCTGGTTTAGAGACCAGCAGGTTACTGGCCCAACGCTCTAACCACTAGGCTACCTGCTGCCCTGGTTTAGAGACCAGCAGGTTACTGGCCCAACGCTCTAACCACTAGGCTACCTGCTGCCCTGGTTTAGAGACCAGCAGGTTACTGGCCCAACGCTCTAACCACTAGGCTATCTGCTGCCCTGGTTTAGAGACCAGCAGGTTACTGGCCCAACGCTCTAACCACTAGGCTACCTGCTGCCCTGGTTTAGAGACCAGCAGGTTACTGGCCCAACGCTCTAACCACTAGGCTACCTGCTGCCCTGGTTTAGAGACCAGCAGGTTACTGGCCCAACGCTCTAACCGCTAGGCTACCTGCTGCCCTGGTTTAGAAACCAGCAGGTTACTGGCCCAACGCTCTAACCGCTAGGCTACCTGCTGCCCTGGTTTAGAGACCAGCAGGTTACTGGCCCAACGCTCTAACCGCTAGGCTACCTGCTGCCCTGGTTTAGAGACCAGCAGGTTACTGGCCCAACGCTCTAACCGCTAGGCTACCTGCTGCCCTGGTTTAGAGACCAGCAGGTTACTGGCCCAACGCTCTAACCACTAGGCTACCTGCTGCCCTGGTTTAGAGACCAGCAGGTTACTGGCCCAACGCTCTAACCACTAGGCTACCTACTGCCCTGGTTTAGAGACCAGCAGGTTACTGGCCCAACGCTCTAACCACTAGGCTACCTGCTGCCCTGGTGTAGAGACCAGCAGGTTACTGGCCCAACGCTCTAACCGCTAGGCTACCTGCTGCCCTGGTTTAGAGACCAGCAGGTTACTGGCCCAACGCTCTAACCACTAGGCTACCTGCTGCCCTGGTTTAGAGACCAGCAGGTTACTGGCCCAACGCTCTAACCACTAGGCTACCTGCTGCCCTGGTTTAGAGACCAGCAGGTTACTGGCCCAACGCTCTAACCACTAGGCTACCTGCTGCCCTGGTTTAGAGACCAGCAGGTTACTGGCCCAACGCTCTAACCACTAGGCTACCTGCTGCCCTGGTTTAGAGACCAGCAGGTTACTGGCCCAACGCTCTAACCACTAGGCTACCTGCTGCCCTGGTTTAGAGACCAGCAGGTTACTGGCCCAACGCTCTAACCACTAGGCTACCTGCTGCCCTGGTTTAGAGACCAGCAGGTTACTGGCCCAACGCTCTAACCACTAGGCTACCTGCTCCCCTAGTGTAGAGACCAGCAGGTTACTGGCCCAACGCTCTAACCACTAGGCTACCTGCTGCCCTGGTTTAGAGACCAGCAGGTTACTGGCCCAACGCTCTAACCACTAGGCTACCTGCTGCCCTGGTTTAGAGACCAGCAGGTTACTGGCCCAACGCTCTAACCACTAGGCTACCTGCTGCCCTGGTTTAGAGACCAGCAGGTTACTGGCCCAACGCTCTAACCACTAGGCTACCTGCTGCCCTGGTTTAGAGACCAGCAGGTTACTGGCCCAACGCTCTAACCACTAGGCTACCTGCTGCCCTGGTTTAGAGACCAGCAGGTTACTGGCCCAACGCTCTAACCACTAGGCTACCTGCTGCCCTGGTGTAGAGACCAGCAGGTTACTGGCCCAACGCTCTAACCACTAGGCTACCTGCTACCCTGGTTTAGAGACCAGCAGGTTACTGGCCCAACGCTCTAACCACTAGGCTACCTGCTGCCCTGGTGTAGAGACCAGCAGGTTACTGGCCCAACGCTCTAACCACTAGGCTACCTGCTACCCTGGTGTAGAGACCAGCAGGTTACTGGCCCAACGCTCTAACCACTAGGCTACCTGCTGCCCTGGTGTAGAGACCAGCAGGTTACTGGCCCAACGCTCTAACCGCTAGGCTACCTGCTGCCCTGGTTTAGAGACCAGCAGGTTACTGGCCCAACGCTCTAACCGCTAGGCTACCTGCTGCCCTGGTTTAGAGACCAGCAGGTTACTGGCCCAATGCTCTAACCACTAGGCTACCTGCTACCCTGGTTTAGAGACCAGCAGGTTACTGGCCCAACGCTCTAACCACTAGGCTACCTGCTGCCCTGGTTTAGAGACCAGCAGGTTACTGGCCCAACGCTCTAACCACTAGGCTACCTGCTGCCCTGGTTTAGAGACCAGCAGGTTACTGGCCCAACGCTCTAACCACTAGGCTACCTGCTGCCCTGGTTTAGAGACCAGCAGGTTACTGGCCCAACGCTCTAACCACTAGGCTACCTGCTGCCCTGGTTTAGAGACCAGCAGGTTACTGGCCCAACGCTCTAACCACTAGGCTACCTGCTGCCCTGGTTTAGAGACCAGCAGGTTACTGGCCCAACGCTCTAACCACTAGGCTACCTGCTGCCCTGGTTTAGAGACCAGCAGGTTACTGGCCCAACGCTCTAACCACTAGGCTACCTGCTGCCCTGGTTTAGAGACCAGCAGGTTACTGGCCCAACGCTCTAACCACTAGGCTACCTGCTGCCCTGGTTTAGAGACCAGCAGGTTACTGGCCCAACGCTCTAACCACTAGGCTACCTGCTGCCCTGGTTTAGAGACCAGCAGGTTACTGTCCCAACGCTCTAACCACTAGGCTACCTGCTGCCCTGGTTTAGAGACCAGCAGGTTACTGGCCCAACGCTCTAACCGCTAGGCTACCTGCTGCCCTGGTTTAGAGACCAGCAGGTTACTGGCCCAACGCTCTAACCACTAGGCTACCTGCTGCCCTGGTTTAGAGACCAGCAGGTTACTGGCCCAACGCTCTAACCACTAGGCTACCTGCTGCCCTGGTTTAGAGACCAGCAGGTTACTGGCCCAACGCTCTAACCACTAGGCTACCTGCTGCCCTGGTGTAGAGACCAGCAGGTTACTGGCCCAACGCTCTAACCACTAGGCTACCTGCTGCCCTGGTTTAGAGACCAGCAGGTTACTGGCCCAACGCTCTAACCACTAGGCTACCTGCTGCCCTGGTGTAGAGACCAGCAGGTTACTGGCCCAACGCTCTAACCACTAGGCTACCTGCTGCCCTGGTTTAGAGACCAGCAGGTTACTGGCCCAACGCTCTAACCACTAGGCTACCTGCTGCCCTGGTGTAGAGACCAGCAGGTTACTGGCCCAACGCTCTAACCACTAGGCTACCTGCTGCCCTGGTTTAGAGACCAGCAGGTTACTGGCCCAACGCTCTAACCACTAGGCTACCTGCTGCCCTGGTTTAGAGACCAGCAGGTTACTGGCCCAACGCTCTAACCACTAGGCTACCTGCTGACCTGGTTTAGAGACCAGCAGGTTACTGGCCCAACGCTCTAACCACTAGGCTACCTGCTGCCCTGGTTTAGAGACCAGCAGGTTACTGGCCCAACGCTCTAACCACTAGGCTACCTGCTGCCCTGGTTTAGAGG
Organism: Coregonus lavaretus; assembly: GCF_964263955.1. NCBI lineage: Eukaryota > Metazoa > Chordata > Actinopteri > Salmoniformes > Salmonidae > Coregonus > Coregonus lavaretus. Next base: position 37,857,054 of record NC_140017.1, on the reverse strand, counting down.
CCAGCAGGTTACTGGCCCAACGCTCTAACCACTAGGCTACCTGCTGCCCTGGTTTAGAGACCAGCAGGTTACTGGCCCAACGCTCTAACCACTAGGCTACCTGCTGCCCTGGTTTAGAGACCAGCAGGTTACTGGCCCAACGCTCTAACCACTAGGCTACCTGCTGCCCTGGTTTAGAGACCAGCAGGTTACTGGCCCAACACTCTATTTTTAATTAAAAAAATTAATACTTAAGGCAAATATTTATATTTGAAAAACCTGTTTTTGCTTCGTCATTATGGGGTATTGTGTGTAGATTGATGAGGGGAAAAAACAATTTAATCTATTGTAGAATAAGGCTGTAACGTAACAAAATGTGGAAAAAGTGAAGGGGTCTGAATACTTTCCAAATGCACTGTATGCCTCATGATCTTAGTTCACCTGTCGTACCCTGTCAGAACCCAAAATAGAAGCTTGTTTTACTCCAACGTTTTTAAACAAAGTAAATGATAGCTTCAAAACAAGGTTAAAATTATCATCTTGATATCATGGATGGTCAGTCCTTGCATTCATAGCTCTGTTTACAAATTTGAGAGTGGTTACATTTCTCCAGCCCCATCCCTCTAACCTCTTTTCAGAAACAGGGGTGGGGATAGCGTTTTGTTATTGTTTCAACTGCTGATTGTCGCTTTAAATTCCTTTTGCACTTCCGACTGTCACGCCCTGGCTCTGGGGACTTTTATATGTTGAGCCAGCGTGTTAGTTTCTATGTGTTAGTTTCTGGGTGTTAGGTTCTATGTTTCGTTTTCTATGTTCTTGTTCTAGTTTATGTGTTTCTATGTTGGCCTGGGTGGTTCCCAATTAGAGGCAGCTGTGGCTCGTTGTCTCTGATTGGGAACCATACTTAGGCAGCCTGTTTTGCACTTGTCATTTGTGGGATCTTGTTCCGGAGAGGTTTGTGTTTTGTTAACCTTAGGACTTCACGTATCGTTTATTGTTTTGTTATTGTTATAAAGTACTCATTAAAAGATGTACGCATATCACGCTGCGCCTTGGTCCGCTTATTATGACGATCGTGACCATTATTTAGCATTTTATATTCCCATTATTTAGCATGTTATATTCCCAGCACTGTAAAATATTTCAACGATAATTGCAGCACTTCTTCTCCTCCTCTCCTATCATCCTCTCACACCATCTGTGGCCGACAAGCTCACTTTTGGAATAATATGCTAGTATAACAATAGGATATGGCCCAAATGGCACCCTGTTCCCTATATAGTGCACTACTTTAGACCAGAGCCCATAAAAGGGAATATGGTGGAAATTGAGACGGCGCCCCGGTGATTAAGGAGGAGGATGGTAATTCTCCCATCGATCCGTTGGTCCCTTGGCTTGGAGTCAGGAGTGATAGGGACACCCCGCCTGCGTTGGCTGGACTCCCAAACAGCCCACAGCTTGTTAACTAGATGGAAATGTGGACAGTTGGCTCCTTCTTTACCATAAACTCCGTCTATAGCTACATAATAATGACTTTTACATAACACTGGTGAGGAGGATGTGAGATTCTCACCAACACACCAGTCCAACTTTTCAAAAGAGGTTTGGATATATAAGACGTAACGTGGGACTGCAGCCTACATTACAAGTGATAAAGGAGACTTCTAAATAACAGTCCAACTTTTCAGATAAGTGGTGGGAGCACTTGAAGGGACTGATAACATATTTTGACACATTAGGAACAGGACTGTGTTTAAAAATTGCTCTAATAGCCAGTGTCCCAAATGGCACCCTATTCCCTATGGGTCCTGGTCAAAAGCAGTGCACTATATAGGCAACAGGGTGAGATTTGGCTAGCTCCCATACAGATGAAGCTATGAGTCACATGCTGCTGTGAATGGGTAAGACATAAGAAATCAGACAAATCAACAGTGTTTATCACATTAACGAGGAACAAGATATGTCAGCGCTCCTCGCTAGCTCCACTCTGCCATGGCAGCATCATCTATTCTGAACCATCTTTATCTGTCCTGAGCCATCTCTATCTGTTCTGAACCCTCTCTATCTGTTCTGAACCATCTCTATCTGTTCTGAACCATCGCTATCTGTTCTGAACCATCGCTATCTGTTCTGAACCAACTCTATCTGTTCTAAACCATCTATCTGTTCTGAACCATCGCTATCTGTTCTGAACCATCGCTATCTGTTCTGAACCATCTCTATCTGTTCTGAACCATCTCTATCTGTTCTGAGCCATCTCTATCTGTTCTGAACCATCTCTATCTGTTCTGAGCCATCTCTATCTGTTCTGAACCATCTCTATCTGTTCTGAGCCATCTCTATCTGTTCTGAGCCATCTCTATCTGTTCTGAACCATCTCTATCGGTTCTGAACAATCTCTATCGGTTCTGAACCATCTCTATCTGTTCTGAACCATCTCTATTTGTTCTGAGCCATCTCTATCTGTTCTGAGCCATCTCTATCGGTTCTGAACCATCTCCATCTGTTCTCTCTATCTGTTCTGAGCCCTCTCTATCTGTTCTGAACCCTCTCTATCTGTTCTGAACCCTCTCTATCTGTTCTGAGCCATCCATCTGTTCTGAACCATCTCTATCTGTTCTGATCCATCTATATCTGTTCTGAACCATCTCTATCTGTTCTGAACCATCGCTATCGGTTCTGAACCATCTCTATCTGTTCTGAGCCATCTCCATCTGTTCTGAGCCATCTCTATCTGTTCTGAGCAATCTCTATATGTTCTGAACAATCTCTATCGGTTCTGAACAATCTCTATCAGTTCTGAGCCATCTCTATCTGTTCTGAGCCATCTCTATCTGTTCTGAGCCATCTCTATCTGTTCTGAGCCATCTCTTTCTGTTCTGAACCATCTCTATCTGTTCTGAGCCATCTATCTGTTCTGAGCCATCTCTATCTGTTCTGAGCTATCTCTATCTGTTCTGAGCTATCTCTATCTGTTCTCTCTATCTGTTCTGATCCATCTCCATCTGTTCTGAACCATCTCTATCTGTTCTGAGCCATCTATCTGTTCTGAGCCATCTCTATCTGTTCTGAGCCATCTCTATCTGTTCTGAACCCTCTCTATCTGTTCTGAGCCATCCATCTGTTCTGAACCATCTCTATCTGTTCTGATCCATCTATATCTGTTCTGAACCATCTCTATCTGTTCTGAACCATCGCTATCGGTTCTGAACCATCTCTATCTGTTCTGAGCCATCTCCATCTGTTCTGAGCCATCTCTATCTGTTCTGAGCAATCTCTATATGTTCTGAACAATCTCTATCGGTTCTGAACAATCTCTATCGGTTCTGAGCCATCTCTATCTGTTCTGAGCCATCTCTATCTGTTCTGAGCCATCTCTATCTGTTCTGAGCCATCTCTTTCTGTTCTGAACCATCTCTATCTGTTCTGAGCCATCTATCTGTTCTGAGCCATCTCTATCTGTTCTGAGCTATCTCTATCTGTTCTGAGCTATCTCTATCTGTTCTCTCTATCTGTTCTGATCCATCTCCATCTGTTCTGAACCATCTCTATCTGTTCTGAGCCATCTATCTGTTCTGAGCCATCTCTATCTGTTCTGAGCCATCTCTATCTGTTCTGAGCTATCTCTATCTGTTCTCTCCATCTGTTCTGAGCTATCTCTATCTGTTCTCTCCATCTGTTCTGAGCCATCTCTATCTGTTCTCTCTATCTGTTCTGATCCATCTCCATCTGTTCTGAGCCATCTCTATCTGTTCTGATCCATCTCTATCTGTTCTGATCCATCTCTATCTGTTCTGATCCATCTCTATCTGTTCTGAGCCATCTCTATCTGTTCTGAGCCATCTCTATCTGTTCTGAACCATCTCTATCAGTTCTGAACAATCTATATCTGTTCTGAACCATCTCTATCTGTTCTGAACCATCTCTATCTGTTCTGAGCCATCTCTATCTGTTCTGAGCCATCTCTATCTGTTCTGAGCCATCTCTATCTGTTCTGAACAATGTCTGTTCTGATCCATCTTTATCTGTTCTGAGCTATCTCTATCTGTTCTGAGCCATCTCTATCTGTTCTGATCCATCTCTATCTGTTCTGATCCATCTCTATCTGTTCTGAGCCATCTCTATCTGTTCTGAGCCATCTCTATCTGTTCTGAGCCATCTCTATCTGTTCTGAGCCATCTCTATCTGTTCTGAACCATCTCTATCTGTTCTGAGCCATCTCTATCTGTTCTGATCCATCTCTATCTGTTCTGAGCCATCTCTATCTGTTCTGAACCATCTCTATCTGTTCTGAGCCATCTCTATCTGTTCTCTCTATCTGTTCTGAACCATCTCTATCTGTTCTGAGCCATCTCTATCTGTTCTGAGCCATCTCTATCTGTTCTGATCCATCTCTATCTGTTCTGATCCATCTCTATCTTTAAGAAATAAAAACAACAGGGTGTTCCACCTCAGCTCTCTATAACTGGATATACAGTAGGATACACACGTGCACGGACGTACCCAAACACACACATACTCATGAGATCCTGATAATAGCAAGTACAGTCCAAGTTTGTGTGTGCATGTAAATGTGCCTGTGTACGCTGGTGGTCAATATCCTGCTGTACTCTGAGTAATGTCCCAGTGTCAGAGAGAGAGGCGAGCCGGTACATTGTGTTCCCAGCTACACACTCACACACACACACACACACACACACACACACAACTGGTCAGGTTGTTATTGTAAAAGAGAATGTGTTCTCAATGACTTACCTGGTTAAATAAATCAAATAAACACACACACACACACACACACTCAAACAGGTACACTGTGTACCCAGCTAGGTCAAGGACCAGTGGAGGGGGCCAGGGCCGGCCAGAACTACTCAGACACACACACACACACACACACACTCAAAAGTAGTGCACTACCATAGGGAATAGGGTTCCATTTATAACGCAGACAGGGAATAGGGTTCCATTTATAACGCAGACAGGGAATAGGGTTCCATTTATAACGCAGACAGGGAATAAGGTTCCATTTGAAACACAGACAGAGTTGTGAGCCGTGACTGAACCCGTATGTTCTAAGCTGGTCTCAGCTCACTACAGCCTTTATCTCCTCTACTGTCACAGAGAAACACCCACTCCACACACACACACACACACACACACACACACACACACACACACACACAGGAAAACATACAGTACGTAAAAGCACCACACACGTACTCTCTTTCTCATACACCCACAGACATGCCCCCAAACACACTCTCTCTGTTCACACCATGCCTCTCACTCACCTGTCTCACACACAGACACATCGTTTTACTACCTCCAGTACAGAACGAGGCAGAGTGGTGTTGTGTATTAACTGCTGCTGCACCCCAGTCCTCCTACACCCCTGAACAGCATCTCTCCCAGCCCTAAAGCTTCCATACCATACCTCCACCCCAGTCCTCCTACACCCCTGAACAGCATCTCTAATGACCAGCCCTAAAGCTTCCATACCATACCTCCACCCCAGTCCTCCTACACCCCTGAACAGCATCTCTAATGACCAGCCCTAAAGCTTCCATACCATACCTCCACCCCAGTCCTCCTACACCCCTGAACAGCATCTCTCCCAGCCCTAAAGCTTCCATACCATACACCTCCACCCCAGTCCTCCTACACCCCTCAACAGCATCTCTCCCAGCCCTAAAGCTTCCATACCATACACCTCCACCCCAGTCCTCCTACACCCCTGAACAGCATCTCTCCCAGCCCTAAAGCTTCCATACCATATCTCCATCCACAGTGGTTATGCATGTCTCTCTCCCTCTCTCTCTCTCTCTCTGAGAAGGAGGTTTGCATGTGAATGTGTTAATTAAGCTGTCCCAACCGCAGTGAGCCAAAATAGGACCCTCCAGCCGGGCGCTAAGGAAACAACAGTATTCATTTAGCTTCCTAAATGACACCCTATTCCCTGTATAGGGCACTACGTTTGACCATAACCCTATGGGCCCCTGGTCAAAAGTAGTGTACTATAAAGGGAATAGGGTACCAATTGGGATGCAGCCTCAGCCTTCTTTAGCGGATGTTCTGCATTATGACATCATCACTGCTCATTAGCACCTGATCTTCCCAAGGACCCCCTAATCTTGACCATGGGTCCATGACCTGAAGTTGGTACACTAAGTAATGGAATAGGCCGGGTGCCATTTATTGTTTCAACTGCAGACAGGGTCAAAGGTTGCCGTTTTTCATCATGAGTCTTATTCTGGAGGCAGCTCTGTTGAGTGGTCACTAGCTAACGCAGCCACAAAGTTATAAAATCTGATTTGAAACGTAGCCCTAACCTTAACCACACAGCTAACTCTTAATGCCTAAAAAAAGCTATTTTTTTGTTTTCAATTTTGACTGCAGCTGGCCTATCTAAGGGGAAATCGCTCAGTTCTGTCTCCAGGACAAGACTCATGACAATAAAGGTCAACCTTTCTCCGTCTGGAGAAATTGCAATCAGCAGTTGAAACAATAACAAAGTGGATGCCCCATCCCTGTTTCGGTAAAAAAAACTGAGGGATGGGGCTGGAGATATGTAACCACTTTCAAATGCATAAACAGAGCTATGGATGCAAGGACTGACCATCCATGATATCAAGATGATAGTTTTAACCTTGTTTTGAAGCTATCATTTACTTTGTTTAAAAACGTTGGGAGTAAAACAAGCTTCTATTTTGGGTTCTGACGGGGTACGACAGGTGAACTAAGCTCATCAGGCATTTATAAGTTATGTTCTTCAAGAATCAATGGGTGCATATCATTAATTAATTTAAGTCCAAAAATTGATGTGGCAACAATTAATTTTATTCCGATCTCTTTTGCATTATTGTAGCCTTTTCTGTAGCCTGTCAACTATGTGTCTGTCTATCCCTGTTCTCTCCTCTCTGCACAGACCATACAAACGCTTCACACCACGTGGCTGTTGCCACTCTAATCTGGTGGTCCCTGCGCGCACGACCCACGTGGAGTTCCAGGTCTCTGGCAGCCTCTGGAACTGCCGTTCTGCGGCCAACAAGGCAGAGTTAATCTCAGCCTATGCTACCCTCCAGTCCCTCGACTTCTTGGCGCTGACGGAAACACTCGATCCCTCCGATGTCAACAACTACAGACCAGTATCAATTCTTTATTTTCTCTCAAAAACTCTTGAGCGTGCCGTCTCTGGCCAACTCTCCTGCTATCTCTCTCAACTGAGACTGCTCTTCTCTGTGTCACGGAGGCTCTCCGCACTGCTAAAGCTAACTCTCTCTCCTCTGCTCTCGTCCTTCTAGACCTATCTGCTGCCTTTGATACTGTGAACCATCAGATCCTCCTCTCCACCCTCTCCGAGTTGGGTATCTCCGGCGCTGCTCACTCTTGGATTGCGTCCTACCTGACAGGTCGCTCCTACCAGGTGGCGTGGCGAGAATCTGTCTCCGCACCACGTGCTCTCACCACTGGTGTCCCCCAGGGCTCAGTTCTAGGCCCTCTCCTATTCTCTCTATACACCAAGTCACTTGGCTCTGTCATATCCTCACATGGCCTCTCCTATCATTGCTACGCAGACGACACACAATTAATTTTCTCCTTTCCCCCTTCTGATAACCAGGTGGCAAATCGCATCTCTGCATGTCTGGCGGACATATCAGTGTGGATGTCGGATCACCACCTCAAGCTGAACCTTGGCAAGACGGAGCTGCTCTTCCTCCCGGGGAAGGACTGCCCGCTCTATGATCTCGCCATCACGGTTGACAACTCCATAGTGCTGAGCGATTAGCGCTTTTTGAGATCGGTTCGGTTTCAGTTTGATTATTTAAAAAATAATCATGATTTTCGATTTCTATTATTTTTTTAAACATTAAATGCATTATGAAATAATGACGTTACAATGATTTTAGAGCTTTTTAAATGGAAATTCCAAAGCCAAAAATAGTGAACATTCAATTGCCAAATATTCCATTGTCTCGGTCAGGTCCACAATGGGTAGTATTATTTTTCATTCTTTAAAGTCATCATCTCATCTCTGCTCAGGCAGTAGCAGCCAGCCAGTCACCCCATACTGTACTGTCTTTAGTCATCCTATTTAGCTAGCCTGCCTAAGTATGCTGCAGAGCTGTCTGACCAAATCATTTACATTTTAGTCATTTAGCAGACGCTCTTATCCAGAGTGACTTACAGTTAAGTTAGTGCATAATTTTTTTTTCATACTGGCCCCCCGTGGGAATTGAACCCACAACCCTGGCGTTGCAAACGCCATGCTCTACCAACTGAGCTACAGGGGACTGTTCTTCAAAGTAGACAACGTACACTTTCACCAACTGTCTCTGTACATTCCTCTCTCATGTGGTCTGTGTATATCTAACCTAATGTAGCAGGCGTAAAAGTATATCAGTCCAGAGATCTGTATATAATGACGAGATGCTCATGTCTCCGCCCTAACAACCGGGAGTCGTTGTCCTAAAGGTGGGAGCGCAGGCGACAAGCTTAGGTCCAAAATAAGCCCATTGAAACGCATTGTGTTATATTGGACAGATTTTGGTAAGAATGAAAGCTCTCGTTTCGCCTCTTCCTCTCTGATCCGTCTCAGACGGAAAAAATGGCCACAATGGATTATGGTCATTGTAGTTAATTACCACGTTTCTGCGCTGAACAAGGTTGAATATTTGCTTAATGAAAACTACAACTCACTTCAGCCCAGCGTCCCGCATAGTTCTTGACTTGATTTCTCAGATTTCTCTCGTGAATGAATTGATTTATCTCTAGAGAAACTGCGCATTGGGCTCACAAAAAATAAACCAACTAAATGGAATTCAAGTAATTGAACCAACGTCGGTCAATTAGTTGTTTAAAAACCAAAAAAATAAATGAAATGTTTGTTAATCGTTCAGCACTAATATCTATATTTCTAGTGAGTCAAAAGTAGTGCATTATTTAAGGAATAGGGAGCCATTTGGGACGTAACATCGACGAGAAAGAACAGATGAGGTCCTCAATGGTTAAGGTTTTTTTTTTTTTTTTTTTTTTGTCATTTAGCAGACGCTCTTATCCAGAGCGACTTACAGGAGCAATTAGGGTTAAGTGCCTTGCTTAAGGGCACATCGACAGATTTTTCACCTAGTCGGCTCAGGGATTAGAACCTGCGACCTTTCGGTTACTGGCACAACGCTCTTAACTACTAAGCTACCTGCCGCCCCTGGTTGTTGCTAGAACAGAGGAGGTCCTCAATGGTTATCTGGGTGTCGTGAGAACAGAGGATGCTATAACACTACACACACACACAGACAGACACACAGACAGACAGACACACAGACAGACAGACAGACACACACAGGCAAACAGAGATAGATATACAGCCTCCCCTCGTGTGGCAGGAGCATGCGGTGGTAAAGGTGCGAGTCGCCAGCTCACCGGCTCGCAGTCATCCGGCCGGAAACTATATAAACCCATCCACTACACTGGCAGCCTTCCAGAAAACACTGACTGCACTACGGGGCCACACACAGACACACACCCACCCACACACACACACATCTGGTCCTTCTTAGAGAAAGTACATGTTTTGCAGCCAGGGAACCTCTAAAAAGTAGTTTCCATTGACTCCAGTGTGATTATTAACTTTCCGTTGATGTGCTGGCACAGTCAGCGACACAGTGACGTCAAGCACTGTCCTTCACCCAGACACCCCACATCATCAGCTGAGGAGGTCTCAGAGAGGGAGCGTGTGTTTACTTACTGCACAGGCCGATGATGTGGCTGCTGTCTTCATGGACAAACTTCTTAGTCACCGACTCCTCCATGATCTGTTTCACCTGTACAGACAGTCAAGACACAGGATCATTATTGTCATTACCATCATCATCATCACCATCATCATCATAATTACCATCATCATCATTATTACCATCATCATCAACCATGATCAACCATCATCACCATCGTCATCATTACTTTCATCGTCATCATTACAGTCATCATCACCATCACCTCGAATTGAGGGGGTATTTGGCATAAACCTTGTTAAATTTTCTGATTGCTAAAATTCTAATAGCTTGCCTAATTTCAGTTGAGGCAAAACACGCAAGTATATAGCGTAGAGAATCATTGTACCATCTAAACCGCTGTGAAATATATTTTCCATAACCAAAAATAATGTATTTTCAGCTGTTTGAAGCTGGTGTACAAAACCGAAAGTTAAAGATGCAAAAACTAAACTTAAGAACAGAGGTCACATGGCCCAAAACCGTTTGGCGGCCTCTTGACAGCGGAGAGAAAAAAAAACGTTTTTAAATGAATTCCTGCAATTCTACACATTTTGCCGTTTGGGGCGTAGAGAAAATGTTGCAGTTTTACAGCTTATTTACTGCAATTTTAACATTTTGACAGGGTGGAGAGAAATGTTTGCAGTTTAAATGTGGTCCTCTGTAGCTCAGCTGGTAGAGCATGGCGCTTGTAACGCCAGGGTAGTGGGTTCGATCCCCGGGACCACCCATACACAAAAAAGTTATGCACGCATGACTGTAAGTCGCTTTGGATAAAAGCGTCTGCTAAATGGCATATTATTATTAAATATGATATCCGAGTGAGAGTGACTAACAAAATCAAATGGGGGGCCCCGCGGTCAGTAGAGCCCTGCACGGGCATGAATTTTAAGCCTGAGTCCTACCCAGGCCCGATTGCTTCTGCCAAATTTAAAAGGCCCGAAACCTGAAATAACTTCCTCTGTTAGTAAATCCATTAGCTGCTCCTCTCTGTCTGTCACTCGCTCCCTGCTCGGTCTGCATGCGCTCTGCTCATGGCGCTCCGACTCTGTGAGTATCTATAGCAACGGATCTGCTTGGGCTGCTCTGCTTAATTAAGAGACATGAGAGCAGTTAGCTACTTTTCGTCACAAAACTCAAGGAACATTACAATTTTCTTTAAATAATTCTGTCCTATTTTATATTTGACGAGGTTGAAGCCTTTTCTGACACCATGTTATGATCTCAGTCAGATATGACCGTACTGACCGCAGCAGAGCACGAGGAAATGGCTCAGCTTCAAAATGTTAGTTATCAATTTAGTGTTACCCGAGCCCTACCTGTACCCTATTTATTGATGAAAGAACAGGCCCTACCTGGCCCTAACCTGATGTATAACCTCTGTGCCCATCGGGCTCAGGGGAGCAGAGCTCTACTGGTCGTTAATTCGACCATGAATACTACAAGTTTAGATAGCTGGCCGCTAGACTAATTTACCAATCTAAAAAAAAAATTGTTGACATGGGCTGAAAATGTATTCGCGAGCCTACAAAAGGGGGGCTGCGGCTGCTAGTTTCCCATCCCTGCTCTATGGGACGCACAAGGAGTGATACAGCTCTGGTTGTTCTCCTGCCAGAATGGCTGAGCGAGTGTGTGTGTGTGTGTGTGTGTGTGTATATGTGTGTGTGTGTGTGTGTGTGTGTGTGTGAGGTACTGAGGTCGTTAACACCTGTCATGCCACCTCTGACCTAGACAGAGATGAAGACTGCGTCTCTAATGGCACCCTATTCCCTACGTAGTGCACCACGGCCCATAGGGCTCTGGTCAAAAGTAGTGCACTAATATAGGGATTAGGGTGCCATTTGGGACGCAGTCCGAGGTTGCCACTACATAACTTCCACCAATCATTCCAGATCAGTGATTACTCAGAGAGTAGCCAGAAAGGAACTGTAGCCTTTACCAGAAAGGGACTGTAGCCTTTACCAGAAAGGAACTGTAGCCTTTACCAGAAAGGAACTGTAGCCTTTACCAGAAAGGAACTGTAGCCTTTACCAGAAAGGAACTGTAGCCTTTACCAGAAAGGAACTGTAGCCTTTACCAGAAAGGAACTGTAGCCTTTACCAGAAAGGGACTGTAGCCTTTACCAGAAAGGGACTGTAGACTTTACCAGAAAGGGACTGTAGCCTTTACCAGAAAGGGACTGTAGCCTTTACCAGAAAGGGACTGTAGCCTTTACCAGAAAGGGACTGTAGCCTTTACCAGAAAGGGACTGTAGCCTTTACCAGAAAGGGACTGTAGCCTTTACCAGAAAGGGACTGTAGCCTTTACCAGAAAGGGACTGTAGCCTTTACCAGAAAGGAACTGTAGCCTTTACCAGAAAGGGACTGGGATTCTGTCTACTCCGTTCACACCCGAAGAAGCATTTCATGGGCTTTTCCCAAAGAGATCGATCCCTTTTAATTTAAAAGCTTTCAATAAGTTGCCCATCGGCAAGTTTCTAGTGATGAATCAGCTGCTACAAACCAATACAGGTGGCAGAAATCTGCTTACGCCAGACATCCCTAAGTTATCAACAGTAATAGGTCTGTCATTGTTGATCGAGCTGGAGATCGGAGGTTCAGGTGGATTATTACCAAGTGATTGCCCCTCAGGGATAAATACATTTTTTTTTTTTTTTTATGAATTGAGGGTTTACCTACAGGGAGGTTTAAGTGATCAATCATTGATAGATTGATTGATTGTGTGGCTGAGGCAGGACATTAGTCGCTCTCTCAAAAATCTGATTTATTGAATTCTCCATGTGGTCAATATTAAAGGGCACTTTATTTAACATAATTTTAAAATGCATTTAAAATGCAATATTGGTGCACAATTTCTACTGAACATCTTAAAGGGGGATGCAAAAGGCTCTCTTTTCCTGGAATGACAATTTCAGTGAAATCAGTTAAAGCACTCATCCATCCTGTTCTTGGCATTTAAGGAATGACAGGTGACCAGCTGGAGACAAGACAACATGGAACTATCACCTTCAGGGCCTTCAGAAAGTATTCATACACCTTGATTTATTCCACATTTTGTTGTGTTTGCCTGAATTTAAAATGGAATAAATAAATAAATTTCTCAACCATTTACACATAATAGCCCATAACGACTAAGTGAAAACATGTTTTTATACATTTTTGCGCATTTATTGAAAATGAAATACAACATTATCTAATTTACATACGTTTTCACACCCCTGAGTCAATACATGTTAGAATCACCTTTGTCAGCGATTACAGCTGTGAGTCTTTCTGGGTAAGTCTCTAAGAGCTTTGCACACCTATACTGAACAAAAATATAAACGCAACATGCAACAATTCCAACAATTTTTCTGAGTTACAGTTCATATAAGGAAATCAGGCAATTTAAATCAAATTCATTAGGCCCTAATCTATGGATTTCCCATGACTGGGCAGGGGCGCAGCCATGGGTGGGCAAAGGCCCACTCACTTGGGAGCCAGGCCAACCCACTGGGAAGCCAATTCTTCTAGCTCTGTCAAGTTGATTGGTGATCATTGCTAGACAGCCATTTTCAAGTCTTGCCATAGATTTTCAAGTAGATTTAAGTCCAAACTGTAACTAGACCACTCAGGAACATTCAATATCGTCTAGGTAAGCAACTCGTATATATTTGGCCTTGTGTTTTAGGTTATTGTCCTGCTGAAAGGTGAATTTGTCTCCAAGTGTCTGTTGGAAAGCAGACTGAAGCAGGTTTTCCTCTAGTATTTTGCTCCTTAGAGATAATTGAATGTGTGGGGTACAGAGATGAGATAGTCATTCAAAAATCATGTTAAACAATATTATCAAATCAAATTGTATTTGTCACATGCGCCGAATACAACAGTTGTAGACCTTACAGTGAAATGCTTACTTACAAGCCCTTAACCAACGCAGTTTTAAGATAAATCATTGAAAATTATTAAAAATAATAATTAAAGAGAAGCAGTAAAATAACAGTAGCGAGGCTATATACAGGTTGTTATCCTGGCACCACACGGCCAGGTCTCTGACCTCCTCCCTATAGGCTGTCTCATCGTTGTCGGTGATCAGGCCTACCACTGTTGTGTCATCAGCAAACTTATTGGTGTTGGAGTTGTTCTTGGCCACGCAGTCATGGGTGAACAGGGAGTACAGGAGGGGACTGAGCACGCATCACTGAGGGTCCCCCGTGTTGAGGATCAGCGTGGCAGATGTGTTGTTACATACCCTTACCACCTGGGGGCGGCCCGTCAGGAAGTCCAGGATCCAGTTGCAGAGGTAGGTGTTTAGTCCCAGGGTCCTTAGCTTAGTGATGAGCTTTGAGGGCACTATGGTGTTGAACGCTGAGCTGTAGTCAATGAACAGCATTCTCACGTAGGTGTTCCTTTTGTCCAGATGTGAAAGGGCAGTGTGGAGTGCAATAGAGATTGCATCATCTGTGGATCTGTTGGGGCGGTATGCAAATTGGAGTGGGTCTAGGGTTTCTGGGATAATGGTGTTGATGTGAGCCATGACCAGCCTTTCAAAGCACTTCATGGCTACAGACGTCAGTGCTACGGGTCAGTAGTCATTTAGGCAGGTTACCTTAGTGTTCTTGGGCACAGGGACTATGGTGGTCTGCTTGAAACATGTTGGTATTACAGACTCAGTCAGGGACATGTTGAAAATGTCAGTGAATACACTTTCCAGCTGGTCGGCGCATGCTCTGAGTACGCGTCCTGGTAATCTGTCTGGCCCTGCGGCCTTGTGAATGTTAACCTGTTTAAAGGTCTTACTCACATCGGCTACGTAGAGCGAGATCACACAGTCATCCGGAACAGCTGATGCTCTCATGCATGTGTTACTTGCCTCGAAGCGAGCATAGAAGTAATTTAGCTCGTCTGGTAGGCTCGTGTCACTGGGCAGCTCGCGGCTGTGATTCCCTTTGTAGTCTGTAATAGTTTGCGAGCCCTGCCACATCCGACCAGCGTTGGAGCCGGTGTAGTACGATTCAATCTTAGTCCTGTATTGACGCTTTGCCTGTTTGATGGTTCGTCGGAGGGCATAAGCGGGATTTCTTATAAGCGTCCGGGTTAGAGTCCCGCTCCTTGAAAGCAGCAGCTCTACCCTTTAGCTCAGTGCGGATGTTGCCTGTAATGGCTTCTGGTTGGGGTATGTACGTACGGTCACTGTGGGGACGACGTCATCGATGCACTTATTGATGAAGCCAGTGACGGATGTGGTGTACTCCTCAATGCCATCGGAAGAATCCCGGAAGATATTCCAGTCTGTGCTAGCAAAACAGTCCTGTAGTTTAGCATCTACGTCATCTGACCACTTCTTTATTGACCGAGTCACTGGTGCTTCCTGCTTTAGTTTTTGCTTGTAAGCAGGACTGAGGAGGATAGAGTTATGGTCAGATTTGCCAAATAGAGGGCGAGGGAGAGCTTTGTATGCGTCTCTGTGTGTGGAGTAAAGGTGGTCTAGAGTTTTTTGTCTTCTGGTTGCACATGTGACATGCTGGTAGAAATGAGGTAAAACGGATTAAAGTTTCCCTGCAATAAAGTCCCCGGCCACTAGGAGCGCTGCCTCTGCATGAGCGTTTTCCTGTTTGCTTATGGCCTTATACAGCTCGTTGTGTGCGGTCTTAGTGCCAGCATCGGTTTGTGGTGGTAAATAGACGGCTACGAATAATACAGATGAAAACTCTCTTGGTAAATAGTGTGATCTACATACAGCTTATTACAAGATACTCTACCTCAGGCGAGCAAAACCTCGAGACTTCCTTAATATTAGATTTCGTGCACCAGCTGTTGTTTACAAAATGTACACAGACATTTCAGCTTTTAATTTAAAAAAACATCATTCCGCTTTGACATGATGGGGTATTGTGTGTAGGCTGGTGACATCTACATTTAAGCTGTAACACAACAAACTGTGGAAAAGTCAAGGGGTGTGAATACTTTCTGAAGGGACTGCATATAGTGCACTACTTTGGACCAGGGCCCTGGCACCCTATATAGTGCACTACTTTGGACCAGGGCCCTGGCACCCTCTTCCCTATATAGTGCACTACTTTGGACCAGGGCCCTGGCACCCTCTTCCCTATATAGTGCACTACTTTGGACCAGGGCCCTGGCACCCTATATAGTGCACTACTTTGGACCAGAGCCCTGGCACCCTATATAGTGCACTACTTTGGACCAGGGCCCTGGCACCCTCTTCCCTATATAGTGCACTACTTTGGACCAGGGCCCTGGCACCCTCTTCCCTATATAGTGCACTACTTTGGACCAGGGCCCTGGCACCCTCTTCCCTATATAGTGCACTACTTTGGACCAGGACCTATAACCTGTAGCTCTACAGTTGTTGGTGTGCTGATAATCCAATTTGGTCCAAAAGTAGTGCGCTATTTAGGGAATAGGGTGCCATTAGTATTTGAGTAACAATTTGCAATATTACAGTACAAACCTCAGGGAGAAGCTGGAGTTCTGCCTCCAAGGTAGTCTCTCTAAGTATGTCCCAAATGACACCCTATTCCCTATATAGTGCACTACTTTCTGGTCAAAAAAGTAGTGCACTATATAGGGAAAAGGGTGCCATTTGACTGTGTGTGTCAGACTGGCTGAGATAACTTAGTACCCAGCTGCATAATGAGAGGATATTTCTTCAGGGAAGAGACAGGGTAATGTGGTTTAGCCCCTCTGTGTGCAATATGGCAGTGAAGATGCCGGTGGAGCAGTGTGCATCCATGCGATTATAGTAAACAAAGAAATAGACTGTCTTAGAGAGATATCTTAGGTTTGGTTAAGTCTCTGCCATACAGTGATTCCCAGTACCAGTTTTGATGCTGTTGCACAGATTCATAGAATGAGACAGGTTCCAAGAAAGCAAAATCTGTAACACTTTGCAAAGGTTGATCGTAGGTAGTGGGCCCAAGAAGATGAATTTGGGGGCAGAGTGACCTACCATTAAATGATTGGGGCTTCACCCAGTCTCCCAGACTCCTATTCTCACCATTCCATCTCCCTGTCAGTCACTCTAAACCTATCTACCTGTCAGTCACTCTAAACCCATCTCCCTGTCAGTCACTCTAAACCCATCTCCCTGTCAGTCACTCTAAACCCATCTCCCTGTCAGTCACTCTAAACCCATCTCCCTGTCAGTCACTCTAAACCCATCTCCCTGTCAGTCACTCTAAACCCATCTCCCTGTCAGTCACTCTAAACCCATCTCCCTGTCAGTCACTCTAAACCCATCTCCCTGTCAGTCACTCTAAACCCATCTCCCTGTCAGTCACTCTAAACCCATCTCCCTGTCAGTCACTCTAAACCCATCTCCCTGTCAGTCACTCTAAACCCATCTCCCTGTCAGTCACTCTAAACCCATCTCCCTGTCAGTCACTCTAAACCCATCTCCCTGTCAGTCACTCTAAACCCATCTCCCTGTCAGTCACTCTAAACCCATCTCCCTGTCAGTCACTCTAAACCCATCTCCCTGTCAGTCACTCTAAACCCATCTCCCTGTCAGTCACTCTAAACCCATCTCCCTGTCAGTCACTCTAAACCCATCTCCCTGTCAGTCACTCTAAACTCATCTCCATGTCAGTCACTCTAAACCCATCTCCATGTCAGTCACTCTAAACCCATCTCCCTGTCAGTCACTCTAAACCCATCTCCCTGTCAGTCACTCTAAACCCATCTCCCTGTCAGTCACTCTAAACCCATCTCCCTGTCAGTCACTCTAAACCCATCTCCCTGTCAGTCACTCTAAACCCATCTCCCTGTCAGTCACTCTAAACCCATCTCCCTGTCAGTCACTCTAAACCCATCTCCCTGTCAGTCACTCTAAACCCATCTCCCTGTCAGTCACTCTAAACCCATCTCCCTGTCAGTCACTCTAAACCCATCTCCCTGTCAGTCACTCTAAACCCATCTCCCTGTCAGTCACTCTAAACTCATCTCCCTGTCAGTCACTCTAAACTCATCTCCCTGTCAGTCACTCTAAATTCATCTCACTGTCAGTCACTCTAAACTCATCTCCCTGTCAGTCACTCTAAACCCATCTCCCTGTCAGTCACTCTAAACCCATCTCCCTGTCAGTCACTCTAAACCCATCTCCCTGTCAGTCACTTTAAACCCATCTCCCTGTCAGTCACTCTAAACCCATCTCCCTGTCAGTCACTCTAAACTCATCTCAGTGAAAGCCTCATAATGGTCAGATGATTCACCAACCCTATCATATCCTTCCTGCTACAGTCCTTGGTGAGAGGGAGTGATGGCTCTGCTACAGTCCTTGGTGAGAGGGAGTGATGGCTCTGCTACAGCCCTTGGTGAGAGGGAGTGATGGCTCTCTCAACACAATGGGCAAGAAGAGAGTTTCTCCAGGATGGTAACAGCATGACCATAAACCCTTCAGACTAGTCAGCACCATGATCATAATGATCTTCTGTCATTACTAAGCCTGTTGAGTGTCGTGACCAATCCCATCCACAACCAGTAAATGACCATGATTATGACCCTGGACCGTTTGGACTAGCCATTGTCTATGTAATGGTTTGACCCTGGACCGTTTGGACTAGCCACTGTCTATGTAATGGTTTGACCCTGGACCGTTTGGACTAGCCACTGTCTATGTAATGGTTTGACCCTGGACCGTTTGGACTAGCCACTGTCTATGTAATGGTTTGACCCTGGACCGTTTGGACTAGCCACTGTCTATGTAATGGTTTGACCCTGGACCGTTTGGACTAGCCACTGTCTATGTAATGGTTTGACCCTGGACCGTTTGGACTAGCCACTGTCTATGTAATGGTTTGACCCTGGACCGTTTGGACTAGCCACTGTCTATGTAATGGTTTGACCCTGGACCGTTTGGACTAGCCACTGTCTATGTAATGGTTTGACCCTGGACCGTTTGGACTAGCCACTGTCTATGTAATGGTTTGACCCTGGACCGTTTGGACAAGCCACTGTCTATGTAATGGTTTGACCCTGGACCGTTTGGACTAGCCACTGTCTATGTAATGGTTTGACCCTGGACCGTTTGGACTAGCCACTGTCTATGTAATGGTTTGACCCTGGACCGTTTGGACTAGCCACTGTCTATGTAATGGTTTGACCCTGGACCGTTTGGACTAGCCACTGTCTATGTAATGGTTTGACCCTGGACCGTTTGGACTAGCCACTGTCTATGTAATGGTTTGACCCTGGACCGTTTGGACTAGCCACTGTCTATGTAATGGTTTGACCCTGGACCGTTTGGACTAGCCACTGTCTATGTAATGGTTTGACCCTGGACCGTTTGGACTAGCCACTGTCTATGTAATGGTTTGACCCTGGACCGTTTGGACTAGCCACTGTCTATGTAATGGTTTGACCCTGGACCGTTTGGACTAGCCACTGTCTATGTAATGGTTTGACCCTGGACCGTTTGGACTAGCCACTGTCTATGTAATGGTTTGACCCTGGACCGTTTGGACTAGCCACTGTCTATGTAATGGTTTGACCCTGGACCGTTTGGACTAGCCACTGTCTATGTAATGGTTTGACCCTGGACCATTTGGACTAGCCACTGTCTATGTAATGGTTTGACCCTGGACCGTTTGGACTAGCCATTGTCTATGTAATGGTTTGACCATGGACCGTTTGGACTAGCCACTGTGACTCGAACCAGAAAGAATGACTCTGTAGTGTCGTGGTTAAGAGCATTGGGTGTTGAAAGGATATAGAGTACAACTAAATAGCACCGTCTTTGGGGAGTAGTATCAGTATTATTACATCATCAAGACCATATGTACACAGTCTGTCTCTCTCAT
The DNA here is from genome assembly GCF_964263955.1 of Coregonus lavaretus. NCBI lineage: Eukaryota > Metazoa > Chordata > Actinopteri > Salmoniformes > Salmonidae > Coregonus > Coregonus lavaretus. The sequence goes on along the minus strand of NC_140017.1, from coordinate 37,837,515 downwards.
GCACAGAGAGAGAGAGAGAGAGAGAGAGAGAGAGAGAGAGAGAGAGAGAGAGAGAGAGAGAGAGAGAGAGAGAGAGAGAGAGAGAGAGAGAGAGAGAGAGAGAGAGACAGAAAGAAAGAGAGATGATTCTCCAATTACATTGAATGAACTACAGGACAAAATACAAACCCTCCAACCCAAAAATGCCTGTGGTGTTGATGGTATCCTACATGAAATGATAAAAAAAACATACAGACCACAAATTCTAATTGGCTATACTTAAACTCTTTAACATCATCCTCAGCTCTGGCATCTTTCCCAATATTTGGAACAAAACACTGATCATCCCAATCCACAAAAGTGGAGATAAATTTGAGGCCAAAAATTACAGTGGAATCTGCATCAACAGCAGACTCCAAAATGTCCTCAGTGAAAACAATGTCCTCAGCAAATGTCAAATTGGCTTCTTAGCAAAATACCGTACGACAGACCACGTATACACCCTGCACACCCTTATTGACAAACAAACAAAAGCAAAGTCTTCTAATACTTTGTTGACTTCAAAAAAGCTTTTGATTCAATTTGGCATGAGGGTCTGTTATACAAACTGATGGAAAGCGGTGTTAGGGGAAAAACATATGACATAAAATCAATGTACACAAACAGAAAGTATGCAGGTAAAATTGGCAATAAACACACATATTTATTTCCTCAGCCCCGTGGGGTGAGACAGGGATGCAGCGTGATCCCCACCCTCTTCAACATACAGTATATATATCAATAAATTGGCGAGGGCACTAGAACAGTCTGCAGCACCCGGCCTCACCCTACTACAATCTGAAGTCAAATGTCTATTGTTTGCTGATGATCTGGTGCTTCTGTCCCCAAACAAAGGAGGGCCTACAGCAGCACATAGATCTTCCGCACAGATTCTGTCAGGCCTGGGCCCTGACAGTGAATCTCTGTAAGACAAAAATAATGGTATTACAAAAAATATCTAGTTGCCAGGACAACAAATACAGATTCTATCTAGACAACGTTGCCCTAGAGCACACAAAAAACTATACCTACCTCGGTCTAAACATCAGCACCACAGTTAACTTCCACAAGGCTGTGAACGCAATAAGGGCTTTCTATGCCATCAAAAGTAACATAAAACTCGACATCCCAATTAGGATCTGGCTAAAAATACTTGAATAAGTTATAGAACCCATTGCCCTTTATGGGTGTGAGGTCTGGGGTCCGCTCACCAACCAAGAATTCACAAAATGGGACAAACACCCAATTGAGACTCTGCATGCAGAATTCTGCAAAAATATACAGTACTTTGGGTTCAACGCAAAACCCCAAACACTGCATGCAGAGCAGAATTAGGACTACACCCGCTAGCTTTCAAAATTCAGAAAAGAGCTGTTTAAATTCTACAACCACCTAAAAGGAAGCGATGACCACACATTCCACCAAAAAGCCCTCACCTTAGAGAGAGAGATTAACCTAGAGAAGAGTCACCTCAGCCAGCTGGTCCTGGGGCTCTGTTCACAAAGAGACCCCACAGAGCCCCAGGAAAGCAACACAATTAGACCCAACCAAATTATGAGAAAGCAAAAAGATAACGGTTTGACACACTGGAAATAATATACCAAAAAAACTGGAATGCTCTCTGGCCCTAAACAGAGAGCACACAGTGGCAAAATACCTGACCACTGTGACTGACATAAAATTAAGAAAATCCTTGACTATGTACAGACTCAGTGAGCATAGCCTTGCTATTGGCGAAATACCTACAGTGCATTCGGAAAGTATTCAGACCCCTTCATTTTTTCCACATTTTGTTACGTTACAGCCTTATTCTAAAATGGATTAAATAAAAATCCTCATCAATATACACCCCATAATGACAAAATGAAAACAGGTTTAGATTTCTTAGCAAATGTATTAAAAATAAAAAACTGAAATACCTTATTTACATAAGTATTCAGACCCTTTGCTATGAGACTCGAAATTGAGCTCAGGTGCATCCTGTTTCCATTGATCATCCTTGAGATGTTTCTACAACTTGGAGTCCACCTGTTGTAAATTCAATTGATTGGACATTATTTGGAAAAGCACACACCTGTCTATATAAGGTCCCACAGTTGACAGTGCATGTCAGAGCAAAAACCAAGCCATGAGGTCGAAGGAATTGTCCGTAGAGCTCCGAGACAGGATTGCGTCGAGGCACTGATCTGGGGAAGGGTACCAAAAAATGTCTACAGCATTGAAGATCTCCAAGAACACAGTGGCCTCCATCATTCTTAAATGGAAGAAGTTTGGAACCACCAAGACTCTTCCTAGAGCTGGCCGCCCGGCCAAACTGAGCAATCGGGGGAGAAGGGCCTTGGTCAGGGAGGTGACCAAGAACCCGATGGTCACTCTGACAGACCTCCAGAGTTCCTCTGTGGAGATGGGAGAGCCTACCAGAAGGACAACCATCTCTGCAGCACTCCAACAAATCAGGCCTTTATGGTAGAGTGGCCAGACAGAAGCCACTCCTCAGTAAAAGGCACATGACAGCCAGCTTGACACCTAATGGACTCTCGCTTGGAGTTCGCCAAAAGGCACCTAAAGGACTCAGACCATGAGAAACAAGATTCTCTGGTCTGATGAAACCAAGCCTGAATGCCAAGTGTCACGTCTGGAGGAAACCTGGCACGATCCCTACGGTGAAGCATGGTGGTGGCAGCATCATGCTGTGGGATGTTTTTCAGCGGCAGGGAATGGGAGACTAGTCAGGATAGAGGGAAAGATGAACGGAGCAAAGTACAGAGAGATCCTTGATGAAAACCTGCTCCAGAGCGCAAAGGACATCAGACTGGGGTGAAGGTTCACCTTCCAACAGGACAACGACCCTAAGCACACAGCCAAGACAACGCAGGAGTGGCTTCGAGACAAGTCTCTGAATGTCCATGACTGGCCCAGCCAGAGCCCGGACTTGAACCAGATCGAACATCTCTGGAGAGACCTGAAAATAGCTGTGCAGCGACGCTCCCCATCCAACCTGACAGAGCTTGACAGGATCTGCAGAGAAGAATGGGAGAAACTCCCCTAAATACAGGTGTGCCAAGCTTGTAGCGTCATACCCAAGAAGACTCAAGGCTGTAATCGCTGCCAAAGGTGCATCAACAAAGTACTGAGTAAAGGGTCTGAATACTTAAGTAGATGTAATATTTCCATTTTTGTTTTTTGTTTTTTGTGCAAACATTTCTAAAAATCTGTTTTTGCTTTGTCATTATGGGGTATTGTGTGCAGATTGATGAGGAAAATAAACAATTTAATCCATTTCAGAATAAGTCTAACGTAACAAAATGTGGAAAAGGTCAAGGGGTCTGAATACTTTCCGAAGGCGCTGTATGTGTGTCACAGCAAGAAAAGGGCAACCAGTGGAGCACAAACATTTATCTGTTTATTTATCTT
>NC_140017.1:37707808-37832808 GCF_964263955.1 Coregonus lavaretus | reverse complement strand
TTGCATCTTTAAAGGTATTAATATATTGATGTACAAAGACCCTATGTTACATTTCAGGTTACATAGGTTACAAATGACATACAATTCCATTACATTCTGAGTATCGTACACAACAATTGCATTGATTTTGAATAGGGAACTGAAGGAGAATATACATTTAAATCTTTTTACATTTAAGTCATTTAGCAGACGCTCTTATCCAGAGTGACTTACAGATATACAATGCCATCAGTAATAATAGTTACATTTCCAGATCAGTTATCGGGAGCGATAGGTAATCAATATACACTACCGTTCAAAAGTTTGGGGTCACTTAGAAATGTCCTTGTTTTCGAAAGAAAAGCAGTTTTTTTTGTCCATTTTTAAAATAACATCAAATTGATCAGAAATACAGTGTAGACATTGTTAATGTTGTAAATGGCTATTGTATCTGGAAATGGCAGATTTTTAATGGAATTTCTACATAGGCGTACAGAGGCCCATTATCAGCAACCATCAGTCCTGTGTTCCAATGGCACGTTGTGTTTGCTAATTCAAGTTTTTCATTTTAAAAAGGCTTATTGATCATTAGAAAACCCTTTTGCAATTATGTTAGCACAGCTGAAAACGGTTGTGCTGATTAAAGAAGCAATAAAACTGTCCTTCTTGAGACTCGTTGAGCATCTGGAGCATCAGCAATTGTGGGATCGATTTCAGGCTCAAAATGGCCAGAAACAAAGAACTTTCTTCTGAAACTCGTCAGTCTATTATTGTTCAGAGAAATGAAGGCTATTCCATGCGAGAAATTGCCAAGAAACTGAAGATCTCGTACTACTCCCTTCACAGAACAGTGCAAACTGGCTCTAACCAGAATAGAAAGAGGAGTGGGAGGCCCCATTTCACAACTGAGCAAGATGACAAATACATTAGAGTGTCTAGTTTGAGAAACAGGCGCCTCACAGGTCCTCAACTGGCAGCTTCATTAAATAGTACCCGCAAAACACCAGTCTCAATGTCAACAGTGAAGAGGCGACTCCGGGATGCTGACCTTCTAGGCAGAGTTGCAAAGAAAAAGTCCAGTGTCTGTGTTATTTTGCCCATCTTAATCTTTTCTTTTTATTGGCCAGTCTGAGATATGGCTTTTTCTTTGCAACTCTGCCTAGAAGGTCAGCATTCCGGAGTCGCCTCTTCACTGTTGACATTGAGACTGGTGTTTTGCGGGTACTATTTAATGAAGCTGCCAGTTGAGGACCTGTGAGGCGTCTGTTTCTCAAACTAGACACTCTAATGTATTTGTCCTCTTGCTCAGTTGTGCACCGGGGCCTCCCACTCCTCTTTCTATTCTGGTTAGAGCCAGTTTGCGCTGTTCTGTGAAGGGAGTAGTACACAGCGTTGTACGATATCTTCAGTTTCTTGGCAATTTCTCGCATGGAATAGCCTTCATTTCTCAGAACAAGAATAGACTGACGAGTTTCAGAAGAAAGTTATTTGTTTCTGGCCATTTTGAGCCTGTAATCGAACCCACAATAACTGATGCTCCAGATACTCAACTAGTCTCAAGAAGGCCAGTTTTATTGCTTCTTTAATCAGCACAACCGTTTTCAGCTGTGCTAACATAATTGCAAAAGGGTTTTCTAATGATCAATTAGCCTTTTAAAATGATAAACTTGGATTAGCAAACACAACGTGCCATTGGAACACAGGACTGATGTTTGCTGATAATGGGCCTCTGTACGCCTATGTAGATATTCCATTAAAAATCTGCTGTTTCCAGCTACAATAGCCATTTTACAACTTTAACAATGTCTACACTGTATTTCTGATCAATTTGATGTTATTTTAAAAATGGACAAAAAAATATTGCTTTTCTTTCAAAAACAAGGACATTTCTAAGTGGGACCCCCAAACTTTTGAACGGTAGTGTACATTCCTCACATCTGCCGATGGTTCAGTTGAGATGGGGACAGATTGACCAAGCCAAGGGAACTCCCAATACTGTCTGTCGGGAACACTCCTCATACACTGTGTCCCAAATGCCTATCTGCCCTGGTCCAAGGTAGTGCACTATGTAGGGAATAGGGTGCCATTTGGAATGCACTCACTGACTATAGCAATAAGCACAATCAGTGTCTCCCAAGTTGGCAAATTGATCTTGACCAGTCTGTCTGGGCAGTCTGTCTGGTCTGTGTTGGGAAGCGGTTATGACACACATCTCAGCTACAGCCAGAGAGTCTTGTGGCCCTATTTTATTCTCAGCATCACAGGCGTTATGAGGGTTATATTATTAATATATCATTATGCCAAGTCACATTTTATATGGCAGGGGACCAAAATACAGTAGAAAAGTCCTGTTCGGCTGATGAGTCAGCCTACCAATTGTCATGTTCAACAAATAGCGTCCTAAAAGCTGAACAATGAGATGTGTTTATTACACTTCAAATCAAATGAAATAGAATGGAATAATGTCATGGTTTCCTGGCTTTTATTTTGTGCAAAACTACTATATATATATATTCATTCGGAACTTAAATGACTATAGCAGTCAAAAGCTTGTGGTTAACTCCAACTACTGCATTTCTTTATGCATTTCAGAGTACTTAATATACAACAAGAAGAGAGATCATTAGTCTATAAAATAGATCAAACACGCTTTCAGGTCCTTTTATGTCAAATCTGTTAATAGCAGGGAATAAGCTATTTTCCACAAATAAACTATTTTTAATAATATAATATATAATATAATATTATTAATTAATATGACAAATATTAATTAATGACAAAGAACAGTTTGAAACCATTCGGTTGGCTACACCCCCAGTGGAACACTGCAAGAAGGTGTTTGGTGGACATGTAGTTCTTTAAGACCCCTTCATTTTAAAGGCATCCACTAACACCCTCGTACATTCATATTAATAGGCCCTAATGGCCAGCAATGCAGGCCAATCTATGATTTTTTGGGGTTCAGTGACTGTGGGGGGATTGCTTCAGGCAAAGTCCCCTAACACCTGTTGTTACAGTGAAACTACAGTGTCGCTACACAAGTATAAGGCAACTTAATGTGAAGCGTTAACATTCTCTGACTGTGGAGTTCCCATTTTCTGATAGTATTTTACTGTATAGTTAGTTATGAACAAATCTGGAGAAAAAAAATGGGTAGCCTTTAAATTGCTGTGAAAACTGATGGATTTGATTGTAACAGGTGCTCCTATTCCTTTACAAATGGCTAGTACTACTATTATAAGCGATCTAATGCAAACTGCACAACCTATAGCGCCGGAGGATCTTCAGTGTGACTGTCTTAATATCGATAAAGAAAGAAGGCTTCACTAAAACAATGTGACTGTCTTAATATCGAAAAATAAAGAAGGCTTCACTAAAACAATGGCGCAATTAGCCCCGGCAGTAGATAGGCTATTGCTCTGTGATCTATCCGGCACCGCAACAGCCTAGGCTATCTTTCGCTGTGTGTTCCACCTGTAGCAAGCCGTTCTCGTCTATAACAAAAGGTTTCCATAGGAAGGTTTTCATTCCAATGGCTCTTCCTCATCATGCTCCCTTGGAAAACTAAACTGCTGAAGCGACAACATTCAAGGGAAACCGAGGGAAGCGGCGACAAACCTGAAAAACGTAATGTAGCGTGTTAAATGATGGAGATGTACTGATAATAACATGCGTTACATTATTGCCAGCCTGTGGCTAGAGTAGGCTACACAGTAAAAACTAAAATATAGTGTATCAATTCCTATCGCGCGCAGTACACACAGCAAATGTATCCACAACATTATCATTCTTCATCATGTAACACGGAAATTGACAGAGAAATACATTATGGACCTGATTTGCTGAAATTTCCCCCATTCATTGTAGACCGAGAGCTCAACAGGGGCGTGAAACAAATGCACTTACCTCTCGTTTCACATTCCATAGTAATTTCTCTTTGAATTCTTCATCTGTGGACGAACCCATGACTCTCCGTGGTCTTGTGTCAGTCTCTGTGACAGACGAAGGTACAGCCACAACGTGACTGTCCGCAATCACGGATGTCTGGTGCTTTCCGCCCTTTCTTAAAGCTTCTATTTACTTTTTCCTCCTTCCTTCCTTCCTTCCCTCTCACAGCAATGTGCTCGTACCTCCTGATAGCAGGCCGTTGACGCATCTGTGTTCCCGTCCTGCCGCGGAGCATTGAGGAGCCATCTTCAGGTCCCCTCAAAATGACGCCAGCGGTGCTAGACCCGCCCCCTTTACCACTGTTTATCAATGGAGTAAATCACTTCACCTACCTCGTGCTCCAAACGCAGCTCCAGCACGATGCCATGCAGTTATTTATAGCTCTCCTCTCCTCTCCTCTCCTCTGTGTGTGTGTGAGGACTGGAGGGTATTGAGTTGTGATGCTAAGCAGCATTTTAGCTGTAGTCTTTGTATGTAATATGAAAAGAGCCATAGGGGTTTCAAAGACAGACTGACTCACATAACAACAACACTGACAGGACACACACAAACACACAATACAACACAGACACACAAAATACCATAACTGACAACAGAAACCATCTCATTCATTTAATTTGGGCTCCATTCATGTGTGTGACTATCATTACATTGATTAATTCTATTGTCAAATAACATGCCAAAGCAAATAGCCCTGCTTGGACTAGTGTTTAATTCAATTAAAATTACAAAATACATTACCATTATTCTGATCCATGGCATGGATTTGTCTGAGCCTATTTTGAGGCTAAGAATATCTTGAATTAAGATTGTCTTGAGGCCAGCGGCTCCCTGTTTTAGAAATGATGTCATCGCATGTTAGGCTGCAGTAGAAATAAATAAATGTGGTCATTAGCATCCTGATATACAAAATAACCTTTTTCACTGGGACCTTTTTCTGTCATTATACCTCTAACTAGGGCCCCATGTGGCCTGTCAATGAACTACAGTTGTCTGCCCAGAACCATGTCCGTTGCTTCCCTCCACTGGTTCCAGAACCATGCCCGTTGCTTCCCTCCACTGGTTCCAGAACCATGCCCGTTGCTTCCCTCCACTGGTTCCAGAACCATGCCCGTTGCTTCCCTCCACTGGTTCCAGAACCATGCCCGTTGCTTCCCTCCACTGGTTCCAGAACCATGCCCGTTGCTTCCCTCCACTGGTTCCAGTGGAATATGGACAGATGTTTCATGAGCTGAAATAAAAGATCCCAGAAATCTTCCATATGCACAAAAAGCTTATTTCTCTCAAATTGTATGCACAAATTTGTTTACATCCCTGTTAGTGAGCATTTCTCCTTTGCCAAGATCATCCATCCACCTGACAGTTGTGGCATATCAATAAACTGATTAAACAGCATGATCATTACACAGGTGCACCTTGTGCTGGGGACAATAAAAGGCCACTAAAATGTGCCGTTTTGTCACAACACCACAGAGTTGAGGGTGCGCGCAATTGGCATGCTGACTGCAGGAATGTCCACCAGAGCTGTTGCCAGAGAACTTAATGTTAAATTCTCTACCATAAGCCGCCTCCAACGTCGTTTTAGAGAATTTGGCAGTACGTCCAACCGGACTAAAAACCACGTGTAAACACGCCAGCCCAGCAACTCCACATCCGGCTTCTCCACACAGCAGGATCGTCTGAGACCAGCCACCCGGACAGCTGATTAAACTGTCCATAGGGGGAGTAGCAGGGGGAGGGGGGAGCAGGTAGCTGACTAGTGTTGGAAATTCAGCAGCCTGATGGTCTGAGTGTAGAAACTATTGGCCAGTCTTTCAGTTTTTGCCATGATGCTCCTGTACTGCCCACATCTGAGTGATTGAAGCAGGAAGAACAGGGCATGGCTTGGGTAGCTGTGGTTGCTGATGATCTTCTTGACCTTCCTGTGACACCTGGTGTTGTAGCTGTCCTGTAGGGCAGGCGGTGTCCACCCAATGGTGCGTTCGGCTGCACGTATCACCCTCTGAAGAGCCTGGCGGTGGAGTTGCCGCACCAGGCTGCGATGCAGTCGATGGTGTTCCTGTAGAACACTGTGAGGGCCCTCGGGTACAAGCTGAATTTCTTCAGCATCCTGAGGTTGAAGAGACGCTACGGTGTCCTTGTGGTTAGACCATTTCAGCTTCTCTGAGATGTGTACGCAGAGGAATTTGAAGTTATTGACCGTCTCCACCGCGGCCCCATTGATGAGGATGCTGGCGTGTCCAGCCTGGTTCCTCCTGAAGTCCACAATCAGCTCCTTTGTTTTGCTGACGTTGAGGGGGAGAGGTTGTTTACCTGGCACCATGCTGTCAGAGTGTCTACCTCCTCCCTGTAGGTTGTCTTGTCGTTGTTGGTGATCAGGTCTACTGCTGTCATGTCATCAGCGAACTTGATGATGGAGTTGGAAGTGTGTGAGGCCACGCAGTCGTGCCTGAGTGATGAAGCAATGCGAACGAGGAAGCAATTCTGCTGAGCAGCACAGTGAAGCCTGTTACACAAAGACTGGGTTTCCATTGTATTATTTGAAACGTTTTTATTATGGAAAATAAAGGAATAAAGATTAAACTGCATTAAAACACAAGAAGCACACTCTTAAAAGTGTTAAAGAGGACATTTCTTGAGTGAATACTTGATTTAAAAAAAAAACTGTTAATAAGCACGATCTGCCATTCATTAACCTCGTCCCCAGGCTACTGCACAAAGCATTGGGCCGAAGTATCTGGGAACGAGATTAAACATTCATAGGACATCTCTGAATGTGTCCCTCGTGTTAATTTCATTGAAAGGCTTTGGCATGATTATAGGTCAAAATGTGATATGAGGAACTCTCAAAACTATAAATATACACTCTAAAAAAAAAACATTCACCGTCTTCCCTGTCTATTGACAGAAGGCGATAGGGCTATGATAGTTGATTTGGATCCTATAACTTGTCACACAACGCCAAAAAAAGTATATAGCTGTATAATAAATGAACATTTGTCTATAACAGTCTGGTGGCTACCTATCAGTGGTCCGAGACCTATCTGATATGTGATTGGCTGCTGAAGTGATGACAGTATTGGGCCTGTCTCAAATGGCACCCTATTCCCTATATAGAGACCCACGGTGGAGTTGTCATAATACCCATAAAACCTAGCGGTCAAACAAGGAAATGGTTCCAAACGTTTTTCCACCATTCATTTTTCCCATAGGGTATTTTAGAAACACTTAAAAATAAGGGCTGTGTTTCATGTAGGTTTACCCTGGGGTGACGTTTTGATAACCATGTAAATCTCTCTAGGACAAGGTGACTTTTGTAAATATATTCGCCTGTATTTACCCATACTGTGGTACTACTGTTGGGACCTGGTCAAAAGTAGTGCACTATACAGGAAATAGAATGCAGCCTATATTATCCGACTACATTATCTGAATAAAGCCTATATTATCCGACTACATTATCTGAATAAAGCCTATATTATCCGACTACATTATCTGAATAAAGCTCATGTTGGAAAATATATCTTAACTGTTCTATTATGGACCGAGGTATAACATTAATACGTTCGCAATTTTGATTGTGTGAACACGGATTCGATTGTGTTGTGAAGAGAGTTCTATATAAAATTAAAAAGGAGAAATAGCATAAGCATCTCAACGTTTTAAAATCACGAGTTGTCCATTGACAAAGTCTGTCAGGCACCAGGGTGATGCAGCATGGCAGCCATTTTGTGCCCAATGGCCATTTTGGGGCCACCAACAACAGTGCCTCAGTGGTGGATGTAGTGAATGAGTGAACGAGCCAGCGGAGAGCCAGTTTCCTCCTCTGTGTTTAGATGGCACCCTTTTCCCTACTTTTGACCAGAGCCTGTGCATTGGATGAGGAATAGGGTGGCATTTGGAAGCCATCACTCCCTCTCACCAAGGACTGTAGCAGAGCCATCACTCCCTCTCACCAAGGACTGTAGCAGAGCAATCACTCCCTCTCACCAAGGACTGTAGCAGAGCAATCACTCCCTCTCACCAAGGACTGTAGCAGAGCAATCACTCCCTCTCACCAAGGACTGTAGCAGAGCCATCACTCCCTCTCACCAAGGACCGTAGCAGGAAGGATATGATAGGGTTGATGAATCATCTGACCATTATGAGGCCCTCATTGAGATGTGACTGACGGTGAGACGGGGAGCCCTTAGTGTCCCAGCGGCCGGTCGTCGTAGGCGCTGTACCTCTTGACGTGGATGCGGCGTACGCGCTCCCTAAGGTCCACCCCCGAGTGGGTGGGGCCTTCCTCCTCCTCGCTGTGGGAACCACAGTGGGCGTGGCGACGGCGTGTGGCCTCCAATAGGGTGTCGTCAGGGACAGGAAGTGTCTCGTAGAGCAGAGCGTTCAGGGTCTCCTCGTAGATCCTGGCCTCTGGGAACTCCACCTGGGATAGAGACAGACAGACGGACAGACGGGGTCAACATGAAGATTAGCTGCAGGACAAAACTTGTGTGTGTGTGTGCGCGCGTGTAACTCCGAACCAACCTTGGTCTGTTTTTTCTCTGTGGCGTAGACTATGGATGTGCAGCAGACCTCCGCCAGCTTGCGTCCCTGTCCGTAGAACGACCAGCAGCAGATCTCGTCACCGATCACGTCCTTGATGAAGAGAACGCGGCCATTGTAGCTCAGAGACAGCTTGTCAAACAGCTCAATATTCTTCAACAGGTTGTCGTCTGAGTTACTGTGGAGGAGTACAACCCATAGGTCAGGAGGTACAGGAAGTATTTCATTGTCAACACAGTACATGATGAGTGGTCCTCTGTAGCTCAGCTGGTAGAGCACGGCGCTTGTAACGCCAGGGTAGTGGATTCGATCCCCGGGACCACCCATACGTAAAAATTTATGCACACATGACTAAGTCGCTTTGGATAAAAGCGTCTGCTAAATGGCATATTATTATTATTATTATTGTGCAGTCTCCCGAGTGGCGCAGTGGTCTAAGGCACTGCATCGCAGTGCTAGCTGTGCCACTAGAGATCCTGGTTCGAATCCAGGCTCTGTCGTAGCCGGCCGCGACCGGGAGACCCATGGGGCGGCGCACAATTGGCCCAGCGTCGTCCAGGGTAGGGGAGGGAATGGCCGGCAGGGATTTGGCTCAGTTGGTAGAGCATGGCGTTTGCAACGCCAAGGTTGTGGGTTCGTTTCCCATGGGGGGCCAGTATAAAAAAATAATAATGTATGCACTCACTAACTGTAAGTCGCTCTGGATAAGAGCGTCTGCTAAATGACTAAAATGTAAATTATTATTATATGCCCTCACTAAGCACTTACCTACAGTCATTAACTATTATTGACTCTCCAAACAACAGAACAGGCATAGGGTTCACTAGACGTGTAGTAGTACCTGGTATAGGAGTACTTGTTGTTGCTTCTGTTGTACAGCAGCTTCACTACAGGCTTGGTGCAGGCCTGGATCAGTCTCTCCTCCTCCTTGGCAGAGGTGACCACAGGGATTACACACAGAGACTGCTCCTTCTGGTCCTGTTAATCAAACACACCACAGGGATTACACACAGAGACTGCTCCTTCTGGTCCTGTTAATCAAACACACCACAGGGATTACACACAGAGACTGCTCCTTCTGGTCCTGTTAATCAAACACACCACAGGGATTACACACAGAGACTGCTCCTTCTGGTCCTGTTAATCAAACACACCACAGGGATTACACACAGAGACTGCTCCTTCTGGTCCTGTTAATCAAACACACCACAGGCAGGCTGGTATAGTACATAACAGACACCACGGGCAGGCTGGTATAGTACATAACAGACACCACAGACAGGCTGGTGTAGTACATAACAGACAGGCTGGTATATTACATAACAGACACCACAGGCAGGCGGGTATAGTACATAACAGACACCACAGGCAGGCTGGTATTGTACATAGAGAGAAAGAGGTCCAGAACCAGTCTAAATGCCTGGTTCCACTCTCACTGGCTCTGTGCTGCTGAACAATACAAAGGCTTTGTGTCAGGACATATAGTAGGGCTCGGGTCAATTCCATTTCAACAACTCAGTCAGGTCAGAAGGCGAGGTGAAAGTTCCTTTATTGATTGAAGCACGCTCACAGAATTGGAATGGACCGGAATTTAACATTCACCTCCTCCATATAAGAGTGTAAAGATGGTTGAAACTAGGGTTGGTGGTATCCAGATTTCCATACCTTCATACCGTGCTTGTGCCATCCCAGGATATATGATATTACCGGTAGTGCACACAAGGGGCACTATTTTTTTCTACAAAATAATAAATAAATAAACTCTTACCAGATTGCTAACAAAATGCTAACAAGTACTAAGGCATTCTCATAGCGGATGCTAGGTAAATGCTAATGAGCGCATGCAAACCTTTATTACTAGGACAGACAACCCAGCTCATAAAGTTATGCAAGAATCTCAAAACACAGTTTGCAGCATGCACAATACAAATATTAGGCAGCAGGGATCTTAATCCAGGAGGAGATTGTGTACTGCAAGCTAACGTTAGCCACTTAGCTAACATTAGCAAGTTAGCAAAACCCAGCTGGAGAGAATTTAGCACACATTAGATAGTTAACTTCATAGTTATAAGATATATGGCTGGCAAACAGTAGTGAAGTGTAACTTGATCACCTCACTTAAGTTGTGCTGCAGAAGTGACTCACCTCACAAAGCTCCCACAAAGACTTTCATAACTGTCGTTTCCAACGGGAACAAATGAGTGGGCAGAACAAGCAAGGAAGTGGGCAGAGCCAAGCACGAGTTAGCAAGATCCTATTTAGTGCATTCTAGCAAACATTTGCATATTTCCGTTAGGGAACGCCTACTCTGAAGTGTGCAATAACTCAATTCGCCTTTGCACTTCTTCTAAACAACACAATTTTTTGAAACTTTTGCAAAGATTGAAGCCCACAAAACTGTCCACTGTGTTCGTAACAGATTTTAGTTTTGGGAACATAAAACTGCATTGAGATCAAATGTTTCATTGATGAGAAAATTTGCAGAATGTCGGCCAAAATTCATCCACGCTACCTAAAATACTAACGAGCGCAATGCGAACATTTTGTACAGTTTCTGACCTAAACTATTACATTTACGTCATTTAGCAGACGGAAACCACGGAAACCATGTGTTTGATACCATTCCACTAATTCTGCTCCAGCCATTACCACGAGCTCGTCCTCCCCAATTAAGGTGCCACCAACCTCCTGTGAAGTATACAAGTAACTCAAAAACGCTACTCACAGTTTGCTGCACGCACAAAACAAATATTAGCCTGCAAGGCTCTTGATCCAGGAGGGGATTCTCTGCTGTTACCAAACGAATGCTTGATTTGGAAGAAGCTAACCACTTAGCTAGATGGCTAACTAGCTACTAAATTAGCAAACCAAATGCACAACTGCAAAGCATTTACCACATTTTAGACAATTAACTTAATAGTTATAAGACATCTAGCTGGCAAACATTTAGTTGTGAATTTCCTACTGTAATTTGATCACCCGGAGCATGTTGCATTTACATTTTAGTCATTTAGCTCTTATCCAGAGTGCATACATTTTCCTACTGGCCCCCCGTGGGAAACGAACCCACAACCCTGGCGTTGCAAGCGCCATGCTCTACCAACTGAGCTATAGGGGACATTGCATGACAGAGAGTGACTCACAAAGCTCCGGTCTCTCGTCATTGCGTGGGACTACCGTAGATTTCATAACAATGTGAAGCAATGTCCTTAATCTCCTAACTTTTTGACCAAATTGACTGCAGGTATTTACTTAAGTAGTTTAAAAAAATATTCAAATTCATAAAAATAAATAAATAAATAGTTTTAAAATGGTATTGAAAAACCATCCTGAGGATTTTTCCAAATACCCGGTATAGGGTATACCGCCCAACCGTGGTTTAAACTTGTATTCACTAAACTACCACAAGTGTAGAGCATATTACATCAAACATTGTACAAACCTTAAGCATCTCTGAGGTAGAGCATCTCTCTTATAATGCAATCATTTCAGTCTTAAGACTTGCTCAAAGATTTATTCATATAAGCATCTGAGCAGTAAATTCCAATCTGAAAATGACGACTACACTTCATTCATAAACCGTTTAGTGACCAAAAAAAAAAAAGGGGACATGAATGAAAGCCAGAGCGTTTTTTTTTATTCAACATGGCATTGATTCAAGACTCCTCAGCATAGACGTGGTAAAGAGGTTAATGGAACGCAGACCATGGGGGATAGATGAAGGACGCTGGATTGGCGCGCATTCAAAAAATCTGATCTAACGAAGTCGATATTCGTCAAATCCGTAATGATTTATGTTTTGTAACAGGCCCACAATGTGGTAACTAAAGTCTGATTTGGATAGATTTGGCTGTTTTCACTGCATGACAATTAGAAGTTGTCCCTTTTCAGGTTTAAAAGAACAAGTGACAACTAAATGCTAACTCCCGTTGGTACAAGCTGGTAGCATAGCTAGCATACAGAAATCGGTGGTGATAGTCAGTCGTTTTGAACTGTAATGCTGTTGGTTGGTGACGATGACATGAACATGTATTGGGGTTGACATCCATACAAGCATTATACAGATTTTTTCCTCAACAGTGTGAAATACACATAGAAACAGTAGCCTAAAATGTAGGCTAATTTTGCTGGGGGGGGGGGGCAATGAGGAGATTCAGGATCTTTCCCCCCCACGCATTTCCATTGTTTTGGTCAGGTTCGATTGATCTCTTTACCGCATGTATCGCTGTCACCATGGAGACAGCAGAATCTCCCAAGTAGAACCTTGGCTAGTCCAAATACTGAATGCCAGGCATTCCAATTAACATCACACTCACAGCATCCTAAATGGTACACTATTACCAATTTAGTGCACTAGGGGCCCTGGTCAAAAGTAGTACTCTACATGGGGAATAGGGAGCCATTTGAGACGCAAACACATTATACCCACTGCCTCTAGGGTTGTGACATCATGGAATTTTGAATGACTGATTGGCCAGCCAAATGATGATGATGGTGGTCCCCCCATAATAACGGTTCGAACAGCAAAATCAATTTAAAAAGTAGAGCATGGCGCTTGCAACGCCAGGGTTGTGGGTTCGATTCCCAAGGGGGCCAGTATGGAAAATGTATGCACTCACTAACTGTAAGTCGCTCTGGATAAGAGCGTCTGCTAAATGACTAAAACGTAAAAAAATATATTTTTTTAAATTTATTTTACAGTTGTTTTTAGACAAACATTTTCTCCTCTCCTGACTGCATATGCTGCCATAGAAATAGAATGAATAGAACCGGCATCCCCATTCAAGTCAATGATGGCGTAATGGGTGGACTGGCGCCCATTGCGAGTGTACCCTTCGGAAACAAAGCAGGAAGTAAAATATGTGCTTAAATATACAGTCGTGGTCAAAGGTTTTGAGACACAAATACTAATTTTCACAAAGTCTGCTGCCTCAGTTGATGATGGCAAAAGAGTGATCAGATGAATTGCAAATAATTGCAAAGTCCCTCTTTGCCATGAAAAAAAAAAATGTCCACTGTATTTCAGCCCTGCCACAAAAGGACAAGCTTCCATCATGTCAGCGATTCTCTCGTTAACACAGGTGAGTGTTGACAAGGACAAGGCTGGATATCACTCTGTCATGCTGATTGAGTTAGAATAACAGACTGGAAGCTTTAAAAGGAGGGTGGTGCTTGAAATCATTGTTCTTCCTCTGTTAACCATGGTTACCTGCAAGGAAACACGTGCCGTCATCATTGCTTTGCACAAAAAGGGCTTCACAGGCAAGGATATTGCTGCTAGTAAGATTGCACCTAAATCAACCATTTATCGGATCATCAAGAACTTCAAGGAGAGAGGTTCAACTGTTGTGAAGAAGGCGTCAGGGCGCCCAAGAAAGTCCAGCATGCGCCAGGACCGTCTCCTAAAGTTGATTCAGCTGCGGGATCGGGGCACCACCAGTGCAGAGCTTGCTCAGGAATGGCAGCAGGCAGGTGTGAGTGCATCTGCACGCACAGTGAGGCGAAGAGTTTTGGAGGATGGCCTGGTGTCAAGAAGGGCAGCAAAGAAGCCACTTCTCTCCAGGAAAAACATCAGGGACAGACTGATATTCTGCAAAAGGTACAGGGATTGGACTGTTGAGGACTGGGGTAAAGTCCTTTTCTCTGATGAATCCCCTTTCTGATTGTTTGGGGCATCCGGAAAACACCTTGTCCGGAGAAGACAAGGTGAGCGCTACCATCAGTTCTGTGTCATGCCAACAGTAAAGCATCCCGAGACCATTCACGTGTGGGGTTGCTTCTCAGCCAAGGGAGTGGGCTCACTCACAATGTTGCCTAAGAACACAGCCATGAATAAAGAATGGTACCAACACATCCTCCGAGAGCAACTTCTCCCAACCATCAAAGAACAGTTTGGTGACGACCAATGCCTTGTCCAGCATGATGGAGCACCTTGCCATAAGGCAAAAGTGATAACTAAGTGGCTCGGGGAACAAAACTTCGACATTTTGGGTCCATGGCCAGGAAACTCCCCAGACCTTAATCCCCTTGTGGTCGATCCTCAAGAGGCGGGTGGACAAACAAAAACCCACAAATTCTGACAAACTCCAAGCATTGATAATGCAAGAATGGGCTGCCATCAGTCAGGATGTGGCCCAGAAGTTAATTGACAGCATGCCAGGGTGGATTGCAGAGGTCTTGAAAAAGAAGGGTCAACACTGCAAATATTGAATCTTTATGTAATTGTCAATAAAAGCCTTTCACACTTATGGAATGCTTGTAATTATACTTCAGTATACCATAGTAACATCTGACAAAAATATCTCATAACACTGAAGCAGCGAACTTTGTGAAGACCAATACTTGTGTCATTCTCAAAAAACGTTTGACCACGACTGTACACTACATGACCAAAAGTACGTGCTCGTCGAACATTTCATTCCAAAATCATGGTTATTAATATGAAGTTGCTGCTACAACAGCCTCCACTCTTCTACTAGCAAGGCTTTCCACTAGATGTTAGAACATTGCTGTATGAAAATGTATGCACTCACTAACTGTAAGTCGCTCTGGATAAGAGTGTCTGCTAAATGACTAACATGTAATTGCTGCGGTGACTTGCTTCCATTCAGCCACAAGAGCATTAGTGAGGTCGGGCTGTTAGACCTGGCTCGCACTCCGCGTTCCAATTCATCCCAAAGGTATTCTTCTTGAGCCACTCCTTTGTTGCCTTGGCCGTGTGTTTTGGGTCATTGTCATGCTGGAATACCCATCCACAACCCATTTTCAATGCCCTGGCTGAGGGAAGGAGGTTCTCACCCAAGATTTGACGGTACATGGCCCCGTCCATCGTCCCTTTGATGCGGTGAAGTTGTCCTGTCCCCTTAGCAGAAAAACACCCCCAAAGCATAATGTTTCCACCTCCTTGTTTGACAGTGGGGATGGTGTTCTTGGGGTCATAGGCAGCATTCCTCCACCTCCAAACACGGCGAGTTGAGTTGATGCCAAAGAGCTCGATTTTGGTCTCATCTGACCACAACACTTTTTCCCAGTTCTCCTCTGAATCATTCAGATGTTCATTGGAAAACTTCAGACGGGCCTGTATATGTGATTTCTTGAGCAGGGGGACCTTGCGGGCGCTGCAGGAATTCAGTCCTTCACGGCGTAGTGTGTTACCAATTGTTTTCTTGGTGACTATGGTCCCAGTTGCCTTGAGATCATTGACAAGATCCTCCCGTGTAGTTCTGGGCTGATTCCTCAGCTCTTTGG
Organism: Coregonus lavaretus; assembly: GCF_964263955.1. Lineage (NCBI taxonomy): Eukaryota > Metazoa > Chordata > Actinopteri > Salmoniformes > Salmonidae > Coregonus > Coregonus lavaretus. The sequence continues at coordinate 37,817,088 of NC_140017.1, read as the reverse complement.
TCTTGGCGGAGAGTTTGGAATCTGATTGATTGATTGCTTGTGTGGACAGGTGTCTTTTATACAGGTAACAAGCTGAGATTAGGAGCACTCCCTTTAAGAGTGTGCTCCTAATCTCAGCTCGTTACCTGTATAAAAGACACCTGGGAGCCAGAAATCTTTCTGATTGAGAGGGGGTCAAATACTTATTTCCCTCATTAAAATGCAAATCAATTTATAACATTTTTGACATGCGTTTTTCTGGATTTTTTTGTTGTTATTCTGTCTCTCACTGTTCAAATAAACCTACCATTAAAATTAGACTGATCATTTCTTTGTCAGTGGGCAAACGTACAAAATCAGCAGGGGATCAAATACTTTTTTCCCCCCTCACTGTATACTATATGTGCTGTTTGTTGATTCAACTCAACTGACATTACTGCTGCTGCATCGTGGTGGGCATTGCCTAGGCAACTAAATACCTGTTTCCTCGTTTCAGCAAGGAACCAAACATGTTTAATCACATTGTTAAGAGTCCATGTTAGAGCCGAAACTGTCTCAACCACACGAATACCCAGCCGTCCCGTCTTCAGTAAGCTGTTCGTTCCACAAAAGTTTTTTTTACGGTTATGATGGTTATTTTATTTTCATGACAGTCTTCATCCATAACCATCGGTTACACTGTAATTGTGTCAGCCCTAACTGCCACTGATGGTAAACAAACAGTATTGTTGTCCTATAGCCACTAACAGAGTAGACACACTAGTCAAAGCAAATCAAATATCACAACGCGAGGAAGCAATCTGTGGAGCACTTGTTCAAGTTGGCCAAAACGGCAGCAAACAAACATACATTACAATCTGTTGCCTTCATGCACAGATCTAGCATCTAGCAAAGCTGCAGGTTGGAACACACAGCCTGCACCTCATGCACCCTATTCCCTATGAAGTGCACTACTTTCGTCCAGAGTCCTATGGGCCATTTGGGGAGCACGTCGCTCTCTGTGTCACTGACCTGCAGGCCTCCCTGGCACAGCTCCACCAGACCCTGGATCAGGTAATACTTGGCCTCTGCCAGCAGCTCCAGAACCCCCTGCCTGCCAGGGGGCAAGGTGACCGCTTCCTCCCGCAGGTACGTCAGGATGGAGCCAAAGTGCTTCCCACTACGATCTATCAGGATCCAGCCTGGAAAGGACCATGCAAGGCAAATGAAAGGCAACGGTCAGTTCCGGTCCGATCTTTATAGTAGCATAGTTCTGTGTATCTTTTTGATGATGTGCCTGCCGTAAGGCCTGTACATGTATATCTAAATAGTATTTGTAATCATTGCTGATGTTTGTTGCTTTAGCCATCTGTTCCATTCCGAAGTCTGTATTAGACTAAGTAGAGTTCCCTCTATGTTTCTGATCCATAAGAGCGACAGACTTTTTGGAAGGGAACTCAGCCTTTCGTAATTGTTAATTGATAGTCCTTCTCACCCTCTCTGTCAATGAAGACCTCCTTCCTGCCACTGAACATGGCCTTCAGCATGGAGTCCTGCCTGGTGAGCACCTGCAGCGTGGTGTAGAACAGGGTCCCCCCTACGTTCAGACGCACGTACTTGTTACCCAGGCCCACCGCCGCTCTGTAGCTGCACGTCTTGGTCTTGGGACACGCCATCTGGGAGGCTTGGGAGGGGGAGAATAGGATGGAAATGTCTCTTCGGCATCACCATACAACAATTTAAAAGATTGCATACACGTACACATCATACATATTCAAAACTGTCAGCCTAGCACAATGTATAGCCTACATAAACACAGAGGATATTGGCACGTTCATTCATAACCAACCACTGCTCTTATTGCCCACTGTTCCATGTATACCTTCATGGGGAGGTCTAATGGCTTGGGAGCCAGTGGAGATGGCCTGGGTCTGAGGGTGGAGGAGCAGCCGGTGCAGGGGGAGCTGGCAGCTGTCCCCGGACATGTCCCTCTGGAGGTAGATGACCACCCTGCAGACGGAGGTCCTGGTGTCCCCTGCCGTGGTGACAGCTACTGGGGGGGCCGCCACAGCCTTTCACGGGCCCTGCAGATCATACCTGGTGGAGGGGCGCAATAGAAAACCACCGCTTTCTTTAGGCCTTGCCCTCAAAGCCCTGGCCTGTGCTGAGATGCTCTGACCAAATGCGATCAGAAGTAAAACCCCAATAGTCGAGAACGTTGTGAACACAATGGCGTGAGGAAGCCACCCACCCAATCAGTCTTCCTCTCGATTTCCCTTTCCCCTAGCATGGAATGTGGCTGGACCCACTACACTGTGTGTCCATCTTCATACAATAAACAAACTGTCTTATTTGGGAGAATGTCCCCAAAAACGTTGCATACCAGAGGCAGACAGTCTGTCTCTGGGGAACTTTGATTCAGATGGGTGCAGTAGTGTAATTCAAACATGCACAGGAAGTTGTGTTGTAGTCCCGTGTAGCTCAGTTGGTAGAGCATGGGTTGTGGGTTCGATTCCCACGGGGGGGAAAATGTATGCACTAACTGTAAGTCACTCCGGATAAGAGCGTCTGCTAAATGACTCAAATGTAAATATCAATCCATTACACATATGGTTACTACTATGAAATACAATGTCATGTATTTTCATAACGGTCATGGCATAAATCCTAATAAATAGTCAAATTAGAGACTACTAAAATACGCATACAACGTCAGTACATATAATTATGAGATACGGCTAACTAACCAGCAACATGCCACATAGGGTTGAGTCACAAATTGTATTTCAGCTAGCTACCTAACATTAGTCGTGCTGGCTTGCTAGCTACTGGCTAACTTACTGTACAAATTCAAGATCATTGAGACGAACCTGAATGACCTAGTCCTAGTGTATAATAACTAGCTAACGTTAGCTAACAAACCTAACTTGAAAGATAATGAGTAAAATGTGTGACTTACTGGCTTTTCTCCTTGCCACCCCGGCAAAAGCTAGCTGAAGAAGCTAGTTAGCTAAGATTAGCTAGCTAGCATATTTTCAAGATACTCACCCACGCCATCTTTCTCTTGGGGTAATTCGTTTGTTGAACAGGTTAGTACATTGGAAGCTATGTTATGTAGCTACGCCACCTAGAATACGCCAACTACAATTGCAAATATTCACAAGGCAACGACGTTTAATAACTTTCCCCAACTACAGAAATGTGTGCTACTACAAATCATGTTTGCGCTTACGTACTACAACTCCCATCCCCTCCCTACCGGAAGTTACACTAGTTGGTCAAACACAACGGTTCCCTGGCAGCCGAAGTGCTCTGTGGATTATGCCACATAATCACCACATTTAAATACATTTAAGGTAAGCGATGACTGACTCGAAGAGTACTCAATAATAATTTGACTTTTGCACAGATTGTAGCTAGCAACTCACGCTCGGCTAATAGCTAGTCAGCTAGCTGAAACAGTTGGCTAGCTATTTTGCCCACAACAGGACAGTCCGATGAGGGCATCAGGACGAGCTGTGAGATAGCTAATTAACGTTAGCTATCAAGATAGCTAGCTAAGTAGCTAGACCGTACTGAAGAACCAGCTCTTCTGTTTGAACGTTATAACTACCGGCGTTAGCTAGCGAGCTACAGAGCATTGCCAAAGTAGCAGCTGGCTAGCACTGATTAACGGTTATTGCATATGTGCCAACTAATTCATAACTAATTAATGTCAGATAGGTAGCTATTGATTAGGCAAAGGTCACAGAATCAAACTGTATGTATTTTTTGGTGTAAATATTTTCCTAACTGGCTATGCTCTCTTCTTTTCACACCTCCTAACGTACTCCTCAAGCTTACTAATGCAGAAACGGTCATCAAAATTGTTAAACGGTTAAAAAAAAACATTTGGGAATAACTGCAACAGTTGGACAATGGATGACGATACTCCAAACTTTTTGAATATTTATATGCTATTAGATAGACTGAATTATAGAGCATAAAACATTTTACTGGCATGAACAAATAATGAATGTTCAGGGATTTTGGTGGGAATTCAGGTATTTAATTTATTGTAAAATGTCACTTTCTTTCTTATAATGCACTCATTTTCTTATTTTATCAGATTTTGTTTTATTTCATTTTGTTAAAATAAAGGCAGTTACAGTGCATTTGGAAGGTATGGAAATGTATGCACTCACTAACTGTAAGTCACTCTGGATAAGAGCGTCTGCTAAATGACTAAAAATGTAATGTAAAATGTATTCAGACCCCTTAACTTTTTCAACATTTTGTTATGTTACAACCTTATTCTAAAATGGATAAAATTACTTTTTCCCTCATCAATCTACACACAATACCCCATGATGACAAAGCGAAAACAGTTTTTTAGAAATGTTTGCAAATGTAAAACAATTAAAATAATAAACTTAAGTATTCAGACCCTTTGCTATGAGACTTGAAATTGAGCTCCGGTGGATCCTGTTTCCATTGATCATCCTTGAGATGCTTCTACAACTTGATTGAGTCCACCTGTGGTAAATTAAATTGATTGGACATGATTTGGAAATGCACACACCAGTCTATATAAGGTCCCACAGTTGACAGTGCATGTCAGAGGGTGATGTACAGTGGGGAAAAAGTATTTAGTCAGCCACCAATTGTGCAAGTTCTCCCACTTAAAAAGATGAGAGAGGCCTGTAATTTTCATCATTAGGTACACGTCAACTATGACAGACAGGATTTTTTATGAATTTATTTGCAAATTATGGTGGAAAATAATTTTTTGTCAATAACAAAAGTTTCTCAATACTTTGTTATATACCCTTTGTTGGCAATGACACAGGTCAAACGTTTTCTGTAAGTCTTCACAAGGTTTTCACACACTGTTGCTGGTATTTTGGCCCATTCCTCCATGCAGATCTCCTCTAGAGCAGTGATGTTTTGGGGCTGTCACTGGGCAACACGGACTTTCAACTCCCTCCAAAGATTTTCTATGGGGTTGAGATCTGGAGACTGGCTAGGCCACTCCAGGACCTTGAAATGCTTCTTACGAAGCCACTCCTTCGTTGCCTTGGCGGTGTGTTTGGGATCATTGTCATGCTGAAAGACCCAGCCACGTTTCATCTTCAATGCCCTTGCTGATGGAAGGAGGTTTTCACTCAAAATCTCACGATACATGGCCCCATTCATTCTTTCCTTTACACGGATCAGTCGTCCTGGTCCCTTTGCAGAAAAACAGCCCCAAAGCATGATGTTTCCACCCCCATGCTTCACAGTAGGTATGGTGTTCTTTGGATGCAACTCAGCATTCTTTGTCCTCCGAACACGACGTGTTGAGTTTTTACCAAAAAGTTATATTTTGGTTTCATCTGACCATATGACATTCTCCCAATCCTCTTCTGGATCATCCAAATGCACTCTAGCAAACTTCAGACGGGCCTGGACATGTACTGGCTTAAGCAGGGGGACACGTCTGGCACTGCAGGATTTGAGTCTCTGGCGGCGTAGTGTGTTACTGATGGTAGGCTTTGTTACTTTGGTCCCAGCTCTCTGCAGGTAATTCACTAGGTCCCCCCGTGTGGTTCTGGGATTTTTGCTCACCGTTCTTGTGATCATTTTGACCCCACGGGGTGAGATCTTGCGTGGAGCCCCAGATCGAGGGAGATTATCAGTGGTATTGTACGTCTTCCATTCCCTAATAATTGCTCCCACAGTTGATTTCTTCAAACCAAGCTGCTTACCTATTGCAGATTCAGGTGTATTTGCATATATGGATAAGTTAACATAAAGTGGTGGAACAGGGCCGCAACAATCTAACACTTATTCTGTCTACCCTACGTGCACTCACCTGCGCTGTCCAGACTGCCTCATTCATTACTGTTGGTTTAGTTAATTAGCATTCCCTTTAGCTACTGCAGTTATAGACAAGAACAACGGAAGATATTACATTAAAATAAGCATTGGAAAGACCCCTAGAGACGACAACATACAATTTACACACTATTCGTATTCTTATATACATTACAGTTAAATTAGATCTTTAGAAAGAGGAGAGGCGCTGTGATACAAGATGTTTATTGAAGTTGCTTTTTATTTCAGCGCATCTCATTTGTAAACATTTCAACTGTATTAAATTATTACTTTTTTTCAATTCCTCAAAATAATAAACACCCATTAATATCTTTCTTCTTTCTCAAATAAAATGTTATTGGTCGCGTACACAGCGGATGTTATTGGTCGCATATACAGCGGATGTTATTGGTCGCATATACAGCGGATGTTATTGGTCGCATACACAGCAGATGTTATTGGTCGCATACACAGCGGATGTTATTGGTCGCATACACAGCGGATGTTATTGGTCGCATACACAGCAGATGTTATTGGTCGCATACACAGCAGATGTTATTGGTCGCATACACAGCAGATGTTATTGGTCGCATACACAGCAGATGTTATTGGTCGCATACACAGCAGATGTTATTGGTCGCATACACAGCGGATGTTATTGGTCGCATACATAGCAGATGTTATTGCGGGTGTAGCTAAACGCTTGTGATATACACTACCGTTCAAAAGTTTGGGGTCACTTAGAAATGTCCTTGTTTTCCAAAGAAAAGCAATTTTTTTGTCCATTTAAATAACATCAAATTGATCAGAAATACAGTGTAGACATTGTTAATGTTGTAAATGGCTATTGTAGTTGTAAATGGCTGATTTTTAATGGAATGTCTACATAGGCGTACAGAGGCCCATTATCAGCAACCATCAGTCCTGTGTTCCAATGGCACGCTGTGTTTGCTAATCCAAGTTTATCATTTAAAAAGGCTAATTGATCATTAGAAAACCCTTTTGCAATTGTTAGCACGGCTGAAAACTGTTGTGCTGATTTAAAGAATTTTGCACCTCTCAAACACAGGAAATGGATGGCTGAAAAAGACAGATCCTCAGGTGGGCGGGGGCATGTGCGTTGCTATACTAATGTGACACCCCTGACCAAAATAATACAAATCCCCAGGTTGTTTCACCTATTCCGCCCGTTTAGATCAGTGCAGATGAGGAAAGGAATCCACTTTAACACTATTAAGATGCTGGATAAATAAAGGTTAAATAAAAAAAGCTTCCATATTATCCAGGATGTTAAATGCAGTGTTTTTCAGCCCCCATCTACAGTGGGGAAAAAAAGTATTTAGTCAGCCACCAATTGTGCAAGTTCTCCCACTTAAAAAGATGAGAGAGGCCTGTAATTTTCATCATAGGTACACGTCAACTATGACAGACAAATTGAGGGAAAAAAATCCAGAAAATCACATTGTAGGATTTTTTATGAATTTATTTGCAAATTATGGTGGAAAATAAGTATTTGGTCACCTACAAACAAGCAAGATTTCTGGCTCTCACAGACCTGTAACTTCTTCTTTAAGAGGCTCCTCTGTCCTCCACTCGTTACCTGTATTAATGGCACCTGTTTGAACTTGTTATCAGTATAAAATACACCTGTCCACAACCTCAAACAGTCACACTCCAAACTCCACTATGGCCAAGACCAAAGAGCTGTCAAAGGACACCAGAAACAAAATTGTAGACCTGCACCAGGCTGGGAAGACTGAATCTGCAATAGGTAAGCAGCTTGGTTTGAAGAAATCAACTGTGGGAGCAATTATTAGGAAATGGAAGACATACAAGACCACTGATAATCTCCCTCGATCTGGGGCTCCACGCAAGATCTCACCCTGTGGGGTCAAAATGATCACAAGAACGGTGAGCAAAAATCCCAGAACCACACGGGGGGACCTGGTGAATGACCTGCAGAGAGCTGGGACCAAAGTAACAAAGCCTACCATCAGTAACACACTATGCCGCCAGGGACTCAAATCCTGCAGTGCAAGACGTCCCCCTGCTTAAACCAGTACATGTCCAGTCCCGTCTGAAGTTTGCTAGAGTGCATTTGGATGATCCAGAAGAGGATTGGGAGAATGTCATATGGTCAAATGAAACCAAAATAGAACTTTTTGGTAAAAACTCAACTCGTCGTGTTTGGAGGACAAAGAATGCTGAGTTTCATCCAAAGAACACCATACCTACTGTGAAGCATGGGGGTGGAAACATCATGCTTTGGGGCTGTTTTTCTGCAAAGGGACCAGGACGACTGATCCGTGTAAAGGAAAGAATGAATGGGGCCATGTATCGTGAGATTTTGAGTGAAAACCTCCTTCCATCAGCAAGGGCATTGAAGATGAAACGTGGCTGGGTCTTTCAGCATGACAATGATCCCAAACACACCGCCTGGGCAACGAAGGAGTGGCTTCGTAAGAAGCATTTCAAGGTCCTGGAGTGGCCTAGCCAATCTCCAGATCTCAACCCCATAGAAAATCTTTGGAGGGAGTTGAAAGTCCGTGTTGCCCAGCGACAGCCCCAAAACATCACTGCTCTAGAGGAGATCTGCATGGAGGAATGGGCCAAAATACCAGCAACAGTGTGTGAAAACCTTGTGAAGACTTACAGAAAATGTTTGATCTGTGTCATTGCCAACAAAGGGTATATAACAAAGTATTGAGAAACTTTTGTTATTGACCAAATACTTATTTTCCACCATAATTTGCAAATAAATTCATTAAAAATCCTACAATGTGATTTTCTGGATTTTTTTTCTCATTTTGTCTGTCATAGTTGACGTGTACCTATGATGAAAATTACAGGCCTCTCTCATCTTTTTAAGTGGGAGAACTTGCACAATTGGTGGCTGACTAAATACTTTTTTCCCCCACTGTATAACCCAGCTCTTGGGACAGGCCTTGTGGCCATGGCGAAAGACCCGTTGGCCGAAGCTGGTCTTCATTTTGATGAACTCAACAAGCTGCGGGTGCTGGAACCAGAGGTGGGCCAGAAGACCACGGAGCTCAAGGAGGAGTGTAAAGACTTTGTTGACAGTAAGAACATTCCATTATCTTCTGTTCTGTGTCCCAAATGGCACCATATTCCCTATATAGTGGGCTCTGGGGAAATGTAGTGCACTAAATAGGGAATAGTGTGTAATTTGGTATGGACGACTGGGGTTCGGTTCTGTAACTTGCATAGAATATTGTTTTGTAAAGATGGTCCACTCACATCTCTTCTCGATGTTAAAACTTGTGTTCTTCAAACGCTGTTGACACCTAATTACCGCGTTAGGGTTTTACTAACTTTCGTGTATTCATTCAATACACAGAAATCGGCCAGTTTCAGAAGATAGTGGGTGGTCTCATCGAGCTGGTGGATGAATTGGCAAATGCGGCAGAGACAGAAAAGATGAAGGTAAGGGTCTCTGCATTGGCTCTTTTAAGAGTTGTTGTGAGTTGTCTTGGTCCACCTTTACAGGGCTCAGACACACACAGATATGCCATGCTTGTTGTTCACTCCTTCAGTCAATTGTTTTCAACGTGTCAGTCAGAGCAACGTGACCGCTGGCTCTAAAATCTGCTTATTTTTCAAGCGATCTCAGGTTGAAAACAAAACGGCGGTCTTTGACTGGTAGCTAGCTAGGCCACTGAGTACACTTGCTGCACTTTTCTGTGGGAACGACCGAGGCCTTGTTATCTGTGGGAACGACCGAGGCCTTGTTATCTGTGGGAACGACCGAGGCCTTGTTATCTGTGGGAACGACCGAGGCCTTGTTATCTGTGGGAACGACCGAGGCCTTGTTATCTGTGGGAACGACCGAGGCCTTGTTATCTGTGGGAACGACCGAGGCCTTGTTATCTGTGGGAACGACCGAGGCCTTGTTATCTGTGGGAACGACCGAGGCCTTGTTATCTGTGGGAACGACCGAGGCCTTGTTATCTGAGTGAACAACATGCTGCTGCACTGCCTCCTTCTCCCAGGCTATTGGAGCCAGGAACCTGTTGAAGTCTGTGGCCAAGCAGAGGGAGGCCCAGCAACAGCAGCTCCATGCCCTGATAGCAGAGAAGAAGATGCAGCTGGAGAGGTAAGATTCATTTCACCTCAAAAAGCTCTCGGCAGGTAGCTTAGTGGTTAAGAGCGTTGTGCCAGTAACCCGAAAGGTCGCTGGTTCTAATCCCCGAGCCGACTAGGTGAAAAATCTGCCGATGTGCCCTTGAGCAAGGCATTTAACCCTAATTGCTCCTGTAAGTCGCTCTGGATAAGAGCGTCTGCTAAATGACAAATGTATTTATTTATTTAAGATGATTTCGACACCCGCCATATCAGATTGTTCTGAAATCGTTTTTTTTTTCTTCGGAAACAGATATTAATATTCCTGAAACATTATTTTGTTGAAATATAATTTGATGTCTGAGAATTTAAGCTAATTGATTGCACCCAAATTGGCCATTTTAATTTATAGGATTCGTATCACAGGAGGTTGGTGGCACCTTAATTGGGGAGGACGAGCTCGTGGGAATGGGGAGGACGGGCTCGTGGGAATGGGGAGGACGGGCTCGTGGGAATGGGGAGGACGGGCTCGTGGGAATGGGGAGGACGGGCTTGTGGGAATGGGGAGGACGGGCTCGTGGGAATGGGGAGGACGGGCTCGTGGGAATGGGGAGGACGGGCTTGTGGGAATGGGGAGGACGGGCTCGTTGGGGAGGACGGGCTCGTGGGATTGGGGAGGACGGGCTCGTGGGATTGGGGAGGACGGGCTCGTGGGATTGGGGAGGACGGGCTCGTGGGAATGGGGAGGACGGGCTCGTGGGATTGGGGAGGACGGGCTCGTGGGATTGGGGAGGACGGGCTCGTGGGATTGGGGAGGACGGGCTCGTGGGAATGGGGAGGACGGGCTCGTGGGATTGGGGAGGACGGGCTCGTGGGATTGGGGAGGACGGGCTCGTGGGATTGGGGAGGACGGGCTCGTGGGAATGGGGAGGACGGGCTCGTGGGATTGGGGAGGACGGGCTCGTGGGAATGGGGAGGACGGGCTCGTGGGAATGGGGAGGACGGGCTCGTGGGATTGGGGAAGACGGGCTCGTGGGAATGGGGAGGACGGGCTCGTGGGAATGGGGAGGACGGGCTCGTGGGAATGGGGAGGACGGGCTCGTGGGAATGGGGAGGACGGGCTCGTGGGAATGGGGAGGACGGGCTCGTGGGAATGGGGAGGACGGGCTCGTGGGAATGGGGAGGACGGGCTCGTGGGAATGGGGAGGACGGGCTCGTGGGAATGGGGAGGACGGGCTCGTGGGAATGGGGAGGACGGGCTCGTGGGATTGGGGAGGACGGGCTCGTGGGAATGGGGAGGACGGGCTCGTGGGAATGGGGAGGACGGGCTCGTGGGAATGGGGAGGACGGGCTCGTGGGATTGGGGAGGACGGGCTCGTGGGAATGGGGAGGACGGGCTCGTGGGATTGGGGAGGACGGGCTCGTGGGAATGGGGAGGACGGGCTCGTGGGAATGGGGAGGACGGGCTCGTGGGAATGGGGAGGACGGGCTCGTGGGAATGGCTGGTTTCCATGTGTTTGATGCCTTTCCATTTGATCCGTTCCAGCCACTGTTATGAGCTGTCCTCCCCTCAGCAGCCTCCACTGATTCATATCTTCAATAAATATAGTACCTAACATCCGATTTGGAACATAATTCTTTCTAACCACGAGGAATCCAATAGAATGATCCAAAGCCACCCACGGACCCCCCCACACCAATCCCACCCCAACAACCAGTATACAGTATCAGTTCTTAATGTTTGACAAGTAGTATGGAGCTGCTGCATGGAGTATTGTTTTGTTTCTTCATCCTATGTAGTGTATTCACAAAGTTGGATTCCTCGCGTCTTACTCAATATCAGGAAGAAGTTTGGTCTAAATCAGATGTTGGGTACTATTTTTTGTTTAATATTACGTGAATCCTATAAATGAAAAGGGCCAATTTGGGTGCAATCAATTAGCTTAATTTCTCAGATCAAATAAAATGTCAACAAAATAATGTTTCAGGAATGCTAATCTTATCTGTTTCTAACTACAGAAATGATTTCAGAACAATCTGAGATGGCGGGTGTCATGGCTTGCTGAAATGACATGGAACGTAGCCTGGTCCCAGATCTGTGTGTGCTTTTGCCCACTCCATTGTCAAGCCAAACATGTTTGGAATGACAATTCCATATGGAGTTGGCAAGAGAGCAGAAACGGACCGGCACCCAGGCTAAGAAGACTGAGCAGATTTGGAGTTTTTCTTATTCAATCTTGTTCTGAGGATAGCTGTGCCTCAAGGCAGAAACGAACGTGATTGGTTTAATTTATTAGGCAAGAAATGTAAGACTGAGGTCAAGTCTCCTTGGGCAAATCTATTGTTAGTGTCTCATTCTCAGGGGTTGACCTTAGTCAGTCAGTGTCTCATTCTCAGGGGTTGACCTTAGACAGTTAGTGTCTCATTCTCAGGGGTTGACCTTAGACAGTCAGTGTCTCATTCTCAGGGGTTGACCTTAGACAGTCAGTGTCTCATTCTCGGGTTGACCTTAGTCAGTCAGTGTCTCATTCTCAGGGGTTGACCTTAGACAGTTAGTGTCTCATTCTCATGGGTTGACCTTAGTCAGTCAGTGTCTCATTCTCGGGTTGACCTTAGACAGTCAGTGGATTTTAATGAAGTTTGTGTTTATCTGTGATCTATTCCAGGTATCGCATCGAGTACGAAGCTCTCTCCAAAGTGGAGGCTGAGCAGAATGAGTTCATTGACCAGTTCATTCTGCAGAAATAAGGGGCGCGTCGAAGGCCCGAAGTGTGTCAGTGTGCGTTTGTGACCATGTTTCCAGGGGTGCCTTGATTGTTTTCTATGGGTGATATCCACTACACTATGGGTTAACGGGAATCGCTCATCCGAACACAATAACCCCTCTGACACCCCACAAGCAATCCAAAACTGCTCCAACTAAAACAGACACGTTTTTGCTTAGACAGCAAGACACAGACTACGTGCAAAGTTAGAAGTAACTTCTCAGCCTTCTTTTACAGCGTAACATGTTCCTCTCTAGCAGGTATCTAAAGTGACAACCCTCCTCCTCCTCCCCCCAGTTATCCATTTTTAGCATTTAAGTGTTGAATATAATTAGAACCTGATGCTCTATGGGCGTCACGCCTTTCACACCACTACAGTACGTCAGACAAGCAAATGGGGAAGAAAGCTATTTATATACAAAGGAAAGTATTTACACTATTTATTCCAAATGAATTACTATGTATAGATGGTTGTATTACCTTTTCTACAAGTGGAAAACAATGTACAGTATTTGCATGTTACTGTAAATAATTTCATGATTTTGATGGGAACAAAACACATTTATTTTTGCTGTGTGTTGTCTGTAACCCCGTCATCTTAACTCAGTCTGTTTACATCTAAGGTACGAATAAAGTTGTGTTCACGTTTTATCTTCTCATTCCACCATTGTCTGTGGGACCAGACACACCAAAACATTTTCTCTCAGGTGGCTTATTGGGATTTCAGGCCAGTTTATAACCAAACAAGTACATTCGAAAAGTATATTAATAATTTTATGTTTACAGTATATATCAAGAAATGATCGAATATACTCATACTCTGCATTCATCTTATCTATGTTAAAGGTTAGTAAACCAACTTTGAACATATTTTGATTCTATTGGTGTCAACATTCTTGACTATTTCTCATCTGTGTGCAGATGATCAAACATCTAAATTCTTATGAAGAATGTTTAACATAACCATTATATTTTCTTGACTTAAAATGTACCAATTGACAATTCATCACTTGAGAATAAATACAAAAAATCACTCTGAAAATGTGTACTGTAGGATAGACTAGAGGTATGATTGCCTGGATGGATAGACAGCCGGGGTCACAGTTGGAGATTGACTATACAGATGGACTAGTAGCCTGTTTGTGCCATCGTGCCAACTCCATGTCACCCGTAATGGACAGCAGTGGAGTTGGACAACAGCACAAACCGACTGGCACTCAGACTACTAATAGAGGAGTGTCTCATTTGATCCTCTTGGCCTCCGCAGAGCCCTTTCCTCCCTGAGTGTTGGTGTCGTAAGCTGAGCCCTTTCCTCCCTGAGTGTTGGTGTTGTAAGCTGAGCCCTTTCCTCCCTGAGTGTTGGTGTCGTAAGCTGAGCCCTTTCCTCCCTGAGTGTTGGTGTTGTAAGCTGAGCCCTTTCCTCCCTGAGTGTTGGTGTTGTAAGCTGAGCCCTTTCCTCCCTGAGTGTTGGTGTTGTGAGCTGAGCCCTTTCCTCCCTGAGTGTTGGTGTTGTAAGCTGAGCCCTTTCCTCCCTGAGTGTTGGTGTTGTAAGCTGAGCCCTTTCCTCCCTGAGTGTTGGTGTTGTAAGCTGAGCCCTTTCCTCCCTGAGTGTTGGTGTTGTAAGCTGAGCTGAACGGCATGGTGAACAGCAGCATCAGAGGTACGGAGCGTAGATGACTGCAAGGGTGTAGCGCTCCTTCTGGGTCTGGGGGCCAGGGTGGTGGCTCCGTGGGGAACGGGTAGTAGAGGATGGGGGTTAGGATGGGGGGAAAAGGGTGGTGGCTACGTGGGTGGAATAGACAATGGCCGGGGTCCTGATCCTCCTGGAAGAGAACCGCATTAGGTTGATTTCCTCTCATGTCATGTCAGCCTTGTCATCATGTCTGATCTGTGGCATAACGTCTGCGTTTCAAATGGCACCCTATTCCCTATATAGTACACTACTTTTGATCTGGGCCCATAGGGCTCTGGTCAAAAGTAGTGCACTATATAGGGAATAAGGTGCCCTTTGGGATACATACACTGGTAACGGGGTGAGTTACACATGACTATCTACTAGGTGTCAAATCAAAGGTCTTCTTGCAACATCGGCCTAATTTTATAATTCCCAATACCACAGATGTTTACATGAGTTTGCTAGCCATATGGGGCCCTATTCCCTATATAGTGCACTAGTTTTGACTGCCCCCTAGTAGTGCACTACAGGGAAAAGGGTGCTGTTTGGGATGTATCCCATGTTATCTGACCTTTTTGAGGAAGGCATATGCAGCTATGGGGAAGAACAGTGTTTGGACCAGGGCCTCGCAGAAGATGGAGGAGGGGGGGGTCCAGCATCATGGGGTCGCTGAACTCAGCCCCATACCATCTCAAAAGATCTTTCAGCTTAAAAAAATAAACAAAATATATTTGTAAACACTAAATATCGTATCACTATAAAAGTAAATGTGGTGTTAAAAGTGATTTCCAGCATCCCCCAAAATAAAACGGTGCTATGACGCAGCTACTGTAACGCCTCGACCACACCGATAGTCTTGTGCAAAATAGTAGCAGCATCATCTAGATACAGTGGGGAGAATAAGTATTTGATACACTGCCGATTTTGCAGGTTTTCCTACTTACAAAACATGTAGAGGTCTGTAATTTTTTATCATAGGTACACTTCAACTGTGAGAGACGGAATCTAAAACAAAAATCCAGAAAATCACATTGTATGATTTTTAAGTAATTAATTTGCATTTTATTGCATGACATAAGTATTTGATACGTCAGAAAAGCAGAACTTAATATTTGGTACAGAAACCTTTGTTTGCAATTACAGAGATCATACGTTTCCTGTAGGTCTTGACCAGGTTTGCACACAGTGCAGCAGGGATTTTGGCCCACTCCTCCATACAGACCTTCTCCAGATCCTTCAGGTTTCGGGGCTGTCGCTGGGCAATACGGACTTTCAGCTCCCTCCAAAGATTTTCTATTGGGTTCAGGTCTGGAGACTGGCTAGGCCACTCCAGGACCTTGAGATGCTTCTTACGGAGCCACTCCTTAGTTGCCCTGGCTGTGTGTTTCGGGTCGTTGTCATGCTGGAAGACCCAGCCACGACCCATCTTCAATGCTCTTACTGAGGGAAGGAGGTTGTTGGCCAAGATCTCGCGATACATGGCCCCATCCATCCTCCCCTCAATACGGTGCAGTCGTCCTGTCCCCTTTGCAGAAAAGCATCCCCAAAGAATGATGTTTCCACCTCCATGCTTCACGGTTGGGATGGTGTTCTTGGGGTTGTACTCATCCTTCTTCTTCCTCGAAACACGGCGAGTGGAGTTTAGACCAAAAAGCTATATTTTTGTCTCATCAGACCACATGACCTTCTCCCATTCCTCCTCTGGATCATCCAGATAGTCATTGGCAAACTTCAGACGGGCCTGGACATGCGCTGGCTTGAGCAGGGGGACCTTGCGTGCGCTGCAGGATTTTAATCTATGACGGCGTAGTGTGTTACTAATGGTTTTCTTTAAGACTGTGGTCCCAGCTCTCTTCAGGTCATTGACCAGGTCCTGCCGTGTAGTTCTGGGCAGATCCCTCACCTTCCTCATGATCATTGATGCCCCACGAGGTGAGATCTTGCATGGAGCCCCAGACCGAGGGTGATTGACCGTCATCTTGAACTTCTTACATTTTCTAATAATTTGCGCCAACAGTTGTTGCCTTCTCACCAAGCTGCTTGCCTATTGTCCTGTAGCCCATCCCAGCCTTGTGCAGGTCTACAATTTTATCCCTGATGTCCTTACACAGCTCTCTGGTCTTGGCCATTGTGGAGAGGTTTGATTGTGTGGACAGGTGTCTTTTATACAGGTAACGAGTTCAAACAGGTGCAGTTAATACAGGTAATGACTGGAGAACAGGAGGGCTTCTTAAAGAAAAACTAACAGGTCTGTGAGAGCCGGAATTCTTACTGGTTGGTAGGTGATCAAATACTTATGTCATGCAATAAAATGCAAATTAATTACTTAAAAATCATACAATGTGATTTTCTGGATTTTTGTTTTAGATTCCGTCTCTCACAGTTGAAGTGTACCTATGATAAAAATTACAGACCTCTACATGCTTTGTAAGTAGGAAAACGTGCAAAATCGGCAGTGTATCAAATACTTGTTCTCCCCACTGTTGGTGTGCAACAAAAGTTCAACATTCACCTTCCGCTCCCATTTCTGTCAAACGTATGCACCACACAGAACGCACTGCAACTACCTCTGCAAAGCAATGCTGCAATGCAAACACAGCGTTACATTGGAAATGAATGTACTTCTGGTGTACCAAAATGAAAAACACTGTCGGTGTGATCGAGGCGTTTCACTTCATCCACTTCCAACCTTCCTTCATGGACCTACTTCTACTACACACAGTCAATTAAACACGTCAAATTTACCTGTTGAGGATACACCTGTGCAGGAAGCAACGGCTGAAGATCAATGAATAATGTAATAGGAATGTGAGAAGCAAAATAAAATAAAGATATACATTTTATTCTCTTAGTATACGAAGAATACCCATATTGTATCAAAGGAAATATACACCAAAAATATATATATAGCTATCTAAGCTTTAATTTAGATATTTAGCAAGAGACCATGCAAATCTAATAGCATTGAAGGAAAAGAAGGGTAGGGCTAGTGTCGTAGACATGTTGGATGGTCCGATTCTATTGGTTGATCTAGTTGAGGGGCTGTACTGAATCTGTAGGCGCTGTAAACATTTTGAACACAGCAACCTTCCTTCCTCGACTTTCAACCGACCATTGATGACCGGTGACTACTTCAAGCCTAGGGAGATAGATAAAGCGAATTGGAACCAGGCCCTATAGTTGTAAATTCCACGTGATTTTGGCGCGACACAGGCAGCCAGTATGGCGGTATGGGACGTTTTCAGTTTGTTGACATTCTTATGGTACGGTTAGTTGCGCTACTATTTTGTTGAAAAATGCCTAAAGCTGCAAACCATCTTGATAGGTTTTGGTCGCAGAGACGGCATCTAAGGTTATTCGGTGCGCTCCAACATGTGCGTTCACTTGTGTCAAAGTCGAATTGTACCATTCTGACTAGGTTATCGTCGCTCGGCATAAACCTGACACTGCACAAGGATACATCGAAAGTGATATGTCAAAAGTGTTTTCGTAACATAAGTAAGGTTGAAAAAACAATGCGTGTGTTGCATGCATGGAAAGCTGCAACGCAAACACCAGCGTTTGGAACTCCCAGCGAAGAAGTTGTGAAGGCCCAACAGAGCCCAATAGAGACATGGAGAGACGCTACCAAGACGAGGTGCTTTAACTGTAATTCCTTGAATGAGGTCCCTGAGAAGAAGCGACAACGGGAACCAAGCCCACCAGCTACAGGCAGGGGTGCCAAAAAGAGATGCGATGCCTCTACAAAGGCCCCTGAGAAGAACATTATGGTTGAGGTAACTATAACGTTATACCTCTATAACCCTAACATGATCATGTATAGCTACAACTCTCTCTAATGTAGGCTATCTCTGAGAAATGGGCTCTGGCTATACTAACCAGCAGTTTATACAGCTGTCGATGACCATTGTATTTCCATCTGAAACCTGTATGCATGCTGGTGGTATGTTTGTAGTGTTTCTGAGGATCTATTCATGAATGAACTGTTGCACTCTCCAGAACGTGTGTGTAACACCAAGCCCCCACACTAGACATGCAACACCAAGCCCCCACACTGGACATGCAACACCAAGCCCCCACACTAGACATGCAACACCAAGCCCCCACACTGGACATGCAACACCAAGCCCCCACACTAGACATGCAACACCAAGCCCCCACACTAGACATGCAACACCAAGCCCCCACACTGGACATGCAACACCAAGCCCCCACACTGGACATGCAACACCAAGCCCCCACACTAGACATGCAACACCAAGCCCCCACACTGGACATGCAACACCAAGCCCCCACACTAGACATGCAACACCAAGCCCCCACACTGGACATGCAACACCTAGCCCCCACACTAGACATGCAACACCAAGCCCCCACACTGGACATGCATCACCTAGCCCCCACACTGGACATGCAAGACCAAGCCCCCACACTAGACATGCAACACCAAGCCCCCACACTGGACATGCAACACCAAGCCCCCACACTGGACATGCAACACCAAGCCCCCACACTAGATGTGTATTTTCATAATGTAGGTCTAATGACTGCTCTATATTGTCTTGCAGGTTGTCATTACATATGACCCAAAATTGAGTCATCCAAAACCAGGAGTCGCTTCCTCTGACAACAAGGGAAGAATGTGGAAGCAGAAGAGGAAGGTAATTGCTTCAGAATTTTCGGGCATGATTGAAAACTTGGCAATGGGCAACGTGGTGACCTTCGCAAAGTTATCCTTGACAAATGACAATATATCCAAAGAAATCAGAAAGCAGATTGTAAAGAAAATGCAAGCGGAGGTCAAGGCATATGCAAGCCTCCCTAATGTTTTTGAACCTTGCATCTTGAGTAGTACCTCGTTGGAGAATCTGAAGGCTTTTTCATATGAGTTGTCCAGGAAGACACCGTGGCTTTATACCACCATCAATACTGCAACAGGTGGTTCCACCGTCCACAACTGTGTGGCTGCCTCTGTGGCCCTGAGAGGTAGAAACCCCAGGCTTTCTGCACTGGCCTATGTCATCAACTCAACACTGACCCAAGGGGGGGGTTAAGCCCATTTTCAAAAGACTGTCTAAGATGGGCATTGTAACATCATACCAATGTGCCAGCAGTAAGCAGAAGGAGATGAGGGCAGCTGGGTACAACAACATCAAATGCTGGAGGGAGGACTGTGAGCTGTTTTTCCAACATAGTGCCAGTGGAGAAGTCTGCCCCCGACCCCCTCCTACTGCTAAACCAACAAAGGAGGCTGGAAGAGAGGAGGAAGAGGAAGAGTGGAGTCCAGTGTCAGAAGAGACAGAAAGAGAGGAGGACAGAGGATCAACAGAGCAGGGAGAGACAGAAAGAGAGGAGGATGGAGGATCAACAGAGGAGGAAGAGAGAGGAGAGGAGGCAGAGTGGGGTTCCCTGCTAGGAGAGACAGAAAGAGAAGAAGGACGTACATCATCAGTGCTAGAAGGAAATGACAGACAGGAAGAGGACTCTGATTCAACAGTGGATTCAGAGACTGAATACTTTGGATTAAACCTCACCTGTGAGAGTGATTAGAGAAGTGTCCTAACACAGGGTCTGTAGATTACTGATCTAGGCCTAGGCTACATCTCTGAACAACAAGGGACTAATCATAGTTTGGGGACCAACTCACAATACCGGTGGTAACACTTTGAACTGTACTTCATGACATGGTCGTAAATATGATATAACAAGTGTTGTAGGAAGATGTTATGACACCTTTTCACTGAATGTCAAGTGCCATTTTCCATGTATTGAAAAACCGTTTTACAGATGGGTATACTTGAATAAAAATGTTGATTTGCTTCTTTTGTTCAGGTGTCAACATTCTTAACTTGCTGATCTGAGTGCAGATTTCGAGATGATCAGATATCATAGAGAAATACTTTATCGTAGCCTACATGTGGTAAATAATATGGTTCATACATGTGGTAAATTGTTATAGAATATTACTTTCACACTGTATTGATACTGTATCTAGACAAGCCTCATCCTGTGCACTGCATATTCTGTCAATGGCAAACTTTACATGAAACTTTTCAATGATATCCAGAGGGGGAAACCAGAGACATAAAGGGTCTACAGACAATACGCAAACTGGGCCTTTTTATTTAGAGATTTGCTAAGCGCAATTATGTGTATGTCCAGTTTGGAGGAGCGTCTGTGTGAGCTGGTGAGACAATACAAGAACCTTTACAACCCTTACGATGCGGTTGTATTCGGACAAGCAAGTAAAAGACAACAGCTGAAGGGAGATATCACAAAATGTGAACACCGATACTGATATCAAAGAAACATGGAGAAAGATTCAGGACCGGTATGTTCGCAATCTGAAAAGGGTGAAGGAGACGAGGAGTTGTCCCACCGATTGTCAGACAACTGGATTTGCTTGGTGTTCATGTGAAACATCGTCAGACAGACAACAATATGCCAGATACGGTGTGTACTCGTCATGCAGCCGAGTCCTTTTGGACAGTCTTTATGATCTTACGTTTGGCAGACCAAATTAGAGAAATTGTGAGTGGTAGTATAGATACAGTACTAGTCAAACGTTTGGACACACCTACTCATTAAAGGGTTTTTCTTTATTTTTTTACTATTTTCTACATTGTAGAATAATAGTGAAGAAATCAAAACTATGAAATAACACATATGGAATCATGTCATCAAGGCAAAGGGTGGCTATTTTGAAGAATCTCAAATATAAAATATATTTTGATTTGTTTAACACTTTTTTGGTTACTACATGAGTAGCTCAGCTGGTAGAGCACGGCGCTTGTAACGCCAAGGTAGTGGGTTCGATCCCCGGGACCACCCATACACAAAAATGTATGCACGCATGACTGTAAGTCGCTTTGCATAAAAGCGTCTGCTAAATGGCATATTATTTATTATTACATGATTCCATATGTGTTATTTCATAGTTTTGATGTCTTCACTATTATTCTGCAATATAGAAAATAGTAAAAATAAAGAAAAACCCTTGAATGAGTAGGTGTGTCCAAACCTTTGACTTGTACTGTATAGTCGTGGTCAAACGTTTTGAGAATTACCCAAGTATTGGTCTTCACAAAGTTCGCTGCTTCAGTGTTATGATATATTTTGGTCAGATGTTACTAAGGTATACTGAAGTATAATTGCAAGACTTGATTTCTTGGTTAACCGAGATTACCTGCACACAGGTTTCAAACCGGGTAGTGTCATTTGGTCGCATGGGTCGATTCGATTGTCCAATTTTTTGCTTAAATGAGGGGAGGTCCTGAAGGTCTTCTGTTAACATTGTAAACCTTCCTGCTTCAAGCCTAGGGAGGTAGAAAAGGAGAATTGGAACCAGGCCCTATAGTTTTAAATTTGGCGCCTTACAGCCAACATGGCGGTGTACACGTTTTTTGGTTTGTTGACATGGTGGTAGCCTCGTCGAGACCCAGGCAATTTAGCTCATTGGACCCCTAATCAGGAAGCCTGGAGAAGTCCGTGGCAGAAAGGGGGCTTGTTCAATATTGCAGGCGACTGCCGACTGACTGATCTACAAATCACCTTGCATCATAAATAACGACTCAGTACATCACAGTTTACCCATGATACATCACGGTCTTAATGCTCTCTTCTTCTTCTTTGATGAGGTTTAACGGCGGTTGGCATCCAATACATGTTGCATTACCGCCACCTACTGGACTGGAGTAGAACTCCCTTATACTTAGCTTGAAAAAAAATAAAAAATATACCCTACCATCTAACACAAAAAAATTATATAAATATATATATATATATAATAATCATAATAAATAAAAATAAAAAACACCACCCTACTCCACTATTTAGTTCTACTTCAGGCCAACAGCCTGAAAGGATGTGACATCACCACTTAACACACCTTGTATCTCTGCTGATGTCAAGTCTCGCACACCCAAATACCTCTGCAGCTGCCACCACACCCAAATACCTCTGCAGCTGCCACCACACCCAAATACCTCTGCAGCTGCCACCACACCCAAATACCTCTGCAGCTGCCACCACACCCAAATACCTCTGCAGCTGCCACCACACCCAAATACCTCTGCAGCTGCCACCACACCCAAATACCTCTGCAGCTGCCACCACACCCAAATACCTCTGCAGCTGCCACCACACCCAAATACCTCTGCAGCTGCCACCACAACCTCAGTTTTCTGCGACATACGTTCCATCCCTGCAGTACAGTTGATAACCATTGCTATAAATGCTAGAAATCCAATCTTACTTAAATATATACAGTGGGGGAAAAAAGTATTTAGTCAGCCACCAATTGTGCAAGTTCTCCCACTTAAAAAGATGAGAGAGGCCTGTAATTCTCATCATAGGTACACGTCAACTATGACAGACAAATTGAGAAAATAAAATCCAGAAAATCACATTGTAGGATTTGTAATGAATTTATTTGCAAATTATGGTGGAAAATAAGTATTCGGTCACCTACAAACAAGCAAGATTTCTGGCTCTCACAGACCTGTAACTTCTTCTTTAAGAGGCTCCTCTGTCCTCCACTCGTTACCTGTATTAATGGCACCTGTTTGAACTTGTTATCAGTATAAAAGACACCTGTCCACAACCTCAAACAGTCACACTCCAAACTCCACTATGGCCAAGACCAAAGAACTGTCAAAGGACACCAGAAACAAAATTGTAGACCTGCACCAGGCTGGGAAGACTGAATCTGCAATAGGTAAGCAGCTTGGTTTGAAGAAGTCAACTGTGGGAGCAATTATTAGGAAATGGAAGACATACAAGACCACTGATAATCTCCCTCGATCTGGGGCTCCACGCAAGATCTCACCCCGTGGGGTCAAAATGATCACAAGAACGGTGAGCAAAAATCCCAGAACCACACGGGGGGACCTAGGGAATGACCTGCAGAGAGCTGGGACCAAAGTAACAAAGCCTACCATCAGTAACACACTACGCCGCCAGGGACTCAAATCCTGCAGTGCCAGACGTGTCCCCCTGCTTAAGCCAGTACATGTCCAGGCCCGTCTGAAGTTTGCTAGAGTGCATTTGGATGATCCAGAAGAGGATTGGGAGAATGTCATATGGTCAGATGAAACCAAAATAGAACTTTTTGGTAAAAACTCAACTCGTCGTGTTTGGAGGACAAAGAATGCTGAGTTGCATCCAAAGAACACCATACCTACTGTGAAGCATGGGGGTGGAAACATAATGCTTTGGGGCTGTTTTTCTGCAAAGGGACCAGGATGACTGATCCGTGTAAAGGAAAGAATGAATGGGGCCATGTATCGTGAGATTTTGAGTGAAAACCTCCTTCCATCAACAAGGGCATTGAAGATGAAACGTGGCTGGGTCTTTCAGCATGACAATGATCCCAAACACACCGCCCGGGCAACGAAGGAGTGGCTTCGTAAGAAGCATTTCAAGGTCCTGGAGTGGCCTAGCCAGTCTCCAGATCTCAACCCCATAGAAAATCTTTGGAGGGAGTTGAAAGTCTGTGTTGCCCAGCGACAGCCCCAAAACATCACTGCTCTAGAGGAGATATGCATGGAGAAATGGGCCAAAATACCAGCAACAGTGTGTGAAAACCTTGTGAAGACTTACAGAAAACGTTTGACCTGTGTCATTGCCAACAAAGGGTATATAACAAAGTATTGAGAAACTTTTGTTATTGACCAAATACTTATTTTCCACCATAATTTGCAAATAAATTCATTAAAAATCCTACAATGTGATTTTCTGGAATTTTTTTCTCTCATTTTGTCTGTCATAGTTGATGTATACCTATGATGAAAATTACAGGCCTCTCTCATCTTTTTAAGTGGGAGAACTTGCACAATTGGTGGCTGACTAAATACTTTTTCCCCCACTGTATCACTTGTTGGTTTATCCCTCTGTACTGGTACAGATCTACTATTCACATCACTCCTCTCACGATCCCTCCCCCTTGACCCATCTTCCTCTACTTTCTTCACTGCCTCAGCATATGACAACTTCTGCACTACTCTAACCCTGGAAAACTCAACCTGCCTCTCTCGCACAGGACCTTTCTGATCCCCAGCCCCATGGGCACCCTTACAATGAACACATACCACTACTTTCCCCAATGCTACACATTCCTTAGTCTCATGCCCTTCTGCACACTTCTCACACCTAGGAACCTCCCTCCTACACACTGCTGCCACATGCCCATAAGCTTGACACCTGTAACAACGTAATGTATTCGGCACAAACGCTCGTACAGGATAACTTATATATCCTAACATCACTTTGTAGGGCAAAGACTCAACATCAAAACTCAAAAGGACAGACAGTGACTCTTCTGTTTCACCACTCACGCCACCCTGTCTGCGTCGCACCAAACGACGAGCATCACAAACACCGGGAATCTTCCCCCTTCAGTTTGTCAGCTTTCACATTTACCGCTACCCCAGTAATCACTCCTTTCAATGGCGCCATTTTCTTGAGAGCAAAACAATTCACATCTCTTGCCCCCATTGGTTTAACACGGAGCGCCTGCTCCCTCTGACCAGCAGAAACACAAACAATTATCACAAGACCACTTCTGGTTACCTTCACCGATTCCACAGCACCCAACTCTGTTGTCACCCACCCTGAAACCACAAATGGATCAGCCAAAAGGCAAAGGTCCACTTTTTCCAAAAACTTTACTCCTACTGTCACAGACTCATCTTTATCATGACACTCGGTGCAAGCTTTGAGCTACGAGAACTTCACCACACCAATACTTCACCCTCTTCCATTTCTCCTCCTGTCTTCAGCTCACTCTGCTTACACTTTCTACCATTCTTCTTTAACAAACCATCTCCCTTTTTTCCCGCCATTTTTAACCGACTCAAGCTCACTCTCTTCCTCCCTCTCTCTCTCTCTTAGACCACCTCTGCCTCTATTTTTCCCTCCATTCCTCCTCCGTATTCCAAGTATAACTCTCCTTATGATAATACTGCACTTCTCCTGACATACATCTTGTTCTTGCCTTCTCAAGCGACGCCATTTAACGGGCTGTCACAATCTCCGTGCAATCAGCATGAACCCTCGGGATGGTAGCGCTCAACAGTTCAAGCCTTGATGCTCTCGAACACGGCCAATAGCTAATAAGGGGTGGGAACCCGGTGTAAACTGAGGGAGTTCTATTAATGCACCGGATATTCCCCGGGTGAAGCGGATTTGAACCGCGCTACCTCCCGGGCGTGAGCCAGGAGCCGTAGGTTAAGCACATGGAGTAATGTGTTTTCACATGCAAAAGTGATTGCTTTTGAAAATTCAAACACATATTTTATGGAAAAGAGATATATGTTTCTGAACGATGCCTTGTTGACAACATGTCTGAGCGTCGCAGATTACTGTTCTATTTGAGAAGGGCGCTCCTCCCTCACCGCTTTTGCCCGTTCACGTCACGGGGCATAGGCTTGTACACTGTGGCTCAGGTTAATAGAGCTCCCTCAATGGGTGTAAATCAGTGACGCCTCACAACACATCAAACATCAAAACGCCTTGCTTGGGCGGAGCTCCAAAGGTGCTCACTAGATTAGTGTCGTAGGTGCAACAGTGTGCGAGGATGACGCGTGGCAAATGTTTGCGGAAGTAATAAATGGTTGCGTTCCCCTGCTCAAATGTTGCATGCATCAACCAATGGTTGCATGCGACGTCATCGACTGTGCCGTCAGGAACTAGATTGCTATAACGTATGAGGTGGTTTAGCTGATTCTTAAAATACCTATCCAGACGTTGTAAGAGCTGGTATACGTCAGCAACACCTGGGCAGAGGAACTCACCCAATATGTTGTTGTTGAAGAGTCTGAGGAAGCACAGGGCAGCATTGATGGGAATCACGTCCCAGAGTTCCCAGAGTGCCCCGTGGGTGGATGTCGCAGTAGCTAGGATCACTAATAGTGACGGTAGACTTTGTTGCGTTTATTGCACAAGTGCTACATTTCACTGTACACAAACTAATGCAAAAATTGAAGAAACTAAGACATTTTTGTGAAGGCGGCAAAAAAATATAGAAAAATGTATCTCCAAGACTTCACGGCCGAAACGTTGCAGGAAATACTGAAGGGAGATGTTCCCCCCCTCTCAGGCTCCTGAGTCTGTGTAAGGATCTGAATAGACATTTGAAACCGACTGAAGGAGTAGATTTTTGTTTTTGTTTACTTTTGGAATATTAGGAGTATGTTTTTCATCCCGTTGTCCCCTATCATTTCTAAGTTAAAGTTTCTCCGTTTTCAAACCCATCCAGTAGGTGGCGGCAAAACGCCTATAGGTGTGGTTCATCATAAAACCTTGAAGAAGACAAAGAAGAAGAGAAGATAGCAAGGGAAGAAGAAGAAGATGGAGGCGGGTGTGAGAAAAATGGCGGGAAAGGAAGTTCTGTTTGAATCAGATGGCGTGTTGAGAGGATTACAGTTAAGAGAAGTAAAGTGGATCCAAACATCGTTCTGATTGTAATTTGGTCGGGTTTTGGATCGATGTTGTTACCTGTGAGATCCGTTTTGAACTTTCTATAACAATGTGTTGATAAATAAATAGCCTGTAAATACCCTGTTTTTTTTGTATTTTTCGTACATATTTCCCTATCAGACTTTTCATCCTTCTACAAAATATACTTTCCTGCAACCCGCCTCACTCAATGTGGAACGGATTCTATTATTGACTTACCTTGACTTACCTTTATCTAGAATCTAGAATCTCCAGTTGAAACTAGCTAGCCAGCTAACTAGCTACTTGCTATTAGCCACAGCTAGCGGTGTTTCACCCAGATCATTGGATTTTTTCCGCGGGATTAATTTTAATCACTGGACATTGATCACCGGATATTCGGCCAGTCTGCACAGCGCGTTATCGACCCAGAACATATCAGTTTTTCCGCCGGAATCACTGATTCACTGGACCTTTAACTCCGGATTCATCGCTACCAGCTGGCTACAACAAAACGGACGCTGTGGTCTGGCTAATCATCCCGAGCTAGGCCCATCTCCCGGCTATCTACCTCTCTATCAACCGGACGGGACCACCTAGTGTTGACACGGAGCCCCGCCGATCCTACACGACTGGTCTGCCGACGAAATCGTCTGATGTGGTTACGACGTTAACCACGAAGATTCCATCCATCTGCTAGCCCTGGCCCGTTAGCACACGTTATCCGTGGCCTCTTACTCACTAAACTGAACTAGCTACTGAACTAGCTACTTGCTATTAGCCACAGCTAGCGGTGTTGCACCCAGAATATTGGATTTTTTTCCGCGGGATTAATTTTTAATCACTGGACATTGATCACCGGATATTCGGCCAGTCTGCACAGCGCGTTATCGACCCAGAACATATCAGTTTTTCCGCCGGAATCACTGAATCACTGGACCTTTAACTCCGGATTCATCGCTACCAGCTGGCTACAACAAAACGGACGTAGCACACGCTAGCCGTGGCCTCTTACTCACTAGCGCTTCACCACCGGACCTTATGATAACTCAGCTATACAGCTGATATCTGCTGGACTGTTCCTTTTTACGGTACTACATCCTGTTTATGTTTAGCCTCAGCCCAAACATGGTTAGTTTATTGTTGTTTCGGTTATTTCTAATTGTACTATATCACTGTACACCCCCCAGCCTAGCTAAACCTGCCTTAGTTAGCTCTTTTGTCCCTCCGCCCATACACTCAGAGACCGACTCAATTGATGCCTCTAGAGATACTATCTCTTTCATTGTTACCCAACGCTTAGGTTTACCTCCACTTTACTCATATCCTTCCATATCCTTGTCTGTACATAATGCCCTGAATCTTTTCTATAACACCCGGAAATCTGCCCCCTTTATTCTATGTACCCAACGCACTAGAAGACCAGTTCTTAAAGCCTTTAGCCGTATCCTTATTCTAGTCCTCCTCTGTTCCTCTGGTGATGTAGAGGCTAACCCAGGCCCTGTAGCCCCCAGTATCACTCCTACTCCCCAGGAGCTATCATTTGATGACTTCTGTAATCGCAAAAGTCTTGGTTTCTTGCACATAAATATCAGAAGTCTACTTCCTAAGTTTGAGTTATTCACTGCGTTAGCACACTCTGCCAACCCTGATGTTCTAGCAGTGTCTGAATCCTGGCTCAGGAAGGCCACCAAAAATTCTATAACATTTTCCGTCTAGATAGAACTGCCAAAGGGGGTGGAGTTGCAATCTACTGTAGAGATAGCCTGCAGAGCTCTATCATACTATCCAGGTCTGTGCCCAAACAGTTTGAGCTTCTACTTCTAAAAATCCACCTTTCCAGAAATAAGTCTCTCACTGTTGCCGCTTGCTACAGACCCCCCTCAGCCCCCAGCTGTGCCCTGGACACCATATGTGAATTGATTGCCCCCCATTTATCCTCTGAGTTTGTACTGCTTGGTGACCTAAATTGGGATATGCTTAATACCCCAGCCATCCTACAATCCAAGCTAGATGCCCTCAACCTCACGCAAATTATCAACGAACCTACCAGGTACAACCCTAAATCCTTAAACATGGGTACCCTCATAGATATCATCCTGACTAACATACCCTCTAAATACACCTCAGCTGTCTTCAACCAGGATCTCAGCGATCACTGCCTTATTGCCTGCGTCCGTA
Source organism: Coregonus lavaretus (assembly GCF_964263955.1). Taxonomy (NCBI): domain Eukaryota; kingdom Metazoa; phylum Chordata; class Actinopteri; order Salmoniformes; family Salmonidae; genus Coregonus; species Coregonus lavaretus. Next base: position 37,788,159 of record NC_140017.1, on the reverse strand, counting down.
ACGGGTCTGCGGTCAAACGACCACCCCTCATCACTGTCAAACGCTCCCTAAAACACTTTAGCGAGGAGGCCTTCCTAATTGACCTGGCCCAGGTATCCTGGATGGATATAGATCTCATTCCGTCAGTAGAGGATGCCTGGTTGTTCCTTAAAAGTAATTTCCTCTCAATCTTAAATAAACATGCCCCATTCAAAAAATACAGAACTATGAACCGATATAGCCCCTGGTTCTCCTCAGACTTGACTGCCCTTGACCAGCACAAAAACATCCTGTGGCGTACAGCATTAGCATCAAATAGCCCCCGCGATATGCAACTTTTCAGGGAAGTTAGGAACCAATATACACAAGCAGTCAGGAAAGCAAAGGCTAACTTTTTCAAACAGAAATTTGCATCCTGTAGCACTAACTCCAAAAAGTTTTGGGACACTGTAAAGTCCATGGAGAATAAGAGCACTTCCTCCCAGCTGCCCACTGCACTGAGGCTAGGAAACACTATCACCACCGATAAATCTACAATAATCGAGAATTTCAACAAGCATTTTGCTACAGCTGGCCATGCTTTCCATCTGGCTACCACTAACCCGGCCACCAACTCTGCACCCTCTGCTGCAACTTGCCCATGCCCCCCCCGCTTCTCCTTCACACAAATTCAGACAGCTGATGTTTTGAAAGCGCTGCAAAATCTGGACCCCTACAAATCAGCTGGGCTAGACAATCTGGACCCTTTCTTTCTAAAACTAGCCGCCGAAATTGTCGCAACCCCTATTACTAGTCTGTTCAACCTCTCTTTCATAACGTCTGAGATCCCCAGAGATTGGAAAGCTGCCGTGGTCATCCCCCTCTTCAAAGGGGGTGACACTCTAGATCCAAACTGCTACAGACCTATATCCATCCTGCCCTGCCTTTCGAAAGTATTCGAAAGCCAAGTTAACAAACAGATCATCGACCATTTCGAATACCACCGTACCTTCTCTGTCACGGTTCAGACAGACGACCAGAGGACCACAATTGCGTCACACCAGAAAGTTTATTAAAACTTAAGGGAAAAGGGAAGTAGGGAGTGAATGAAGGCTCCAGGGGTAACAGGGATCCCGTCCAATATGCTGGGTCTGTGCCCCCCCCAGTGGCAGCGATGCGTCCTATGAAGCCGGTGGTGGGTGGTCCAGAAGTCCTGGGGGGGGGAGACACAGACACAACAGGGCGGAATGAAACAAGGCAGCAGTACAGTTCAAGGGAAATCCAAAATACGTAGTAGCAAGGCAGAAGGCTGGTCAGAGTTACCGGGATTGAAGAGTAGTCAGGAGTCGTTAAGGCAGAAAGCAGGTCTGGATCTCCTGGGGCAGAAGAGTATCCAAAAATCAGGCAGGTCCGGGGTCACAAAACCAGGGTGAGCCAGAAGCGCGAGCAAACAGGTTCCGGGAGTGAGCTTTGCAGACGATCTGACACCGGAGAGCTGAAAGACAGGGCCTTAAATACTGGGAGAGGTAGTGGGTAATGCAGCGCAGCTGGCAGAGTAATTAGAGCAGAGCAGAGCAGGGACAGGTGGAGCTAGTTAGGCTGAGTAGAGAGAGTGGTGAGCAGAGTGGAAGAAAATTAGGGTGGTAACCCGGTGGAGTGAGAGGCTCATGACAGAACCCCCCCCCCAAGGGACGGCCCCAGAAGTCCCAAGAGCAACACCACGCCGGGCGGGAGGAGGGGAGCCGGAGGAGGGCTAGAACTCCTCCGAACGGTCCGAGTGAACGTCCTCATCCTCGGAGGAAGCCGGAGGGCCGTGGTCGGGAGATGGGACAGGTCCCGAGACAGGATCAGGCACAGGACAGGAAGCCGAGCGGGCAGGACGGTTAGGGACCCCTCTGGGGCGGCCCCTACGGATTGCAGGTTGATCAGGATGCCGTTGGTGGAAAGCGGTGATGAGAGTCCTATCCACAATCCGACTAGCTGGCACCCAGGTCCTTTCCTCAGGTCCATAGCCCTCCCAGTCAATGAGGTACTGGAGACCCCTACCCCTCCGTCTGGACCGAAGCAGGCGGCGGACGGTGTAAACCAGACCACCATCGACGAGCCGTGGAGGAGGAGGACAAGGCGCAGCAGGGACCAGCGGACTCTCATGGATGGGCTTAATCTTAGACACATGGAAAGTGGGGTGCACCCTCAGGGAATTAGGCAGTTGGAGCCGGACAGCAGTTGGGCTAATCACTCTTATGATAGGGAATGGGCCAATGAACCGAGGTGCCAGCTTCTGCGACTCCACCCTGAGTGGCAGGTTCTTCGCTGACAACCACACCCTTTGACCAACATGGTAGGTGGGAGCAGGAATTCTCCGACGGTTGGCCCCGGTAGTGTAGCTGGCAACGGATCTGAGGAGTGTGGCTCGGGCTTGTGACCAGGTGCGGCGACATCGACGGGCAAAAGCAAGTGCAGATGGGCAAGTAACCTCCTCTTCCTGGCTGGCAAATAGAGGAGGCTGGTATCCATAAACACATTGGAAAGGGGACATACCGATGGCAGAGCAGGTCAGAGAATTGTGTGCGTACTCCACCCATGTCAATTGCTGCGACCAGGAGTGGGGGTTGCGTGAAGTCATGCATCGCAGTGCCTTCTCGAGCTCCTGATTAGCCCGCTCTGACTGCCCATTGGATTGGGGATGGAATCCGGAAGTCAGACTGACTGTGGCTCCCAGCAGGTGACAGAACTCCTTCCAAAAGGCGGAGGAGAATTGTGGACCACGGTCAGAAACTACATCCTTTGGCAGTCCGTGGATCCGGAAGACGTGTTCCAGGACCACCTGGGCGGTCTCCTTGGCGGTTGGGAGCTTGGGGAGGGGAATGAAGTGTGCCATCTTGCTGAAACGGTCAACTATGGTGAGAATGACGGTCATGCCACTTGAAGGGGGCAGCCCCGTGACAAAGTCAAGGGCGATGTGAGACCAGGGACGTCTGGGCACAGGCAGGGGCTGCAGCAATCCGGCTGGGGGCTGGCAGGACGACTTGTGTTGGTTGCAGATGGGGCAGGCTTGGACGAATTCCCGTACATCCTTTCTCAGAGAGGGCCACCAGAACCTCTGGGCGAGCAGGTTGTAAGTGCGGGTGGAGCCAGGGTGACAAGCTAGGCGGGAGTCATGTCCCCACTGAACGACCTGGGACCTCAGGTCTTCGGGGACAAAAAGGCGGTCAGCTGGGCAAGTGCTGGGACCTGGCTGGTTACGGAGAGCTTCCAGCACCTGTTCCTCAACAGCCCAGGTCAGAGCTGCAACGATGCAGGGACTTGGCAGAATCGACACAGGGTCCTTGGAGGGGGTGTCATCCTTCTGGAATTGACGGGAGAGGGCGTCTGGCTTGGTGTTGCGTGATCCAGGCCGGTATGACAGAGTGAAATTAAACCTGGTGAAGAACAGGGCCCAGCGGGACTGCCTGGAGTTCAACCGTTTGGCCGTGCGGATGTACTCCAAGTTCTTATGATCGGTCCAAACGAGAAATGGAATGGTGGACCCCTCCAGCCAGTGACGCCACTCCTCCAAGGCAAGCTTCACAGCCAGCAGCTCACGGTTCCCTATGTCGTAATTGCACTCAGAGGGGGACAACCGACGTGAGAAAAAGGCACAGGGATGGAGCTTCCTATCCTCCGCAGCCCACTGAGAAATCACAGCACCAACTCCCACATCCGAGGCGTCCACCTCCACAATGAATTGCCGGTCCACATCAGGCATCTGGAGGATGGGAGCGGAGGTGAACCTCACCTTGAGGGTACTGAAGGCTTTGTCGGCTGCTGGGGTCCAGGTGAAGGGTTGCTTGGTGCTGGTTAGAGCAGTGAGAGGGGCAGCAACGGTACTGTAGTTCCGGATAAACTTCCTATAGAAGTTAGCAAACCCCAGAAACTGTTGCAGCTTCTTTCTGTTCTCCGGAACTGGCCATGAAGTGACTGCTGATACTTTGGCCGGATCCATTTGGATACTTCCCTCTGCCACTATGTACCCCAGGAAGGCCACTGTCTTGACGTGAAACTCACATTTCTCTGCCTTGGCGTAGAGGGAATTCTCCAGAAGACGATGAAGGACTTGCTGGACATGGCGGGTGTGTTCAGACAGGTTTCTGGAGTAGATTAAGATGTCATCCAGGTAAACGAAGACAAACTTGTTTAACATGTCCCGCAGTACATCATTCACTAGAGCCTGGAACACAGCAGGAGCATTGGTGAGGCCAAAAGGCATAACCAGATACTCGTAGTGGCCTGTTGGTGTATTGAATGCGGTTTTCCATTCATCTCCCTCCCGGATCCGCACTAGGTGGTAAGCGTTTCTGAGATCCAACTTGGTAAAAACAGTGGCTCCCTGGAGCAACTCAAAAGCAGAGGTGAGCAGAGGCAGAGGGTAACGGTTTTTCACTGTGATGTCGTTGAGTCCCCTGTAGTCGATGCAGGGGCGAAGAGATCCGTCCTTCTTCCCCACAAAGAAGAAGCCAGCACCAGCAGGAGATGAAGATGAACGGATTAATCCTGCGGACAGAGAGCCATTGATGTAGTCCTCCATGGACTTTCTTTCAGGAGCAGACAACGAATAAAGACGACCCTTTGGAGGGGCTGTTCCAGGGAGGAGGTCGATGGCACAGTCGTACGGTCGGTGAGGGGGCAGAGATGTGGCTCTTGCTTTGTTAAACACCTCTCTGAGACCATGGTAGCATTCTGGGACATTGGAGAGGTCAGGAGCGGAGTTAGTAGGTTCTGGCCGAGGGGGTAGTGCGGCAGCAAGCAGGCAGGTTCGGTGGCAGTCCTCTCCCCACTCCCTGATCACCCCGGTCACCCAGTCGAGCTGAGGGTTGTGCCGGCGGAGCCATGGGTAACCCAGGATGAGGGGTTGGCCTGGAGAGGGGAGCAGGTGAAACTGGATAGTTTCTTGATGGTTTCCGGACAGACCCATCGAGACCGGGGCCGTGACATGAGTGACCGATCCGAGTAAGTGTCCGTCCAGTGCCCGGGCAGGAATAGGAGGTGTCAAACGGAGGTTCTCCAGTCCCAGTTGGCGTGCCAGCTTGATGTCCATTATGTTGGCTTCGGCGCCAGAATCCACCAGAGCAGCCAGGGTGTGAGTTGAGTCAGAGAGGCGGAGGTGAACTTGCAGCAGGGGTTTGCGGTCGGAGGACTGGATGGTCATAGAACTCAACCGGACTCCCCCTATGCCCGGTGAGCTTCGCCCCTTTAAAGGGCAGGTTACCACACGATGTCCATCACCTCCACAATAGAGGCAGAGGTTTGAGGTGAAGCGGCGCTGGCGCTCTGCAGGAGTGAGAGAGGCTCGCCCAATCTCCATAGGCTCAGACTGATCAAGCTGACCTGGGTGAGTGGCAGTAGATGACAGGAGCCCAGTCGGATCTCTCCGAATGCCGGTAGTAGGTGGACCTTGGCGCCCCCTCTCACGACGACGGGTCTGTATCCTTCTGTCGATCCTGACAGTCAGTGCGATGGCTTCATCAAGAGTGGAAGGCAGTTCATGGGAGACCAACTCGTCCTTGATATAGTCAGCCAAACTATGGAAGAACGCGTCCACCAACGATGGTGTGTTCCAAGAACTTCGTCTAGCCAGGGTTCGGAAGTCGATGGAATGGTCTGCGACTGTACGTCTGCCTTGTCGAATACTGAACAGTTCACGAGACGCCTCTGCGGTTGGTGAATCCAGGTCAAACACCTTCAGCATCTCCTCAGCAAACAGGTCGAAGGTTGCACATGCGGGGGTTTGACGTTCGAACTCTGCTGTTCCCCAGAGTCGAGCTCGGCCCGTCAGGTGAGTGATGGCATACCCAACTTTAGCCCCCTCCGTGGCGAAGGTCCTTGGCTGCAAGGAGAACTGAAGTCGGCAGCTAGTCAGGAATGGCCGGACCTGGGTTGAATCGCCGTTGAACCGCTCGGGGTTTCCAATCTTGGGTTCCGGAGCAGCGGCTGCAATGACCGGGGCAGGTAACTCGGGGGCAGGGCTGGTGGGCAGACTGGCTGGGGTAAGGTTGGTGAGGAGTTGAATGATCATGGCGAGTTGTTGTTGCTGCTGCTGGAACTGCTGCTCATGCTCATCGGTTTCCATGTCGAGGGAAGTGTGCGCTGAGTCCATAATGGTCAGATCGTACTGTCACGGTTCAGACAGACGACCAGAGGACCACAATTGCGTCACACCAGAAAGTTTATTAAAACTTAAGGGAAAAGGGAAGTAGGGAGTGAATGAAGGCTCCAGGGGTAACAGGGATCCCGTCCAATATGCTGGGTCTGTGCCCCCCCCAGTGGCAGCGATGCGTCCTATGAAGCCGGTGGTGGGTGGTCCAGAAGTCCTGGGGGGGGGAGACACAGACACAACAGGGCGGAATGAAACAAGGCAGCAGTACAGTTCAAGGGAAATCCAAAATACGTAGTAGCAAGGCAGAAGGCTGGTCAGAGTTACCGGGATTGAAGAGTAGTCAGGAGTCGTTAAGGCAGAAAGCAGGTCTGGATCTCCTGGGGCAGAAGAGTATCCAAAAATCAGGCAGGTCCGGGGTCACAAAACCAGGGTGAGCCAGAAGCGCGAGCAAACAGGTTCCGGGAGTGAGCTTTGCAGACGATCTGACACCGGAGAGCTGAAAGACAGGGCCTTAAATACTGGGAGAGGTAGTGGGTAATGCAGCGCAGCTGGCAGAGTAATTAGAGCAGAGCAGAGCAGGGACAGGTGGAGCTAGTTAGGCTGAGTAGAGAGAGTGGTGAGCAGAGTGGAAGAAAATTAGGGTGGTAACCCGGTGGAGTGAGAGGCTCATGACATTCTCCGCTATGCAATCCGGTTTCCGAGCTGGTCACGGGTGCACTTCAGCCACGCTCAAGGTCCTAAACGATATTATAACCGCGATTGATAATAGACAGTACTGTGCAGCCGTCTTCATCGACCTGGCCAAGGCTTTCGACTCTGTCAACCACCGCATTCTTATTGGCAGACTAAATAGCCTTGGTTTCTCAAATGACTGCCTCGCCTGGTTCACCAACTACTTCTCAGATAGAGTTCAGTGTGTCAAATCGGAGGGCCTGTTGTCTGGACCTATGGCAGTCTCTATGGGGGTGCCACAGGGTTCAATTCTTGGGCCGACACTTTTCTCTGTGTATATCAATGATGTCGCTCTTGCTGCTGGTGACTCTCAGATCCACCTCTACGCAGACGACACCATTTTGTATACATCTGGCCCTTCATTGGACACTGTGTTAACAAACCTCCAAACGAGCTTCAATGCCATACAACAATCCTTCAGTAGCCTTCAACTGCTCTTAAACACTAGTAAAACTAAATGCATGCTTTTCAATCGAACGCTGCTAGCACCCGCCCACCCGACTAGAATCACCACTCTCGACGGGTCTGACCTAGACTATGTGGACAACTACAAATATCTAGGTGTCTGGTTAGACTGTAAACTCAACTTCCAGACTCACATAAAGAATCTCCAATCCAAAGTTAAATCTAGAATCGGCTTCCTATTTCGCAACAAAGCCTCCTTCACTCATGCTGCCAAACATGTCCTCGTAAAACTGACTATCCTACCGATCCTTGACTTCGGCGATGTCATTTACAAAATAGCCTCCAACACTCTACTCAGCAAATTGGATGTAGTCTATCACAGTGCCATCCGTTTTGTCTCCAAAGCCCCATACACTACCCACCACTGTGACCTGTACGCTCTTGTTGGCTGGTCCTCACTACATGTTCGTCGTCAAACCCACTGGCTCCAGGCCATCTATAAATCACTGCTAGGCAAATCCCCGCCTTATCTTAGCTCATTGGTCACCATAGCAGCACCCACCCGTAGTCTGCGCTCCAGCAGGTATATCTCACTGGTCATTCCCAAAGCCAACACCTCCTTTGGCCGCCATTCCTTCCAGTTCTCTGCTGCCAATGACTGGAACGAATTGCAAAAATCTCTGAAGCTGGAGACTCTTATCTCCCTCAATAACTTTAAGCATCAGTTGTCAGAGCACCTTACCGATCACTGCACCTGTACACAGCCCATCTGAAATTAGCCCACCCAACTACCTCATCCCTATATTGTTATTTATTTTGCTCTTTTGCACCCCAGTATCTCTATTTGCACATCATCTCTTGCACATCTAGCATTCCAGTGTTAATACTATTGTAATTATTCTGCACTATAGCCTATTTATTGCCTTACCTCCATAACTTGCTACATTTGCACACACTGTATATATATTTTCTGTTGTATTTCTGACTTTATGTTTTTTTTTTACCCCATATGTAACTCTGTGTTGTTTTTATTGCACTACTTTGCTTTATCTTGGCCAGGTCGCAGTTGTAAATGAGAACCTGTTCTCAACTGGCTTACCTGGTTAAATAAAGGTGAAATAAAAAATAAAAAAAATTAAAAAAAAAATGAGTGGGCTTAATGTTTTTTTTTGTGTATCTTTGGAACAGAAGGAGCTCTGTGACTCAAAAAGATATGGGATTGGAATGTGTTGTGTGTGGATCTTGGAAGCAGGGCGCTGATGAAGGGTGTTATCTCTGGGGTGATGATTGGAATGTGTCGTGTGTTGATCTTCGAAGCAGGGTGCCGATCAAGGGTGTTATCTCTGAGGTGGTGATTGGAATGTGTTGTGTGTGGATCTTGGAAGCAGGGCGCCTATCAAGTCTGCCCCCGACCCCCTCCTACTGCTAAACCAACAAAGGAGGCTGGAAGAGAGGAGGAATTCGAGGAGAGGGCTGAAATAGAGGTGGAGGTTGAGGGTCCAGTGGAGGAAGAGATGGAAAGAGAGGAGGCAGAGTGGGGTCCAGTGGAGGAAGAGAGCGAAGAAGAGGAGGCAGAGTGGGGTTCCCTGCTAGGAGAGACAGAAAGAGAAGAAGACAGAGGACCAACAGTCCAGGGAGAGACTGAGAGAGAGGAAGAGGGACATATTAAGGGCCCAGTGCACTACTTTTGTGAGATATTTTTATTTTCTAAATTATAAATATTTTTTATAATATATTATTTTTGGGGGGATAAAAATCCCTCAGCACCCCTACTTCCAGTGGCTATGCAGAGGGGTGGATATTGCTTGTCCGTCTGCGGCTAACTCTAGCAGGCTTGTAACTGCGCGTGCATGTCGCACGTGGCTAGTCGAACGCAGAACTTTGCATTGAGACAATGCTGTAACATCAATCCATGGTGAAGTCCGTGCCACATTTTAATTTCCTAAATCAAAATGAAAGAAAAGGTGTCTTGCAAATTAAGCAGACTATCATGTGAATAAGACTTTTAGAAGTGCTGGTTATCCCAAGAAGAATTCAGAGTTGACTAAAGATAACTCGCTAACTCCTCAAACTATATTCGTAGTATAGGGCTCAGATAGGTATATTTGAATAAAAATATATATTTGTTTCTCTTGCTTAGGTGTCAACATTCTTGACTATTGCTGATCTGTGCAAATGATCAGATATTGTAGATAATCATGTTTTATCACACATACAATCATGAATACAGCACATAATAGAGAATTGATTAATTATAAAAACGAATAAACTAGTGAAAAAAAACAAGTGTATCCAATGCAACATGTAGTACAGTATTATACCAGTAGACCAATTGTTAGAAAAATATAACTTTCACATTGCAATACTGAATCTTGACAAGCTTTATCTTGTGCACTGCAAATTCTGCAAACTTTATGATGAAACCTTTTTGAACTATATCCACATGAGGGAGCCAGCGACAAGGACAACATTGACAGTTTTACAAAATGGTAGCGTAAAATAGTAAACAGACCCAAAACTGTTTCATTGTGTGAGACGATTCGGCAACATAGCTTTGCAAATGGGTGGGGTACTGCGCTACGTAATTGTAACAGCATCTGAAAACTGGCTGTATTTTGTTCACCTCATGCTTTCACTCCATAGACTGTAGAAATACCTAATGTGCATCGCACAACCATGTCATGCCAACCAATCAGATGACCCATGGAACTCCAGTCACGTGACCAAAGCAAAGCGTCCGCCCAATCAGATGACCCATGGAACTCCAGTCATGTGACCAAAGCAAAGCGTCCGCCCAATCAGATGACCCATGGAACTCCAGTCATGTGACCAAAGCAAAGCGTCCGCGAGGAGCGGCGTCGTTCGGTGAAAACACAGCTGAGCCCAGTGCAGGTAACGGATTTTCGCAACAGGCGCCGTTCGTACACTCAACGTTTATTTTTCTCACATCGTAGTGAAATGAGGGCAACATGGGTGCCAAGGAGTCAAGGATAGGTTTCCTTTCGTATGACGAGGCCGTCAAAAGAGGTAAGCGTGTGCTATCTTTTTAATCCTTCACCATATTAGTTTAGTTAAAACGTTACTGTAGCTAGCTAACTAGCTAGCCGCTAGCGACGGGTTGTCTAGTCTTGTCCAATTAACCACATACGAGAGTGTCATGCAAAGACGGTTGAACTTACGTTCTCATGCCATGGCATGTGCACTGCAAAGTTGTGTGGGGAGCTGCGCTGTGTTGCTAAATATCACTTTCTACACATTGACAATTAAAGCTAGTGAACAGTAGCTAGCTGTCGGTGTCTCTGTCAAGTGTTTCAAAACCAACTGCTGGCTGGAATCAAGACATTGAACCAAAACCTAAGTTTAACAATGGTGTGTGTGTATAGCTAAGGCCACACAATATTTATGATTATGTTGGAAAGGTCGCTCTGGGTCAAAAACGGTAACTAGGTGAATGTTTATCAGTGATACAATCAGGCGCTGCCCACATTAACAAGCAGAGCGTCGTCCAGGGTAGCTCAGTTGGTAGAGCATGGCGTTTGCAACGCCAGGGTTGTGGGTTCGATTCCCATGGGGGGCCAGTATGAAAAAAAATATATATATATAAAAATGTATGCACTAACTGTAAGTCGCTCTGGATAAGAGCGTCTGCTAAATGACTAAAATGTAAATGTAAATAACAAGCTTGATCTGTGAATAACCAAGCTAACATTAATTACTTGTGTCTGCTAGATCTCATAACATAACCCATCTAGTCTACTGTATGAGTTCATTAGTTACCTTTTTTATTATTAATTTTTTGACAGTTTTTGAGCCAATCGGTAGATAGAGAGAAAGCATAATGTGTTCTTATGCTATGCCGACTGGATGCATTTCTCTCTTCAGAGGAGATATTATTTACTGTGTTCTTGTATTGCTATGCCTAGTGCTGAGTCAATTATCACAATGGCAGAGGTTAGACCGGATAGATGTAGCCTCGTACCAGCCAAAATGTTTAGGAGAAATATTGAATCAATTTATAATTCTGCATATCCATCTGTTAATTGTTTCAGTGATGCAAGACTCGGGTGAAATATTTATCGTGAAGCACTTGAAAATATAATATAATTACCTGATACTTGCTGTACTTTGGTTCCTGCAGTTGTAACAACTGAACTTTGCCTGTCAGGATTGCTGATCTAAAATGTGTTACATTTAGGGTTCTGTCACTGTGTGACCTCGTATGGTAATGTAGATTTAGGGGTCTGTCACTGTGTGACTTCATATGGTAATGTAGATTTAGGGTTCTGTCACTGTGTGACCTCGTATGGTAATGTAGATTTAGGGTTCTGTCACTGTGTGACTTCATATGGTAATGTAGATTTAGGGGTCTGTCACTGTGTGACCTCGTATGGTAATGTAGATTTAGGGGTCTGTCACGGTGTGACCTCGTATGGTAATGTGCGTTTAGGGGTCTGTCACTGTGTGACTTCATATGGTAATGTAGATTTAGGGGTCTGTCACTGTGTGACCTCGTATGGTAATGTGCATTTAGGGGTCTGTCACTGTGTGACCTCGTATGGTAATGTGCTTTAGGGGTCTGTCACTGTGTGACCTCGTATGGTAATGTGCATTTAGGGGTCTGTCACTGTGTGACTTCGTATGGTAATGTGCGTTTAGGGGTCTGTCACTGTGTGACTTCGTATGGTAATGTGCGTTTAGGGGTCTGTCACTGTGTGACTTCGTATGGTAATGTGCGTTTAGGGGTCTGTCACTGTGTGACCTCGTATGGTAATGTACATTTAGGGGTCTGTCACTGTGTGACTTCGTATGGTAATGTGCGTTTAGGGGTCTGTCACTGTGTGACCTCGTATGGTAATGTACTTTAGGGGTCTGTCACGGTGTGACCTCGTATGGTAATGTGCATTTAGGGGTCTGTCACTGTGTGACTTCGTATGGTAATGTGCGTTTAGGGGTCTGTCACTGTGTGACCTCGTATGGTAATGTACTTTAGGGGCCTGTCACGGTGTGACCTCGTATGGTAATGTGCATTTAGGGGTCTGTCACTGTGTGACCTCGTATGGTAATGTATGTTTAGGGGTCTGTCGCTGTGTGACCTCGTAGGATAATGTGAGTTTAGGGTTCTGTTACTGTGACCTCGTATGGTAATGTGCATTTAGGGGTCCGTCACTGTGACCTCGTATGGTAATGTATATTTAGGGGTCTGTCAAATTAATTTAGGCCCTCTTCTAATTGGCTAAACGGATGATTATGTATCGGTCAGCCAGTCAAAAGTTCAACTCATCTGAACTTTGTCTGCGAGATAGTATGGATATGGACGCATCATCGCCGCTGACCGTCAACGTACGACTCCCATTGAGAAAGCATTAGAAATCACGGTTACGGATCAAATCAACAGGCCAGTCGGGCCTCACCCTTAGTCCTTGACTCCCAGATCATGAAGCACTGTTTTCCTGGAGCGCTACCTAAAGTCAGAAATGTAATGTCTCCTGAACCGTGTATTTGCATGCTGAGCCAGACAGACACTACTACTGGTTGAGTTTTTCCTACAGTGGGGATGTTTTAGGATGGGCGCTGTGGTGAAATGTGAACCTCTCCTTCAGTCTCTTGAAGGCAGCGTCAGCCTCAGGGTTCCAGGTCAGCTTCTGAGGCCCACCCTTAAGGAGATAGTTGAGTGGGGCGGCTATGGAGCTGAAGGACCTGATGAAACGCCGGTAGAAATTGGCGAAGCCCAGGAAGCTCTGTAGGCCCCTTGATGGTGGTGAGGACTGGCCATGACCTGACGGCGTCCGCCTTCGCTCTTTCCATGAACACCCCCTGAGGACTGATCCTGTATCCCAGGAAGGAGATGGCTTGTGGGTGGAATTCACATTTCTCCCCCTTCACCAACAGGCTGTGAACCCCTGTTTCAGGGTCTCCGCCACATACTTCTTCTCCATGGCCTCAGTCTCCGCCATGGAAAGGGGGTAAATGCGACTCTTCGGGGGGTGTTGTCCCTCCAGCAGGTCAATGGTGCAGTCCCAGGGCCTGTGAGGAGGGAGACACTTAGCCTTTAATGAAGAGAAGACATCGGAGAGATCTGAGTACTCACGTGGAATGTTGGGCTGGAGGGCGGACTCCGGACTCTCCACTGACGTGGAACAACAAACCACCGGCAGGCAGGTCTTCCGGCATGAGTTGGACCAGGCTGTGATCCTCTTGGTGATCCAATTGATAGTGGAGTTGTGTAGTCTGAGCCAGGGCAATCCCAAGAAGATCCGGTGGAAGGGGTGACGTGACGATGTGGAATGACAGCTCCTCGTGGTGCTCCGGTAGTGTGGGAATGGTGATGGTGATGGGGAGAGTGACGTGCGTAATGGTGCCTGATCCAAGTGGTTTATTGTCCAGCGAGGTGACGTGTAGCCGAGAAGGCAGTGGCACAGTGGAAAACCCCCATTCAGAGACCAGCTCCCTATCTATAAGGTTCCCCGCTGATCCGGAATCTATCATTGCAGTAGAAATGGAAGAGAAGGAATAACCAGTCACCGTTATGGGAACTAAAAACAAAGGTTTTGTGATAGGAGATGACGTAACACTCACGGAGCGGCTACGGGAGTCATACCGCCTAGATAGGGAGCCGCCAGGAGATCTGTGGTCCGTGGTGGTGTAGGGGGTGCTGCCCACCTCCATGGGAGGACTCAGAGGCAGGGCGGCTTCCATAGCGCTGATGGGGTGAGCGTCGAGGCTCCGGGAGGTGTTGGGAACGCCGCCTCTCGCTCAACATGTCGTCAAGACGGATGGACGTGGTGATGAGGGTATCAAGGTCCATCTCGTCGTCCCGACATGCGAGTTCCGTCTTAACGTCCTCCCGTAAGCCTCTCCTGAAGGCCGTGCGCAGAGCATGCTCATTCCATCCGGAAGATGCCGCCACCGTGCGAAAGCTCAGAGCGTACTCGGACGCTGGCCCCTCTCTCTGTTGTAGCCGGAGGAGACGCTCACCCCCCGTCCTTTCCCTCCGTGGGATGATCAAACACCGCCCTGATCCGAGCGAGGAAGGTGGAGTAGGGAACGCTGGGCTATATAGGGGTGGTGATGAGATGATGAGGTGCAGGTGCGCTGGAGGTGATTAGGGTGCGTTGGGTTTCCATTCCTGTGTTTGCCGAGGTGGTGCGCTCAGACTGGTGTCTCAGTAGACCGGCGGATCAGAGCGCTGGAGGGGAGCAACGGGAGGAGACGTGACACCAGGCCTGTGTTATTTCAGGATATAGCCAGCCAGGCCTGTGTTATTTCAGGATATAGCCAGCCAGGCCTGTGTTATTTCAGGATATAGCCAGCCAGGCCTGTGTTATTTCAGGATATAGCCAGCCAGGCCTGTGTTATTTCAGGATATAGCCAGCCAGGCCTGTGTTATTTCAGGATATAGCCAGCCAGGCCTGTGTTATTTCAGGATATAGACAGCCAGGCCTGTGTTATTTCAGGATATAGCCAGCCAGGCCTGTGTTATTTCAGGATATAGCTAACCAGGCCTGTGTTATTTCAGGATATAGCCAGCCAGGCTTGATTGAGTGGCTTTGGGGGTACCAGTGTCATCCTCTCTCTGTGGCACTTTCACTAGGGAGCATGACGTGTGTGTCTGTGTATATGTATGTGGGTGTTTGTTTGTGTGGGTGTATGTGTATGTGGGTGTTTGTGTGTGTGTCTGTGTATATGTAATGAATGGTGATCCACTGCAGTTAATGTGGCCCAGAATACAACCATTCCGTCACACCATGGCAGCAATACCAGTAGTGTTAGCCACAACGGGGACTGCTTCCTTGCTTATTTGTTAATCTATCTGGAACCATTTGACTATTTATTATTTAGCAAAGTCATAGGTCTGTATTGATTAACCACCAATCTGATAGGTCGAGAAATGTAATGAGTGTTCCTGGGTCAGTTGGGCCTGTTTTTAATATCATCTAGAGGGAGGAAAGGTTTTCATATACAGAATGAGTGCGAAAGCCACAAAAGCAATACCCTTAGCCTCTCAAAATGTCCAATTCAAATCCTCTCAGACAGTAAGGGGGAAACCAAAGTTTGGTTGGGGCGTAGCCTAATCATTGAACTAAACATATTTTTTTATTTTTTATTTCACCTTTATTTAACCAGGTAAGCCAGTTGAGAACAGGTTCTCATTTACAACTGCGACCTGGCCAAGATAAAGCATAGTAGTGCAATAAAAAAAACAACAACACAGAGTTACATATGGGGTAAAAAACATAAAGTCAGAAATACAACAGAAAATATATATACAGTGTGTGCAAATGTAGCAAGTTATGGAGGTAAGGCAATAAATAGGCTATAGTGCAGAATAATTACAATAGTATTAACACTGGAATGCTAGATGTGCAAGAGATTATGTGCAAATAGAGATACTGGTGTGCAAAAGAGCAAAATAAATAACAATATAGGGATGAGGTAGTTGGGTGGGCTAATTTCAGATGGGCTGTGTACAGGTGCAGTGATCGGTAAGGTGCTCTGACAACTGATGCTTAAATTTATTGAGGGAGATAAGAGTCTCCAGCTTCAGAGATTTTTGCAATTCGTTCCAGTCATTGGCAGCAGAGAACTGGAAGGAATGGCGGCCAAAGGAGGTGTTGGCTTTGGGAATGACCAGTGAGATATACCTGCTGGAGCGCAGACTACGGGTGGGTGCTGCTATGGTGACCAATGAGCTAAGATAAGGCGGGGATTTGCCTAGCAGTGATTTATAGATGGCCTGGAGCCAGTGGGTTTGACGACGAACATGTAGTGAGGACCAGCCAACAAGAGCGTACAGGTCACAGTGGTGGGTAGTGTATGGGGCTTTGGAGACAAAACGGATGGCACTGTGATAGACTACATCCAATTTGCTGAGTAGAGTGTTGGAGGCTATTTTGTAAATGACATCGCCGAAGTCAAGGATCGGTAGGATAGTCAGTTTTACGAGGGCATGTTTGGCAGCATGAGTGAAGGAGGCTTTGTTGCGAAATAGGAAGCCGATTCTAGATTTAACTTTGGATTGGAGATTCTTTATGTGAGTCTGGAAGTTGAGTTTACAGTCTAACCAGACACCTAGGTATTTGTAGTTGTCCACATACTCTAGGTCAGACCCGTCGAGAGTGGTGATTCTAGTCGGGTGGGCGGGTGCCAGCAGCGTTCGATTGAAAAGCATGCATTTAGTTTTACTAGTGTTTAAGAGCAGTTGGAGGCTACTGAAGGATTGTTGTATGGCATTGAAGCTCGTTTGGAGGTTTGTTAACACAGTGTCCAATGAAGGGCCAGATGTATACAAAATGGTGTCGTCTGCGTAGAGGTGGATCTGAGAGTCACCAGCAGCAAGAGCGACATCATTGATATACACGGAGAAAAGTGTCGGCCCAAGAATTGAACCCTGTGGCACCCCCATAGAGACTGCCATAGGTCCAGACAACAGGCCCTCCGATTTGACACACTGAACTCTATCTGAGAAGTAGTTGGTGAACCAGGCGAGGCAGTCATTTGAGAAACCAAGGCTATTTAGTCTGCCAATAAGAATGCGGTGGTTGACAGAGTCGAAAGCCTTGGCCAGGTCGATGAAGACGGCTGCACAGTACTGTCTATTATCAATCGCGGTTATAATATCGTTTAGGACCTTGAGCGTGGCTGAAGTGCACCCGTGACCAGCTCGGAAACCGGATTGCATAGCGGAGAAGGTACGGTGGTATTCGAAATGGTCGATTATCTGTTTGTTAACTTGGCTTTCGAATACTTTCGAAAGGCAGGGCAGGATGGATATAGGTCTGTAGCAATTTGGATCTAGAGTGTCACCCCCTTTGAAGAGGGGGATGACCGCGGCAGCTTTCCAATCTCTGGGGATCTCAGACGTTATGAAAGAGAGGTTGAACAGACTAGTAATAGGAGTAGCGACAATTTCGGCGGCTAGTTTTAGAAAGAAAGGGTCCAGATTGTCTAGCCCAGCTGATTTGTAGGGGTCCAGATTTTGCAGCGCTTTCAAAACATCAGCTGTCTGAATTTGTGTGAAGGAGAAGCGGGGGGGGCATGGGCAAGTTGCAGCAGAGGGTGCAGAGTTGGTGGCCGGGTTAGTGGTAGCCAGATGGAAAGCATGGCCAGCTGTAGCAAAATGCTTGTTGAAATTCTCGATTATTGTAGATTTATCGGTGGTGATAGTGTTTCCTAGCCTCAGTGCAGTGGGCAGCTGGGAGGAAGTGCTCTTATTCTCCATGGACTTTACAGTGTCCCAAAACTTTTTGGAGTTAGTGCTACAGGATGCACATTTCTGTTTGAAAAAGTTAGCCTTTGCTTTCCTGACTGCTTGTGTATATTGGTTCCTAACGTCCCTGAAAAGTTGCATATCGCGGGGGCTATTTGATGCTAATGCTGTACGCCACAGGATGTTTTTGTGCTGGTCAAGGGCAGTCAAGTCTGAGGAGAACCAGGGGCTATATCGGTTCTTAGTTCTGTATTTTTTGAATGGGGCATGTTTATTTAAGATTGAGAGGAAATTACTTTTAAGGAACAACCAGGCATCCTCTACTGACGGAATGAGATCTATATCCATCCAGGATACCTGGGCCAGGTCAATTAGGAAGGCCTCCTCGCTAAAGTGTTTTAGGGAGCGTTTGACAGTGATGAGGGGTGGTCGTTTGACCGCGGACCCGTTACGGACGCAGGCAATAAGGCAGTGATCGCTGAGATCCTGGTTGAAGACAGCTGAGGTGTATTTAGAGGGTATGTTAGTCAGGATGATATCTATGAGGGTACCCATGTTTACGGATTTAGGGTTGTACCTGGTAGGTTCGTTGATAATTTGCGTGAGGTTGAGGGCATCTAGCTTGGATTGTAGGATGGCTGGGGTATTAAGCATATCCCAATTTAGGTCACCAAGCAGTACAAACTCTGAGGATAAATGGGGGGCAATCAATTCACATATGGTGTCCAGGGCACAGCTGGGGGCTGAGGGGGGTCTGTAGCAAGCGGCAACAGTGAGAGACTTATTTCTGGAAAGGTGGATTTTTAGAAGTAAAAGCTCAAACTGTTTGGGCACAGACCTGGATAGTATGATAGAGCTCTGCAGGCTATCTCTACAGTAGATTGCAACTCCACCCCCTTTGGCAGTTCTATCTAGACGGAAAATGTTATAGTTGGGGATGGAAATTTCAGAATTTTTGGTGGCCTTCCTGAGCCAGGATTCAGACACTGCTAGAACATCAGGGTTGGCAGAGTGTGCTAACGCAGTGAATAACTCAAACTTAGGAAGTAGACTTCTGATATTTATGTGCAAGAAACCAAGACTTTTGCGATTACAGAAGTCATCAAATGATAGCGCCTGGGGAGTAGGAGTGATACTGAGGGCTGCAGGGCCTGGGTTAGCCTCTACATCACCAGAGGAACAGAGGAGGACTAGAATAAGGATACGGCTAAAGGCTTTAAGAACTGGTCTTCTAGTGCGTTGGGTACATAGAATAAAGGGGGCAGATTTCCGGGTGTTATAGAAAAGATTCAGGGCATTATGTACAGACAAGGATATGGAAGGATATGAGTAAAGTGGAGGTAACCCTAAGCATTGGGTAACAATGAAAGAGATAGCATCGCTAGAGTCATCAATTGTGTCGGTCTCCGCGTGTATAGGGGGAGGTGCAAATGAGCTATCTAAGGCAGGTTTAGCTAGGCTGGGGGGTCTACAGTGATATAGTACAATTAGAAATAACCGAAACAACAATAAACTAACCATGTTTGGGCTGAGGCTAAACATAAACAGGATGTAGTACCGTAAAAAGGAACAGTCCAGCAGATATCAGCTGTATAGCTGAGTTATCATAAGGTCCGGTGGTGAAGCACTAGTAAGAGGCCACGGCTAGCGTGTGCTAGCGGGCCAGGGCTATCAGATGGATGGAATCTTCGTGGTTAACGTCGTAACCACATCAGACGATTTCGTCGGCAGACCAGTCGTGTAGGATCGGCGGGGCTCCGTGTCAACACCAGGTGGTCCCGTCCGGTTGACAGATGATTAGCCAGACCACAGCGTCCGTTTTGTTGTAGCTGGCTGGTGGTAGCTAGCTGGTAGCGATGAATCCGGAGTTAAAGGTCCAGTGATTCAGTGATTCCGGCGGAAAAACTGATATGTTCTGGGTCGATAACGCGCTGTGCAGACTGGCCGAATATCCGGTGATCAATGTCCAGTGATTAAAATTAATCCCGCAGAAAAAAATCAAATGTTCTGGGTGAAACACCGCTAGCTGTGGCTAATAGCAAATAGCAAGTAGCTAGTTAGCTGGCTAGCTAGTTTCAACTGGAGATTCTAGATTCTAGATAAAGGTAAGTCAAGGTAAGTCAATAATAGAATCCGTTCCACATTGAGTGAGGCGGGTTGCAGGAAAGTATATCTTGTAGAAGGATGAAAAGTCTGATAGGGAAATATGTATGAAAAAATAGGGTATTTACAGGCTATTTACAGACAGACGATAAAAACACAACTGCACTACTACGCCATCTTGGAATATGTAACATAGTTACATTGTCGATGCCCTGCCCTGCCCTGCCTCGTTCCAGTTCCTCCCCTCCTCGGCAACGGGCACTACACTGCTTCATCATGATTGACTGCGTTGCCATGGATCTAACTGTCAGCGGTGTGGCTGACACAGGCTCTTGCTGGGAGTCCATTCATTAAAAGCCGCGTCGCTGTCAAGATCGAGCGAGCAGCGAGCTCACAGCCGCGGGGTTCAGCGGGGTGAAGGTGCTCTGAATACAGGGCAAGATAATGAGCTCTTAAACCTGACCGGACGTGTGGATCCATTGTTATTTATCGCTCACTCACACACACACACACACACACACGCACACACACACACACACACACTCACACACTCACACACTCACACACACACACACACACACACACACACACACAGAGCCAGGTGCCACTAGCAGCAACTTGAATGAGCATTTAGCATTTATCTTCCTAGGTTTGTATAGAGGAAGTTCCTCCTCTCAGAATTCAAGATGATAGTGTTTGGAACACGGTTGCTTGTAGAATGCTAGAGCAGCTCGGTAGAATCCCAAACAACCCCGACATCCACCCCTTTCCTCTGAAGTTGTCTATCCTTCCAGTTTCAGAGACAAAGCTGGCGTTAATTGAGGGCATGTTGAAGGCTGAAGCAGCCAATTGATTTTCAAGCGGCTGTCATTTCAAAGTGCTGTAATGTCAAGAGGCTCGCTCTCTGTGTGCTCTTCAAACCAGTTCAAATGGTTTTCCACCACGCGTTATTTGTAGGTTTCTTACACCGTTGAAATTCTCGGCTGTGAACGGTAGGCTTGGATTATACTGTCATCACTTGTCAGCAGAGGAGAAGATAAACCCAGCCTGCAGTACTACCTGTCTCCCATCACCATGCATTTAGTATAGGTTAGACCATGATGATAATAATAATAATAATAATATGCCATTTAGCAGACGCTTTTATCCAAAGCGACTTACAGTCATGCGTGCATACATTTTTGTGTATGGGTGGTCCCGGGGATCGAACCCACTACCATGGCGTTACAAGCGCCGTGCTCTACCAGCTGAGCTACAGAGGACCACATATTCAGGACTATGTCTTACACATTATGGTTCTCTCTACCTACTGACTTTTCTATTAGCATTTCAACCTACAAGAACAGAATTACCCAGCCAGTATTCCTACCATGCTGCAACACTGGGTCACACTCACACATCCACCCATTTTAATATGAGCGACACGCTTTTCCTCCTTCCAGTCCCAGATTTATAAACATCCCTTTGACTTTGAGGCTGTTGCTTTTTTAATTCGTTTTTGTTTTTTAAATTTGTTTTTGTTTTTCCATCCAGGGAGGGAACGATCATCAGTCGGCAAAATTATTCCTGTATTTCAATTCCCCGCTGTAACCCCGAGCTAGCAAGCAAGCCATTTCTCTCCGTCTCCCGGCTCTTTCTGCATCTGTTTAAATAACCACATCCTTCTACAGCAGCAGATAGTCTGTAACATGCTGAGGCTGCGCTTGTCTGTGTGAATAAATGACCCCCCCCCCCCCCCCCCCCCAAAAAAAACACACAAAAAAAACACTTGTTTAATTGACCCCTGAGAGAGAGGGAGAGATCCACACATCCCATGGTAACACCTGTTATTAGCCTTTTAAATGAAGGCAGTGGCCTAACAGATTGACAGCTGAGGGAGGGAGTTCTGAATGGTGAGTAGCCTAGCTCCAAATGGCTGACGAAGCAACCCAGGTGTGGGCTTTCACACTGAAACAACCCAGGTGTGGGCTTTCACACTGAAACAACCCAGGTGTGGGCTTTCATACTGAAACAACCCAGGTGTGGGCTTTCATACTGAAACAACCCAGGTGTGGGCTTTCAAACTGAAACAACCCAGGTGTGGGCTTTCATACTGAAACAACCCCTGGTGTGGGCTTTCACACTGAAACAACCCCTGGTGTGGGCTTTCATACTGAAACAACCCAGGTGTGGGCTTTCATACTGAAACAACCCAGGTGTGGGCTTTCACACTGAAACACGTCTTTTAAAGATAAAGTTTAATTTCTATTGATGTTTCATTTCGTTCTACTCCAAGTGGCTGAATATCTTGTGTGCATCCTTTCTTCAGCTGGCACCTTCACATGTTAATCACCTTCACATGTTAATCACCTTCACATGTTAATCACCTTCACATGTTAATCACCTTCACATGTTAATCACCTTCACAGCCGGCCGCGACTGGGAGACTCATGGGCGGCGCACAATTGGCCCAGCGTCGTCCAGGGTAGGGGAGGGAATGGCCGGCAGGGATGTAGCTCAGTTGATAGAGCATGGCGTTTGCAACGCCAGGGTTGTGGGTTCGTTTCCCACGGGGGGCCAGTATAAAAAAATATGTATTCACTAACTGTAAGTCGCTCTGGATAAGAGCGTCTGCTAAATGACTAAAATGTAATGTTAATCACTTTCACTAGTCAAAGTGAAACCTGCCTTCTCGCCATAGCAGAGGATAGGATGTGGCCTAGTTGTTAGTTAGTTGGCACCCTATTCCCTAGGGCTCTGGTTAACAGTAGTGCACTAGGAAATAGGGAACTATTTGGGATGCGACACATAGGATCAGCTTATTGTCCCCAAATTCTCTTTGTCTTTATCCTGATGTTAGGACACCTTAGTCTTTAACCTGATGTTAGGACACCTTAGTCTTTAACCTGATGTTAGGACACCTTAGTCTTTAACCTGATGTTAGGACACCTTAGTCTTTAACCTGATGTTAGGACACCTTAGTCTTTAACCTGATGTTAGGACACCTTAGTCTTTAACCTGATGTTAGGACACCTTAGTCTTTAACCTGATGTTAGGACACCTTAGTCTTTAACCTGATGTTAGGACACCTTAGTCTTTAACCTGATGTTAGGACACCTTAGTCTTTAACCTGATGTTAGGACACCTTAGTCTTTAACCTGATGTTAGGACACCTTAGTCTTTAACCTGATGTTAGGACACCTTAGTCTTTAACCTGATGTTAGGACACCTTAGTCTTCAACCTGATGTTAGGACACCTTAGTCTTTAACCTGATGTTAGGACACCTTAGTCTTTAACCTGATGTTAGGACACCTTAGTCTTTAACCTGATGTTAGGACACCTTAGTCTTTAACCTGATGTTAGGACACCTTAGTCTTTAACCTGATGTTAGGACACCTTAGTCTTTAACCTGATGTTAGGACACCTTAGTCTTTAACCTGATGTTAGGACACCTTAGTCTTTAACCTGATGTTAGGACACCTTAGTCTTTAACCTGATGTTAGGACACCTTAGTCTTTAACCTGATGTTAGGACACCTTAGTCTTTAACCTGATGTTAGGACACCTTAGTCTTTAACCTGATGTTAGGACACCTTAGTCTTTAACCTGATGTTAATGAACCCTATTAAATGTATCTCATCGTCTCTTCCTCTGCCGCTCTCTCGCTCTCTCGCTCTCTCTCTCTCTCTCGCTCTCTCTCGCTCTCCTTCCCTCTCCCCCCTTCTCTCTGTAGTAACTGATGTGGAGTTGAAGCGGCTGAAGGATGCCTTTAAGAGGACCAGCGGCCTGTCCTACTACATGGCCCAACAGTGCTTCTACAGAGAGGTACTGGGAGATGGGGTCCCTCCGAAGGTTGCAGAGGTACGTCCCCTGGGACCCAGAACACACACACACATTTCAGACACAACCTGATAGGAAATTGGGATATGACTGTCCCTCTCACCTCCCCACCCCTACAGTCCAGATGAATCCTTTCACCCCCCCACCCCTATAGTCCAGATGAATCCTCTCACCTCCCCACCCCTACAGTCCAGATGAATCCTCTCACCTCCCCACCCCTATAGTCCAGATGAATCCTCTCACCCCCCCACCCCTATAGTCCAGATGAATCCTCTCACCTCCCCACCCCTATAGTCCAGATGAATCCTTTCACCTCCACACCCCTACAGTCCAGATGAATCCTTTCACCTCCCCACCCCTACAGTCCAGATGAATCCTCTCACCCCTATAGTCCAGATGAATCCTTTCACCTCCCCACCCCTATAGTCCAGATGAATCCATCCCTTATTTGAATGAAAAATGTTTTTAGATAATGAGGTTCTTGGGAGAAAACAGACCTAGGCCTAGTGATTTAGCTCATTAGAACTACAGAGCATATCCCTTAGACATGGGCTTCAAAATGTCCCCTGTTTTACTTCACAAGCATCTGCATGACGTTACATTGGCATGAGATGACAGGACGTTACATTGGCATGAGATGACAGGACGTTACATTGGCATGAGATGACAGGACGTTACATTGGCATGAGATGACAGGACGTTACATTGGCATGAGATGACAGGACGTTACATTGGCATGAGATGACAGGACGTTACATTGGCATGAGATGACAGGACGTTACATTGGCATGAGATGACAGGACGTTACATTGGCATGAGATGACAGGACGTTACATTGGCATGAGATGACAGGACATAACATTAGATTGACATTAGATGACATTAGATGACATTGGGTCCTAGATCCATTCCTTGAGGCTACTTCAACCCGGAGTGGACATGCTTTCAGCCTATTGAGATTGACCCTCAGTCATTTTTTGCATCTCAAATGGCACCGTATTCCCTATGTAGTGCACTACTTTAGACCAGAGAATGGCACCGTATTCCCTATGTAGTGCACTACTTTAGACCAGAGAATGGCACCGTATTCCCTATGTAGTGCACTGCTTTAGACCAGAGAATGGCACCGTATTCCCTATGTAGTGCACTACTTTAGACCAGAGAATGGCACCGTATTCCCTATGTAGTGCACTGCTTTAGACCAGAGAATGGCACCGTATTCCCTATGTAGTGCACTGCTTTAGACCAGAGAATGGCACCGTATTCCCTATGTAGTGCACTACTTTAGACCAGAGAATGGCACCGTATTCCCTATGTAATGCACTACTTTAGACCAGAGAATGGCACCGTATTCCCTATGTAGTGCACTACTTTAGACCAGAGAATGGCACCGTATTCCCTATGTAGTGCACTACTTTAGACCAGAGAATGGCACCGTATTCCCTATGTAGTGCACTACCTTTGATAGAGTGCCATTTGAGACTCACCCATTATAGCTGTGTTCTTAGGTTGGCCCCAGTGACTCTCCAGTTCCCTGTTCTATACAGTAGCTAGCTGGTTTAATGTTTTTCCCCAGTTGGTTGTTCAACATTTCTATTTCCACTTTCCCATTTTTGCTCTGGTCTCTGTCCAGTTAGGCAGAAGGAAGTTAGCCATACTGTCAAATGCCTATTCCCAATTACACACACACACACACACACACACACACACACACACACACACAAATGCCACCTGACTGACTTTATCAGTGAATAAACACTAGTTCTGTGTGTTTGTTTGTACTGTGTGTGTCAAAGGCAGTGACTGAGTCGTCAAGGGGATTGACGTAGGCCTATTCTGCAGTTGACATTGTTTGAGGAATTGAAAAAATGCTTGGCCATTGTAAAAACCCAGCCCTTACCTGCTGACCACACCGCTCACGTTACGCGCATGAGCATTGCTAAATAAATGTACAAATGTTATTCTATAATTTCATCCAAACTGCTCGCGCGCGTCAACGAGCGTCTGCGTAGCCAGGCGCTAAAATAGAAATGGGTTCTATTTTTTACACTTGACTCGCCTCAAGTCCCGCCTCTCCCATCTCCTCATTGGTTTTTAGGAGCATATACCTACGTGGGTGATCGAAAGATGAACTGAGGTCCACACTCCAGTCCAGTTGGTGGTGGTAATGCACCTTAAAGTTGGTTGCCAACCGCCATATAAAGTCCACAGAAGAAGACTGAAGGTGGCTCAGCTGGTAACTCAGCTGGTAGAGCATGGCGCTTGTAACGCCAGGGTAGTGGGTTCGATCCCCGGGACCACCCATACACAAACAAAAAAAAAATGTATGCACGCATGACTGTAAGTCGCTTTGGATAAAAGCGTCTGCTAAATGGCTTATTATTATTATTATTATTACTAGAAACTAACAAGGTTTCCCCTTTTATCTGTGGATTAATTGTCGGAGTAGAGAACACAAGATTTTGTGTGACTCAAAATGGGACCAGATTCTACAAAGATCCAGAAAAAAAGGACCTTGTGCATTTCAGGTAAAATAACAACCCAATGTTTGTATCCCAGGACAAATTAGCTAGCAACAGCAAGCTAGCTAGCTAGCTAAACGGCAATGAATGTTTCATGTGTTTCGACCTGTCCCCAAATTATTATAGTCAGTTCAGAGTTGGTTTTGATATTTCAACCTGCGTGTCCTGATCACGTCTAGTGTGGATGGATAAAATCAACATGCGCGCGACGGCACGCCCCCAGTGTAGTCAGCATGTTGGGGCTTGGAAGTGGCATTCCATTGAAACAGTCTTGGCGATATTCAATCAAAACCGCAATCCAGTTATTTGTTTAGGTAAGTCAAGGGAAAAATACATTTCGATCAGCAATACGCATGTTTGGATCAACACACTCAGCAACAAGAAACCAAAGTTAAAAGTATAAAAATACAACTTTTTTTGTCCACATGTTAATTCCAACATTACATTTTACATTTTAGTCATTTAGCAGACGCTCTTATCCAGAGCGACTTACAGTTAGTGAGTGCATACATCAGGGTTCTTCAATTCCGGTCCTGGAGGGCCGAAACACCTCTGTTTTTCATTCTCTCCTTCTAATCAGGGGCTAATTCAGACCTGGGACACCAGGTGAGTGCAATTAACTACCAGGTATAAATAAAAAACAGAAGTGTTTCGGCCCTCCAGGACCGGAATTGAAGAACCCTGGCATACATTATTCTTTTTTATTTTCATACTGGCCCCCCGTGGGAATCGAACCCACAACCCTGGCGTTGCAAACGCCATGCTCTACCAACTGAGCTACCTCCCTGCCGGCCATTCCCTCCCCTACCCTGGACGACGCTGGGCCAATTGTGCGCCGCCCCATTTGTCTCCCGGTTGCGGCCGGCTACAGCAGAGCTATCAACCGGGAGGGATTGTGCTATCCCAGGAAACCTGGGTAATGATTTGGATTGAAAAGAGCACTTCAGCTTGATTCTTAATCAATAGGCTAGCAGGAGATTCTGCATCTTTACTATAGGAGGACATTAAAGCTTAATGTCTTGCCAGCAGAGTCTACAGGAACAATCGGCGTCCCAAATGACACCCCCAGTCCCTTTTTATAGTGCACTACTTTTGACCAGGACCCACAGGGATCTAGTGTTCAGGAAGGCAGACATTTATTATATTAAGACTTTTACCAGCGAGAAGGCAGCGAGTCAGATTCACAGCGCCGCCTCTCAGCTGTACATGGTGGTAGACTGAGAGATTCAGGGGAAGGGCTGCTGCTATACTGAGTGGAGCTGCAGCCACGTCCGTCGCTGGTTTTATTTTTAGATGCTTGTTTCTCACAACTTGTGAGTCAGAGAAAGTGGAACATATATCTAGCTTCTCAAAAAGGCGATGCGTGTGTGTGTGTGTGTGCTGTGTGTTGAAAGTGTAACTAAGGAGTGTAGTGGTGGTGTTTGGGCTCAGAAGGCAGCAGTCAGAAGGCAACCGACTCTAGGGCCAGTGGCAGTAGGAGACCCCCAGGCTGTGTCCATCACTAGGCCTGACAGCAGGCCCCTCCTAGGGGCCACTCCGTCACTGTGATTAGTGGGACCACAGGGCCGTCCTAGGGGCCACTCCGTCACTGTGATTAGTGGGACCACAGGGCCGTCCTAGGGGCCACTCCGTCACTGTGATTAGTGGGACCACAGGGCCGTCCTAGGGGCCACGCCGTCACTGAATATCAGGAGTCTAAACTATACATGTGTACCATAGACATCATCATCATCAGGTTCACACCATGCCTCGTTGTTATTTGGTCATATTTTCCCTGGAGTCTCTTTGTTCTGTTAATGATGATGTGAATCCATGAATTATCAATACACTGATGAAGGAAGCCTATGAACACTACATGACCAAAAGTATGTGGACACCTGCTCATCGAACATCTCATTCCAAAATCATGGGCATTAATATGGAGTTGGTCCCCTCTTTGCTGCTATAACAGCCTCCACTCTTCTGGGAAGGCTTTCCACTAGATGTTGGAACATTGCTGCAGGGACTTGCTTCGATTCAGCCACGAGCATTAGTGAGGTCGGGCACTGATTGTGGGCGATTAGGCCTGGCTCGCAGTCGGCTTTCCAATTCATCCCAAAGTTGTTCGATTGGGTTGAGGTCAGGGTATTGTCATGCTGAAACAGGAAAGGGCCTTCCCCAAACTGTTGCCACAAAGTTGGAAGCACAGAATTGTCTAGAATGTAATTACACTGCTCAAAAACATAAAGGGAACACTTAAACAACACAATGAGAAATCAAAACTGTCCACTTAGAAGCAACACTGATTGACAATACATTTCACATGCTGTTGTGCAAATGGAATAGACAACAGGTGGAAATTATAGGCAATTAGCAAGACACCCCCAATAAAGGACTGGTTTTGCAGGTGGTGACCACAGACCACTTCTCAGTTCCTATGCTTCCTGGCGGATGTTTTGGTCACTTTTGAATGCTGGCGGTGCTTTCACTCTAGTGGTAGCATGAGACGGAGTCTACAATCCACACAAGTGGCTCAGGTAGTGCAGCTCATCCAGGATGGCACATCAATGCGAGCTGTGGCAAGAAGGTTTGCTGTGTCTGTCAGCGTAGTGTCCAGAGCATGGAGGCGCTACCAGGAGACAGGCCAGTACATCAGGAGACGTGGAGGAGGCCGTAGGAGGGCAACAACCCAGCAGCAGGACTGCTACCTCCGCCTTTGTGCAAGGAGGAGCAGGAGGAGCACTGCCAGAGCCCTGCAAAATGACCTCCAGCAGGCCACAAATGTGCATGTGTCTGCTCAAATGGTCAGAAACAGACTCCATGAGGGTGGTATGAGGGCCCGACGTCCACAGGTGGGGGTTGTGCTTACAGCCCAACACCGTGCAGGACGTTTGGCATTTGCCAGAGAACACCAAGATTGGCAAATTCGCCACTGGCGCCCTGTGCTCTTCACAGATGAAAGCAGGTTCACACTGAGCACATGTGACAGAGTCTGGAGACGCCGTGGAGAACGTTCTGCTGCCTGCAACATCTTCCAGCATGGCCGGTTTGGCGGTGGGTCAGTCATGGTGTGGGGTGGCATTTCTTTGGGGGGCCGCACAGACCTCCATGTGCTCGCCAGAGGTAGCCTGACTGCCATTAGGTACCGAGATGAAATCCTCAGACCCCTTGTGAGACCATATGCTGGTGCGGTTGGCCCTGGGTTCCTCCTAATGCAAGACAATGCTAGACCTCATGTGGCTGGAGTGTGTCAGCAGTTCCTGCAAGAGGAAGGCATTGATGCTATGGACTGGCCCGCCCGTTCCCCAGACCTGAATCCAATTGAGCACATCTGGGACATCATGTCTCGCTCCATCCACCAACGCCACGTTGCACCACAGACTGTCCAGGAGTTGGCGGATGCTTTAGTCCAGGTCTGGGAGGAGATCCCTCAGGAGACCATCCGCCACCTCATCAGGAGCATGCCCAGGCGTTGTAGGGAGGTCATACAGGCACGTGGAGGCCACACACACTACTGAGCCTCATTTTGACTTGTTTTAAGGACATTACATCAAAGTTGGATCAGCCTGTAGTGTGGTTTTCCACTTTAATTTTGAGGGTGACTCCAAATCCAGACCTCGATGGGTTGATACATTTGATTTCCATTGATAATTTGTGTGTGATTTTGTTGTCAGCACATTCAACTATGTAAAGAAAAAAGTATTTAATACGATTATTTCATTCATTCAGATCTAGGATGTGTTATTTTAGTGTTCCCTTTATTTTTTTGAGCAGTGTATATGCTGTAGTGTTAAGATTTCCCTTCACTGGAACTAAGGGGCCTAGCCCGAACCATGAAAAACAGCCCCAGACCATTATTCCTCCTCCACTACCAAACTTTACAGTTGGCACTATGCATTGGGGCAGGTTGCTTTCTCTTGGCATCCGCCAAACCCAGATTCGTCCGTCAGACTTCCAGATGGTGAAGCGTGATTCATCACTCCAGAGAACGCGTTTCCACTGCTCCAGAGTCCAATGGCGGCGAGCTTTATACCACTCCAGCCGACGCTTGGCATTGCGCATGGTGATCTTAGGCTTGTGTGCGGCCGCTCGGCCATGGAAACCCATTTCATGAAGCTCCCGACTAACAGTTATTGTGCTGACGTTGCTTGCAGAGGCAGTTTGGAAGTCGGTAGTGAGTGTTGCAACTAAGGGCAGATGATTTCTACGCGCTTCAGCACTCGGCAATCCCGTTTATTTTTTACATTTACATTTTAGTCATTTAGCAGACGCTCTTAACCAGAGCGACTTACAGGAGCAATTAGGGTTAAGTGCCTTGCTCAAGGGCACATTAACGTCATTTAGCAGACGCTCTTAGCCAGAGCGACTCACAAATTGGTGCGTTCACCCAAAACCGATCCCTGGGGGACACCAGTGGTGAGAGCACGTGGTGCGGAGACAGCTTCCCGCCACGCCACTTGGTAGGAGCGACCGGTCAGGTAGGACGCAATCCAGGAGTGAGCCGCGCCGGAGATGCCCATTTCGGAGAGGGTGGAGAGGAGGATCTGATGGTTCACAGTATCAAAGGCAGCAGACAGGTCTAGAAGGACAAGAGCAGAGGAGAGAGAGTTAGCTTTAGCAGTGCGGAGAGTCTCTGTGACACAGAGAAGAGCAGTCTCAGTTGAATGACCAGTCCTGAAACCTGATTGGTTTGGATCAAGAAGGTCATTCTGAGAGAGATAGCAAGAGAGTTGGCTAAAGACGGCACGCTCAATAGTTTTGGAAAGAAAAGAAAGAAGGGATACTGGTCTGTAGTTGTTGACATCAGTGGGGTCGAGTGTTGGTTTTTTGAGAAGGGGAGTAACTCTCGCTCTCTTGAAGACGGAAGGGACATGGCCAGCGGTCAAGGATGAGTTGATCAGCGAGGTGAGGTAGGGGAGAAGGTCACCGGAGATGGTCTGGAGAAGGGAGGAGGGGATGGGGTCAAGCGGGCAGGTTGTTGGGCGGCCTGCAGTCACAAGTCGCAGGATCTTATCTGGAGAGAGAGGGGAGAAAGAAGTCAAAGCATAGGGTAGGGCAGTGTGAGCAGGACCAGCAGTGTCATTAGACTTAACAAACAAGGATCGGATGTCGTCAACCTTCTTTTCAAAGTGGTTGACGAAGTCATCCACAGAGAGAGAGGAGGGGGGGGGGGGGGGGAGGATTCAGGAGGGAGGAAAATGTGGCAAAGAGCTTCCTAGGGTTAGAGGCAGATGCTTGGAATTTAGAGTGGTAGAAGGTGGCCTTAGCAGCAGAAACAGATGAAGAAAATGTAGAGAGGAGGGAGTGAAAAGATGCCAGGTCGGCAGGGAATTTAGTTTTCTTCCATTTCCGCTCCGCTGCCCGGAGCTCTGTTCTGTGAGCTCGCAATGAGTCATCAAGCCACGGAGCTGGAGGGGAGGACCGAGCCGGCCGGGAGGATAGGGGACACAGAGAGTCAAAGGATGCAGAAAGGGAGGAGAGGAGGGTTGAGGAGGCAGAATCAGGAGATTGGAGGGAGAAGGATTGAGCAGAGGGAAGAGATGATAGGATGGAAGAGGAGAGAGTAGTGGGAGAGAGAGAGCGAAGGTTGCGGCGGCGCATTACCATCTGTGTAGGGGCAGAGTGAGTAGTGTGGGAGGAGAGTGAGAGAGAAAAGGAAACAAAGTAGTGGTCGGAGACTTGGAGGGGAGTTGCAGTGAGATTAGTAGAGGAGCAGCATCTAGTGAAGATGAGGTCAAGCGTATTGCCTGCCTTGTGAGTAGGGGGGGACGGTGAGAGGGTGAGGTCAAAAGAGGAGAGGAGTGGAAAGAAGGAGGCAGAGAGAAATTAGTCAAATGTGGACATAGGGAGGTTGAAATCCCCCAAAACTGTTAGGGGTGAGCCATCCTCAGGGAAGGAACTTATCAAGGCGTCAAGCTCATTGATGAACTCTCCAAGGGAACCTGGAGGGCGATAGATGACAAGGATATTAAGCTTAAATGGGCTAGTGACTGTGACAGCATGGAATTCAAATGAGGAGATAGACAGATGGGTTAGGGGAAAAATTGAGAATGTCCACTTGGGAGAGATGAGGATTCCTGTACCACCACCCCTCTGACCAGATGCTCTCGGGGTATGCGAGAACACATGGTCAGACGAGGAGAGAGCAGTAGGAGTAGCGGTGTTTTCAGTGGTGATCCATGTTTCCGTCAGCGCCAGGAAGTCGAGGGACTGGAGGTTGGCATAGGCTGGGATGAAGTCAGCTTTGTTGGCAGCAGAACGGCAGTTCCAGAGGCTGCCTGCGACCTGGAACTCCACGTGGGTGGTGCGTGCAGGGACCACCAGATTGGAGAGGCAGCAGCCACGCGGTGTGGTGCGTTTGTGTAGCCTGTGCAGAGAGGAGAGAACAGGGATAGGCAGAGGCATAGTTGACAGGCTGTAGCAAATGGCTACAAAAATGCAGAGGAGATCGGAATGAAATGGGCTAAGCATCTGGGAGTGGAGAGAGCAGGGCCTCCCTCACCAAAACTTCTACCTCGGAAACTAAAATTGTTTCACTGAACCACCCGAAGAAAAAACTCTCCCAACTTCCGCCTTTGGAAATCAGAATTGTTGTGAACCACAGCGGTTCAATGTTTAAAGGAGTAGACTCAACCCACTTTGTTCAGCTAGCCAACTATGACTCCATAGCCAACTAGCAGACTAGCATCCAATAACAATAACACACCGTTTAGCGCCAACACTTGGTCACAACAAACCACCAATATTGTGATAACACACTAAACAGATCATTCGTGTCTGTGTCAAGTTCCTTACATGACGCAGCAATGATTAGACGTTGGCTAGCTAGGACAAGTAAATTGTGGTTAGCTACTTCAGTACAGCCAAATGGTCATGTTGGGTAGCTAGCAATGGCCACTGTGTCGACTCTGTTTGAAGAACGGCTAGCTAGCTAGCTTCGTGCTACAGCTGGCACGGCCGAGGACACTGCCAAGACACAGTAACTACCCACAACAACCCACGAAGCCTAGCTATGACGCCGTAGCCAACCTGCAAGCTAGCATCCATTAACACACAACTTAGCATCAACACCTGGCCACAACAAACTGCCAAGAGTGTGTCAGCACACCAAACAGACAATTCAAGTCCGTGTCGAGTTCCCTTCACAACGCAGCAAAAAAAAATAAAAAAAATAAAAATAAATAAATAATAATAATAATAATAATAATAATTAAACGTTGGAACCAGCTCTCCAGCGTTGCTAATCGTTACCAATAGCTACCCGCTAGCTAGCTAGCTTCGTGCCTCAATTCTAACCCACAATTACCCACGGAAAGCTACAATAACAACAATACTAACCTACAATAAATACAATACCTAACTACAGCTAGGTATTGTTTATGTGAGCTTGTGTGGCCTACCACTTCGCGGCTGAACCATTGTTGCGCCTAGACGTTTCCACTTAACAATAACAGCACTTGCAGTTGACCGGGGCAGCTCTAGCAGGGCAGAAATTTGACTAAATGACTTGTTGGAAAGGTGGCATCCTATGACTGTGCCACGTTGAAAGTCACTGAGCTCTCTTCAGTAAGGCCATTCTACTGCCAATGTTTGTGGAGATTGCATGGCTGTATGATCGATTGTATACACCTGTCAGCAACGGGGGTGGCTGGAATAGAATCCATTCATTTGAAAGGGTGTCCACATACTGCTATGTGTGTGTATATATCTAATAGAATCCACTAATATGAAGGGGTGTCCACATACTGCTATGTGTATATCTCTAATAGAATCCACTAATATGAAGGGGTGTCCACATACTGCTATGTGTATATCTCTAATAGAATCCACTAATATGAAGGGGTGTCCACATACTGCTATGTGTATATCTCTAATAGAATCCACTAATATGAAGGGGTGTCCACATACTGCTATGTGTATATATCTAATAGAATCCACTAATATGAAGGGGTGTCCACATACTGCTATGTGTATATATCTAATAGAATCCACTAATATGAAGGGGTGTCCACATACTGCTATGTGTATATCTCTAATAGAATCCACTAATATGAAGGGGTGTCCACATACTTTTCTATATAGAGTGTAACATAGTAAATGAGTTGTTTGTCCTGAGGGATTGAGTCCAATTAGTCAACAGATAACGTGATGGTGGTGATGATGATGATGATGGTGACAGCTCAAAGCTTTCCTCTTTTCTTTCTATCTGTCCAAATAGTTTGTCAGTTTATGCCAGTTTATGGCAGTTTATGCCAGTGTAAAACAGAAAGGCCTGGGCGGTGGCCAGCGTGATTTTTGAGGACGTGTTTTAGGTCTATACATTTGTCTTAATGGCAGCATTTCCAGAGGGTAATGCATTTAGAAGGACTTCACTGTCATGTTGAGGTGAAATGTGTCTCAAGACAATATTATGCAGCTTTTGCAGTGCCTTGACATCTCTCTCTCTCTCTATTTTTTATATTTAGTTGTTCAGTTTGTCAGACAAACACTGCGAAGTAGAAACATCATTCTGTTAATAGTCGTTTTGTCCTTCCAATATTTGTGCTCATGACCTGGTTCCTAAGAAAGCTTAAGATGCGCATATATAGAATATGTTGTTTCAGGGCAAGCTTCAGGGCAAGCTTCAGGGCAAGCTTCAGGGCAAGCAGAGTAAGCCCTAATATAAAGCATTAGGTCTAAATATACAGGCTTTTAATAAGTATCCAAATACTCATGCATTACACATGGTATGCAAAGGAATAAGGAATGGTAATTTAAAACCATAAATGGTTTATAGTCCCCTGTAGCTCAGTTGGTAGAGCATGGCGCTTGCAACGCCAGGGTTGTGGGTTCGTTTCCCACGGGGGGCCAGTATGAAAATGTATGCACTCACTAACTGTAAAGTCGCTCTGGATAAGAGCGTCTGCTAAATGACTAAAATGTAAAATGTAATATGACAGTATTAAAGTGTTATGTTGACACAGATTTGAAGGGCAATCATATAACCGGGCGACGCCTCTCAAAAGTGCAAATATGGTGCTTCTGTTTGTACCTGACACAACGACACAGCCACTGTGACTGCCATCTCCCAATTGGCACCCTAATCACTTCATAGTGCACTACTGTTGATCAGAGCCTGGTCAAAAGTAGTGCACTATGTAGGGAATAGGGTGCCATTTGGGACGCAGCTGTACAGTCACCTCTCATCAGGCTCTCCAGCACACCCCAGGCAGCCAGGAGGCACTGCAAGTGCTGGCGAAAGGGACGACTCCCAAGTCACACACTCCACAGACGACACAACACACACACACACACACAATGTACCAATGTCACTTATGTGGAAGAGGTGGGCGGTTGCTATCATCAGGCAAGGGAAAGGGGGGACCCTCACGAACACGACCCCCACAAGTGTCACGGGACTCGTCTGATGGTAACCCATACAAATGAATGGAAGTATGGAGGTAGTTTTGTGGCAAAAAAAAAAAGGCGTTACATTTTTGTCCAAAAACACAAATATTTCCTGATCTTTCTTTTATCTCCTAGATATAGGACAGACACTTCAAAACATTATTCCTTATGATAAATTTTTTGACTGTCTTTTTTGCCATTTATGAATGTAATTCAATGCGTTTCTATGGGCTACAGTAGTAAAGGCCAAATTCTAAACTTTATCAAATTCTTTGTATTTTTTGTATATATACCTAAAGGGGTCCTAAAATTCTAAATCAAATTGCTAAATGATCCGTGGTATGACCATCCTAAAACAATTAACATGTGACATCAATAAGGGATCATAGCTTTCACCTGGATTCACCTGCTCAGTCTGTCATGGTCAAGAGCACTACCACTGGTCCATAGGGCTCTGGTGAAAAGGAGGGGACTATGTAGGACGGGGTTCTCCAACTGGCCACCCACAAGCTGAATTTGGCACGTGGGTGATTTTATTTGGCCCCCAAGTTTTCGGAGCACTTAAAATAAATTATATGTATACTCATTCAAGGTTTTTTTTAATTTATTTTTTTACTATATTCTACATTGTAGAAATAATAGTGAAGACATCAAAACTATGAAATAACACACATGGAATCATGTAGTAACCAAAAAAAGTGTTAAACAAATCTAAAAATATTTGAGATTCTTCAAATAGCCACCCTTTGCCTTGATGACAGCTTTGCACACTCTTGGCATTCTCTCAACCAGCTTCACCTGGAATGCTTTTCCAACAGTCTTGAAGGAGTTCCCACATATGCAGTCCCCTGTAGCTCAGTTGGTAGAGCATGGCGCTTGCAACGCCAGGGTTGTGGGTTCGTTTCCCACGGGGGGCCAGTATGAAAATGTATGCACTCACTTAACTGTAAGTCGCTCTGGATAAGAGCGTCTGCTAAATGACTAAAATGTAAATGTAAAATGCTGAGCAATTGTTGGCTGCTTTTCCTTCACTCTGTGATCCGACTCATCCCAAATCATCTCAATTGGGTTGAGGTCAGGGAATTGTGGAGGCCAGGTCATCTGATGCAGCTCTCCATCACTCTCCTTCTTGGCAAAATAGCCCTTACACAGCCTGGAGGTGTGTTGGGTCATTGTCCTGTTGAAAAACAAATGATAGTCCCACTAAGCCCAAACGAGATGGGATGGCGTATCGCTGCAGAATGCTGTGGTAGCCATGCTGGTTAAGTGTGCCTTGAATTCTAAATCAAATCAAATCAAATGTTATTTGTCACATACACGTGTTTAGCAGATGTTATAGCGTGTGTAGTGAAATGCTTGTGCTTCTAGCTCCGACAGTGCAGTAATATCTAACAAGTAATATCTAACAATTTCACAACATATTCCCAAAACACACAAAACTAGTAAGGAATGGGATTTAAGAATATATACATATATGGACAAGATTTGACAGAGCGGCATGGACTAAGATACAGTAGAATATTATAGAATACAGTATATACATATGAGATGAGTAGTCCAAGATATGTAAACATTATAACATTATTAAAGTGACTAGTGTTCCATTTCTTAAAGTGGCCAGTGATTTCAATAGGCAGCAGCAGCCTCTAATGTGCTAGTGAAGGCTATTTAACAGTCTGATGGCCTTGAGATAGAAGCTGTTTTTTATTGACCTCGCCTTCTGAATGATAGCGGGGTGAACAGGCAGTGGCTCGGGTGGTTGATGTCCTTGATGATCTTTTTGGCCTTCCTGTGACATCTGGTGCTGTATGTGTCTTGGAGGGCGGGTAGTTTGCCCACGGTAATGCGTTCGGCAGACCGCACCACCCTCTGGAGAGCCCTGCGGTTGTGGGCGGTGCAGTTGCCGTACCAGGTGGTGATACAGCCTGACAGGATGCTCTCAATTGTGCATCTGTAAAAGTTTGTGAGGGTTTTACGTGCTAAGCCGAATTTCTTCAGCCTCCTGAGGTTGAAGAGGCTCTGTTGCGCTTTCTTCACCACACTGTCTGTGTGGGTGGACCATTTCAGTTTGTCGGTGATGTGTACGCCAAGGAACTTGAAGCTTTCCACTTTCTCCACTGCGGTCCCGTCGATGTGGATAGGTGTGGTGCACCCTCTGCTGTTTCCTGAAGCCCATGATCATCTCCTTTGTTTTGTTTTGTTGATGTTGAGTGAGAGGTTATTTTCCTGGCACCACACTCCCAGAGCCCTCACCTCCTCCCTGTAGGCGGTCTCGTCATTGTTGGTAATCAAGCCTACTACTGTTGTGTCGTCTGCAAACTTGATGATTGAGTTGGAGGCGTGCTTGGCCACACAGTCATGGGTGAACAGGGAGTACAGGAGGGGGCTGAGCACGCACCCTTGTGGGGCCACAGTGTTGAGGATCAGCAAAGTGGAGATGTTGTTTCCTACCTTCA
Source organism: Coregonus lavaretus (assembly GCF_964263955.1). Classification (NCBI taxonomy): domain Eukaryota; kingdom Metazoa; phylum Chordata; class Actinopteri; order Salmoniformes; family Salmonidae; genus Coregonus; species Coregonus lavaretus. Next base: position 37,750,455 of record NC_140017.1, on the reverse strand, counting down.
CCACCTGGGGGCGGCCCGTCAGGAAGTCTAGGACCCAGTAGCACAGGGAGGGGTTCAGACCCAGGGCCTCGAGCTTAATGATGAGCTTGGAGGGTACTATGGTGTTGAATGCTGAGCTATAGTCAATGAACAGCATTCTTACATAGGTATTCCTTTTGTCCAGATGGGATAGGGCAGTGTGCAGTGTGATGGCGATTGCATTGTCTGTGGATCTATTGGGTCGGTAAGCAAATTGAAGTGGGTCTATGGTGACAGGTAAGGTAGAGGTGATATGATCTTTGACTAGTCTCTCAAAGCACTTCATGATGACAGAGGTGAGTGCTACAGGGCGATAGTCATTTAGTTCAGTTACCTTTGCTTTCTTGGGTACAGGAATAATGGTGGCCATCTTGAAGCATGTGGGAACAGCAGACTGGGAAAGGGAGAGATTGAATATGTCCATAAACACACCAGCTAGCTGGTCTGCGCATGCTCTGAGGACACGGCTAGGGATGCCGTCTGGGCAGGCAGCCTTGCGGGGGTTAACATGCTTAAATTTCTTAATCACGTCAGCCATTGAGAAGGAGAGGCCACAGTCCTTGGTAGTGTGCCTCGTCAGTGGCACTGTGTTATCCTCAAAGCGGGCGAAGAAGGTGTTTAGCTTGTCTGGAAGCGAGATGTCGGCGTCGGCAACGTGGCTGGTTTTCCTTTTGTAGTCCGTGATTGTCTGTAGATCCTGCCACATACGTCTCGTGTCTGAGCCGTTGAATTGCGACTCCACTTTGTCTCCATACTGATGTTTTGCCAGTTTAATTGCTTGCGGAGTGAGTAGCTACACTGTTTGTATTCTGCCATATTCCCAGTCACCTTGCCATGGTTGAATGCGGTGGTTCGCGCTTTCAGATTTGCGCGAATGCTGCCATCTATCCACGGTTTCTGGTTTGGGTAGGTTTTAATAGTCACAGTGGGCACAACATCACCTATACACTTCTTGATAAACCCAGTCACTGTTTCAGTGTATATGTCTAAATTATTTTCGGAAGCTACCCGGAACATATCCCAGTCCGCGTGATCAAAACAATCTTGAAGCGTGGATTCCGATTGGTCAGACCAGCGTTGAATAGTCCTTAGCACGGGTACTTCCTGTTTGAGTTTCTGCCTATAGGAAGGGAGAAGCAAAATGGAGTCGTGGTCAGATTTGCCGAAAGGAGGGCGGGGGAGGGCCTTATAACCATCCCGGAAGTTCGAATAACAATGGTCGAGGATCTTGGCAGCGTGAGTACAACAGTCGATATGTTGATAGAATTTCGGCAGCCTAGTCCTCAAATTTGCTTTGTTAAAATCCCCGGCAACAATAAATGCAGCCTCAGGATATGAGGTTTCCAGTTTGCATAAGGTCCAGTGAAGTTCTTTGAGGGCCGTCGTGGTATCGGCTTGAGGGGGGATATACACGGCCGTGACTATAACCAAAGAAAATTCTCTTGGGAGATAATATGGTCGGCATTTGATTGTGAGATATTCTAGGTCGGGTGAACAGAAGGACTCAAGTTCCTCTATGTTACTACAATTACACCATGAGTCATTAATCATGAAACCCCCACCTCCGCCCTTCTGCTTCCCGGAGAGATATTTATTCCTGTCTGCGCGATGAACTGAGAACCCATCTGGCTGGACCGATTCCGACAGAATATCCCAAGAGAGCCATGTTTCCGTGAAACAAAGTATGTTACAGGCCTTGATGTCTGTAAATCACAGACGGTGTCATCAGCAAAGCACCCCCACACCATAACACCACCACCTCCATGCTTTACGGTGGGAACTACACATGCAGAGATCATCCGTTCATCCACACCGCGTCTCACAAAAATCTCCAATTTAGACTCCAGAACAAATTTCCACTGGTGTAATGTCCATTGCTCGTGTTTCTTGGCCCAAGCAGGTCTCTTCTTCTTATTGGTGTTCTTTAGTAGTGGTTTCTTTGCAGCAATTCGACCATGAAGGCCTGATTCACTCAGTCTCCTCTGAACAGTTGATGTTGAGATGTGTCTGTTACATGAACTCTGTGAAGCATTTATTTGGGCTGCAATTTCTGAGGCTGGTAACTCTAATGAACTTATCCTTTGCAGCAGAGGTAACTCTGGGTCTTCCTTTCCTGTGGCGGTCCTCATGAGAGCCAGTTTCATCATAGCACTTGATGATTTTTGCGACTGCACTTGAAGAGACTTTCAAAGTTCTTGAAATGTTCCGTATTGACTGACCTTCACGTCTTAAAGTAATGATGGACTGTCATTTCTCTTTGCTTATTTGAGCTGTTCTTGCCATAATATGGACTTGGTCTTTTACCAAATAGGGCTATCTTCTGTATACCCCCCTACCTTGTCACAACACAACTGATTGGCTCAAATGCATTAATACACACCTGTTAATTGAAATGCATTCCAGGTGACTACCTCATGAAGCTAGTTGAGAGAATGCCAAGAGTGCGCAAAGCTGTCATCAAGGCAAAGGGTGGCTACTTTGAAGAATCTCAAATATAAAATATGTTTTGATTTGTTTTACACTTTTTTGGTTACTATATGATTCCATATGTGCTATTTCATAGTTTTGATGTCTTCACTATTATTTTGCATTGTAGAAAATAGTACAAATAAAGAAAAACCCTTCAATGAGTAGGTGTGTCCAAACTTGACTGGTACTGTGTATATATAAATGTTTATTGTTGCACATAAAAGACTGTAGAAATACCAGAAAATCAGCTCCAAGTGATTTGAATTTTGGGAATCTGTTCTAAAGTATTCCCATGCATAATAGAGATACATGTGATCATATACAAGGTTTGTTTGTAAGCAAGGTTTGAAATGATTGTTTTAGTCCATTATTTCTGCTTCTTGCGGTCTATTTGTAGTATACACATTTATTTGTAATTATGTTCCTGACCATCCGTTCAAGAAAACAATCGGCCAGCGGCTGACTCTAGTTGATGATCCCTGATGTAGGGAACAGGGTGCTATTTGGAAAGGAAGGAAAATGTAAAGGGGGATACCTCGTCAGTTGTACAACTGAATGCGTTCAACTGAAATGTGTCTTCTGCATTTAACCCAACCCCTCTGAATCAGAGAGGTGTGAGGGGCTGCCTTGATCGACATCCACTTCATCGGTGCCCGGGGAGCAGTTGTGGTGGGGGGGTTAACTGCCTTGCTCAAGGGTAGAACGGCAGATTTTTCCACCTTGCCGGCTCGGGGATTCGATCCAGCGACCTTTCTGTTACTGGCCCAACGCTCTCTGCCGCCCCTCAACTGGGATCTGTGTCTACTCGCATATTTCTAGCTATCTAGATCTGTTAACACCATCTTCCCTTTCTCTCTATGTACTCTCTCTGCAGGTGATCTACAACTCATTTGGAGGCACCTCTAAAGGACTGCACTTTAACAACCTCATCATTGGCCTGGTGCTGCTGACCAGAGGACGAGATGAGGAGAAGGCCAAGTGTATGTTCTCTCCCCTCTCCCCCCTCTCCCCCCTCTCTCCCCCTCTCTCCCCCTCTCATCCCCTCTCTCCCCCTCTCATCCTCCCTCTCTCCCTCTCTCATCCTCTCTCTCCCTCTCTCATCCTCTCTCTCCCCCTCTCCCCCTCTCTTCCCCTCTCGCCCCTCTCTCCCTCTCTCCCCCCCTCTCCCCCTCTCTTCCTCTCTCCCCCTCTCTCCCCCTCTCTCCCCCTCTCTTCCCCTCTCTTCCCCTCTCCCCCCTCTCCCCCTCTCATCCTCTCCCTCTCTCATCCCCCCTCTCCCCCTCTCATCCCCTCTCTCCCCCTCTCATCCTCTCTCTCCCCGTCTCATCCTCTCTCTCCCTCTCTCATCCTCTCTCTTCCCCTCTCTCCCTCTCATCCCCTCTCTTCCCCTCTCATCCCCTCTCTCCCCCTCTCATCCCCTCTCTCCCCCTCTCATCCTCTCTCTCCCCCTCTCTCCCCCTGTCATCCTCTCTCCCCCTCTCTCTCCCCCTCTCATCCTCTCTCCCCCTCTCTTCCCCTCTCATCCTCTCTCTCATCCCCTCTCTCTCCCTCTCATCCCCTCTCTCCCCCTCTCATCCTCCCTCTCTCATCCTCTCTCTCCCCCTCTCTCCCCCTCTCTCCCCCTCTCTTCCCCGCTCCCTCTCCCCCTCTCATCCCCTCTCTCCCCCTCTCATCCTCTCTCTCTCCCCCTCTCATCCTCTCTCATCCTCTCTCATCCCCTCTCTCCCCCTCTCTTCCCCTCTCATCCTCTCTCTCTCCCTCTCTCATCCTCTCTCTCCCACACTTCCCCTCTCCCCCTCTCCCCCTCTCTCCCCCTCTCTCTCCCCCTCTCATCCCCTCTCCCCCTCTCTCTCCCCCTCTCATCCTCTCTCCCCCTCTCTTCCCCTCTCCCCCCTCTCCCCCCTCTCCCCCTCTCATCCTCTCTCCCCCTCTCATCCTCTCTCTCCCCCTCTCATCCCCTCTCCCCCTCTCATCCTCTCTCTCCCCCTCTCATCCTCTCTCCCCCTCTCTTCCCCTCTCTCTCCCCCTCTCATCCTCTCTCTCCCCCTCTCATCCCCTCTCTCCCCCTCTCATCCTCTCTCTCCCCCTCTCTCCCTCTCCCCCCTCTCCCCCTCTCTCCCCCTGTCATCCTCTCTCCCCCTCTCATCCTCTCTCCCCCTCTCTTCCCCTCTCATCCTCTCTCTCATCCCCTCTCTCCCCCTCTCATCCCCTCTCTCCCCCTCTCATCCTCTCTCTCATCCTCTCTCTCCCCCTCTCTCCCCCTCTCATCCTCTCTTCCCCTCTCCCCCTCTCTCCCCCTCTCATCCTCTCTCTCCCCATCATCCTCTCTCTCTCATCCTCTCTTCTCTCTCCCCCTCTCATCCTCTCTCTCCCCCATCATCCTCTCTCCCTCTCTCATCCTCTCTCTTCCTCTCTCATCATCTCTTCTCTCTCCCCCTCTCATCCGCTCTCTCCCCCTCATCCTCTCTCATCCTCTCTTCTCTCTCCCCCCGCTATCTCTCTCTGAGTGATGTTTGGGATTGATGCGTGTGAGGCAGCAGAGAGCCATGCTGACCCTGCTGCCTGCCACTGATAAGACCAGCCTGCCTGCCAGGATGAACTAACCAACAGTGTGTGTCCCACCACAGACCTCTTCAGCCTGTTTGCCAGGATGAACTAACCAACAGTGTGTGTCCCACCACAGACCTCTTCAGCCTGTTTGCCAGTGAGTCGGGCGGCTATGCGGCGCGGGACGACATGGAGGCCGTGCTACGGGCGGTGGACGGGGAAGTCCCGCCCTCTCTCAGGAAGTGCTTCAGCGAGGTCAGTCACCTGTCAATCACCCAGACCAACACTTTGACTGACGCACAACACACTCTCCATCTGGGGTTGGACCACACACACTGCTGTTATTGGCTTTAAACACACACACACTGCTGTTATTGGCTTTACACACACACACACACACACACACACACACACACACACTGCTGTTATTGGCTTTAAACACACACACACGTATGTATTTACACAATACACACCTCCAAGAATCCAATCTCATTAGCAAACTTCAGATTGCCCTTTAACATAAAAACACCAAGCTTGTTACCGCCATATCATGCTCCATAACAGCAGCATGTGTTGGAATAGAAAGGAACTCCATAACAGCAGCATGTTGGAATAGAAAGGAACTCCATAACAGCAGCATGTTGGAATAGAAAGGAACTCCATAACAGCAGCATGTTGGAATAGAAAGGAACTCCATAACAGCAGCATGTTGGAATAGAAAGGAACTCCATAACAGCAGCATGTTGGAATAGAAAGGAACTCCATAATGATATAATAATAATAATAATAATAATAATAATAATAATAATATGCCACTTAGCAGACGCTTTTATCCAAAGCGACTTACAGTCATGTGTGCATAAATTTTTACGTATGGGGTGGTCCTGGGGATTCCAACCCACTACCTTGGCGTTACAAGCGCTGTGCTCTACCAGCTGAGCTACAGAGGACCCACAGTGGCATGTGTTGGAATAGAAAGTCATTCAGTAGTTGGGGTGGACAGTAGGTTCTCTTAACTGGATTAGAAGGGGCTTTTCAGATTTAGGTTGGATCTCCCTCAGCGGCAGGTTAGTCTTAGCTAGCTCTGGCCCACTCTCTCTTATAGTTCACCATGACTAGAAATACATGTATTAGTCTGTAGAACAGCCATAGACCTTCCCTTGTAGCCTGTTAAGTATTGTTATGCCAGTGTCTGTCTGTCTGACACCCCTGCCCTATTGGGAACCAGCGGGAGGTTGCGAGGCTAACTGTTTGGGTAACTGTCTGTGTACTGTTTGGTGCCAGGTAGGGCAGCTTATCGTTGGCTTTGACAAACTTACTGACCCCCTGTTCTGTCTACTGGTACTATCGTTAATCTGCAGTTCAAACAATAAAAAATCAATAGGGTAGGGCATTCATTGCCCCTTTATCTGAGTCCACTGTTTCCATTCTTGAGTGTGTTTGGTAAGTGGAAGAGGCACACAGGCTGGCAGCCATGTTGAACCTGTGGGAGAGGCACACAGGCTGGCAGCCATGTTGAACCTGTGGAAGAGGCACACAGGCTGGCAGCCATGTTGAACCTGTGGAAGAGGCACACAGGCTGGCAGCCATGTTGAACCTGTGGAAGAGGCACACAGGCTGGCAGCCATGTTGAACCTGTGGAAGAGGCACACAGGCTGGCAGCCATGTTGAACCTGTGGAAGAGGCACACAGGCTGGCAGCCATGTTGAACCTGTAGAAGAGGCACACAGGCTGGCAGCCATGTTGAACCTGTGGAAGAGGCACACAGGCTGGCAGCCATGTTGAACCTGTGGTAGAGGCACACAGGCTGGCAGCCATGTTGAACCTGTGGTAGAGGCACACAGGCTGGCAGCCATGTTGAACCTGTGGTAGAGGCACACAGGCTGGCAGCCATGTTGAACCTGTGGAAGAGGCACACAGGCTGGCAGCCATGTTGAACCTGTGGAAGAGGCACACAGGCTGGCAGCCATGTTGAACCTGTGGAAGAGGCACACAGGCTGGCAGCCATGTTGAACCTGTGGAAGAGGCACACAGGCTGGCAGCCATGTTGAACCTGTGGAAGAGGCACACAGGCTGGCAGCCATGTTGAACCTGTGGAAGAGGCACACAGGCTGGCAGCCATGTTGAACCTGTGGAAGAGGCACACAGGCTGGCAGCCATGTTGAACCTGTAGAAGAGGCACACAGGCTGGCAGCCATGTTGAACCTGTGGAAGAGGCACACAGGCTGGCAGCCATGTTGAACCTGTGGAAGAGGCACACAGGCTGGCAGCCATGTTGAACCTGTAGAAGAGGCACACAGGCTGGCAGCCATGTTGAACCTGTGGAAGAGGCACACAGGCTGGCAGCCATGTTGAACCTGTGGTAGAGGCACACAGGCTGGCAGCCATGTTGAACCTGTGGGAGAGGCACACAGGCTGGCAGCCATGTTGATGGTGTTGAACAGGCTTGTTCTGTCATGGTCCATATCCGTAGCTCTGCATGTTCCCATCACTGCCTGTCAGCCCCTCTCACTAAACACATGGACATCTTACACTGGAAAAACGGTGTGTTTGTGCATGAATAAGATGATATGTTTTCATTGTATATTTAAGCAATAACGCCCGAGGGGGTGTGGTAAATGGCCAATATACCACAGCTAAGGGTTGTTCTTAACCACGACGCAACGCGGAGTGCCTGGACACAGCCCTTAGCCGTGGTATATTGGCCGTATATCACAAACCCCCGATGTTCCTTATTGCTATTATAAACTGGTTGCCAACGTAATTAGAGCAGTAAAACTAAATGTTTTGTCATACCCGTGGTACACGGTCTGATATACCATGGCTTTCAGCCAATCAGAATTCAGGGCTCAAACCACCCAGTTTATAATTGTTTGTAACTAATGTGTAACTCTATTGGCCAATGACACCTCCACAATACACTGTGACATAAACGCTACTCTGTGTCCGTCTCCCCAACAATACACTGTGATATAAACGCTACTCTGTGTCCGTCTCCACAACAATACACTGTGACGTAAACGCTACTCTGTGTCCGTCTCCACAACAATACACTGTGATATAAACGCTACTCTGTGTCCGTCTCCCCAACAATACACTGTGATATAAACGCTACTCTGTGTCCGTCTCCACAACAATACACTGTGACATAAACGCTACTCTGTGTCCGTCTCCCCAACAATACACTGTAACATAAACGCTACTCTGTGTCCGTCTCCACAACAATACACTGTGACATAAACGCTACTCTGTGTCCGTCTCCACAACTATACTATTTTCTCAAGTACTCACCCGTTAAGTATTTAGCGACCCACCTAGCTGCCAACTTAATGCTTTGTTGTTGATGTGTTTGTTTGTTTGTCTAAGGGGGAGAAAGTCAACTATGAGTGCTTTAAGAACTGGCTCCTTCAGAACAAGGAGGCGTTCACCTTTTCCCGTTGGCTGCTCTCCGGGGGCGTGTGCGTCACCCTCACAGACGACAGCGACACACCCACCTTCTACCAGACTCTGGCCGGAGTCACACACTGTGAGTGACCCCCCCCCAAAAAAACAGTGATATTTTACCTGACCGTTTTTAATCGGTGCACATATTTATTGTTATTTGGTATTTGTCACCCTCTCTCACATTCTCTTTCTGGCTTTCAAGTCCTTCTCTCTTTCGCTGTCAATTGGAAAGCAATATCTTACATGTTGCTGTGTCCCAGTCTTAGACCAATCAAAGATCTTAGCTGCTTTCTATCCTGAGACGAATCAGAGAGCAGGAGAGATCTTTGCTACCAATCAGAGAGAGTACCTTCAGATGGCTCGTAATCTGCTGCTGCCCACTCCCAGATTATCCTCTTAACTCTGTGAGCGGTGTGTGTGAGTGCAGGTGTTTTGTGTGCACGCTCTGGCCGTGAGGCGTGCACTATCCGTGCATGGACTTTCCAGAACATGCCTTACCTACGCAATCACCTCACTCTTGGCTGAGACGCACGTGGACCATCATCGACCGGACACACACAACAGAAGCCATGGCGGACTAACAGTCTTCTTGTTGTTGGTCGGGATATTATTGGAATACTATTGGAACAGGATGGCATGAGTTGTCGTGGTGTGTTTTCCTGAGCTGTTAGCCGTGTGTGTGTGGAGTCTACTATGGTACACGCCAGTCCTGTCGGCACGTCCCCGGGCATGTGTGGTGGAATATGGTTTGGTATCTCTGTTGCCACTCCGACAGAGTCGCACCTCTAGGTGGGTACTGGGCACGCCGCTGGACCTCTGTAGTTGAGGTCTGCATCCCAAAGGGCACCCTCTTCCCTATGAAGTGTACTATATAGGGAATAGGGTGCCATTTGGGACACGTACTAGGAAGTGGTCAACGCTGACAAGTGTCTTTTCAATGAAGCGATAGTTGGAGTGAGTTAGTGGTTGTACTTGCTGTGTAATCCTCTCCCTCTCCCTGTCTTCCAGATTGTGGAAGTGTAAATTGGAGGTGTTTTGTGTGAACTCACTTGCCGTTTGTCATGAGACCCAAACGCAGAATGCCAATCATTTCTCTCTGTGTGTCTAGCTACTCAGTGATGGAGATGTAGCCTCTTGTTTAAGAACAAGTCTGTATTTTAAACAGACTCCAACAGCAAGCTCTAGCCGTTTTTAAAGAGATCAGTCTCAACCAGCCAGTACTGTCCTGAAACAGCCTAGCGGTTAATCTAGCGTGCTAACTTAAGGGGGGTGTCCCAAATGGCACCCTATTCCCTACTCAGTCAGTGAGCTAGCTAACGAGGGGATCGGACGTGTCCAGGATTCAGTCAGTGAGCTAGCTAACGAGGGGATCGGACGTGTCCTGGATCCAGTCAGTGAGCTAGCTAACGAGGGGATCGGACGTGTCCTGGATCCAGTCAGTGAGCTAGCTAACGAGGGGATCGGACGTGTCCTGGATCCAGTCAGAGAGCTAGCTAACGAGGGGATCGGACGTGTCCTGGATTCAGTCAGTGAGCTAGCTAACGAGGGGATCGGACGTGTCCTGGATCCAGTCAGAGAGCTAGCTAACGAGGGGATCAGACATGTCCTGGATCCAGTCAGTGAGCTAGCTAACGAGGGGATCGGACATGTCCTGGATCCAGTCAGTGAGCTAGCTAACGAGGGGATCGGACATGTCCTGGATCCAGTCAGTGAGCTAGCTAACGAGGGGATCGGACGTGTCCTGGATTCAGTCAGTGAGCTAGCTAACGAGGGGATCGGACGTGTCCTGGATCCAGTCAGTGAGCTAGCTAACGAGGGGATCGGACGTGTCCTGGATTCAGTCAGTGAGCTAGCTAACGAGGGGATCGGACGTGTCCTGGATCCAGTCAGTGAGCTAGCTAACGAGGGGATCGGACGTGTCCTGGATCCAGTCAGTGAGCTAGCTAACGAGGGGATCGGACGTGTCCTGGATCCAGTCAGTGAGCTAGCTAACGAGGGGATCGGACGTGTCCTGGATTGTCAGTGAGCTAGCTAACGAGGGGATCGGACATGTCCTGGATTCAGTCAGTGAGCTAGCTAACGAGGGGATCGGACGTGTCCTGGATTCAGTCAGTGAGCTAGCTAACGAGGGGATCGGACGTGTCCTGGATCCAGTCAGAGAGCTAGCTAACGAGGGGATCGGATGTGTCCTGGATTCAGTCAGTGAGCTAGCTAACGAGGGGATCGGACGTGTCCTGGATTCAGTCAGTGAGCTAGCTAACGAGGGGATCGGACGTGTCCTGGATTCAGTCAGTGAGCTAGCTAACGAGGGGATCGGACATGTCCTGGATCCAGTCAGTGAGCTAGCTAACGAGGGGATCGGACATGTCCTGGATCCAGTCAGTGAGCTAGCTAACGAGGGGATCGGACATGTCCTGGAGTCAGTCAGTGAGCTAGCTAACGAGGGGATCGGACGTGTCCTGGATCCAGTCAGTGAGCTAGCTAACGAGGGGATCGGACGTGTCCTGGATTCAGTCAGTGAGCTAGCTAACGAGGGGATCGGACGTGTCCTGAATCCAGTCAATGAGCTAGCTAACGAGGGGATCGGACATGTCCTGGATCCAGTCAGTGAGCTAGCTAACGAGGGGATCAGACATGTCCTGGATCCAGTCAGTGAGCTAGCTAACGAGGGGATCGGACGTGTCCTGGATCCAGTCAGTGAGCTAGCTAACGAGGGGATCGGACGTGTCCTGGATTCAGTCAGTGAGCTAGCTAACGAGGGGATCGGACGTGTCCTGGATTCAGTCAGTGAGCTAGCTAACGAGGGGATCGGACGTGTCCTGGATTCAGTCAGTGAGCTAGCTAACGAGGGGATCGGACGTGTCCTGGATTCAGTCAATGAGCTAGCTAACGAGGGGATCGGACATGTCCTGGATCCAGTCAGTGAGCTAGCTAACGAGGGGATCGGATGTGTCCTGGATCCAGTCAGTGAGCTAGCTAACGAGGGGATCGGACGTGTCCTGGATTCAGTCAGTGAGCTAGCTAACGAGGGGATCGGACGTGTCCTGGATTCAGTCAGTGAGCTAGCTAACGAGGGGATCGGACGTGTCCTGGATTCAGTCAGTGAGCTAGCTAACGAGGGGATCGGACGTGTCCTGGATCCAGTCAGAGAGCTAGCTAACGAGGGGATCGGACGTGTCCTGGATCCAGTCAGTGAGCTAGCTAACGAGGGGATCGGACGTGTCCTGGATCCAGTCAGTGAGCTAGCTAACGAGGGGATCGGACATGTCCTGGATCCAGTCAGTGAGCTAGCTAACGAGGGGATCGGACATGTCCTGGATCCAGTTAGTGAGCTAGCTAACGAGGGGATCGGACATGTCCTGGATCCAGTCAGTGAGCTAGCTAACGAGGGGATCGGACATGTCCTGGATCCAGTCAGTGAGCTAGCTAACGAGGGGATCGGACATGTCCTGGATCCAGTCAGTGAGCTAGCTAACGAGGGGATCTGACATGTCCTGGATCCAGTCAGTGAGCTAGCTAACGAGGGGATCAGACATGTCCTGGATCCAGTCAGTGAGCTAGCTAACGAGGGGATCTGACATGTCCTGGATCCAGTCAGTGAGCTAGCTAACGAGGGGATCGGACATGTCCTGGAGTCAGTCAGTGAGCTAGCTAACGAGGGGATGAGACATGTCCTGGAGCCAGTCAGTGAGCTATCTAGTGAGGGGATGAGACATGTCCTGGAGCCAGTCAGTGAGCTATCTAGTGAGGGGATGAGACATGTCCTGGAGCCAGTCAGTGAGCTATCTAGTGAGGGGATGAGACATGTCCTGGAGCCAGTCAGTGAGCTATGTAGTGAGGGGATGAGACATGTCCTGGAGTCAGTCAGTGAGCTATCTAGTGAGGGGATGAGACATGTCCTGGAGTCAGTCAGTGAGCTATCTAGTGAGGGGATGAGACGTCCTGGAGCCAGTCAGTGAGCTATCTAGTGAGGGGATGAGACATGTCCTGGAGTCAGTCAGTGAGCTATCTAGTGAGGGGATGAGACATGTCCTGGAGCCAGTCAGTGAGCTATCTAGTGAGGGGATGAGACGTCCTGGAGCCAGTCAGTGAGCTATCTAGTGAGGGGATGAGACATGTCCTGGAGTCAGTCAGTGAGCCATCTAGTGAGGGGATGAGACGTCCTGGAGCCGATCCATAGGAACGGTAATGAGTTTTCTAGATTAGCAGTGTCAGGCAGGCTGCAGCAGCAGCCCTGAGTAATGACACACAGCAACAAGATGAGCAGGTATTTATTCCCCTTCAGCTCTGCTTTCCTCACAAGTCCCTACCAGGCCTTACCACTGTACTAATCACCGCTAGGCTCTGTTCGCTAGTCCTTACCACTGCACTAATCACCGCTAGGCTCTGTTCGCTAGTCCTTACCACTGCACTAATCACCGCTAGGCTCTGTTCGCTAGTCCTTACCACTGCACTAATCACCGCTAGGCTCTGTTCGCTAGTCCTTACCACTGCACTAATCACCGCTAGGCTCTGTTCGCTAGTCCCAGGCCTTACCACTGCACTAATCACCGCTAGGCTCTGTTCGCTAGTCCTTACCACTGCACTAATCACCGCTAGGCTCTGTTCGCTAGTCCTTACCACTGCACTAATCACCGCTAGGCTCTGTTCGCTAGTCCTTACCACTGCACTAATCACCGCTAGGCTCTGTTCGCTAGTCCCAGGCCTTACCACTGCACTAATCACCGCTAGGCTCTGTTCGCTAGTCCCAGGCCTTACCACTGTACTAATCACCGCTAGGCTCTGTTCGCTAGTCCTTACCACTGCACTAATCACCGCTAGGCTCTGTTCGCTAGTCCCAGTCCTTACCACTGCACTAATCACCGCTAGGCTCTGTTCGCTAGGCCTTACCACTGCACTAATCACCGCTAGGCTCTGTTCGCTAGTCCCAGGCCTTACCACTGCACTAATCACCGCTAGGCTCTGTTCGCTAGTCCCAGGCCTTACCACTGTACTAATCACCGCTAGGCTCTGTTCGCTAGTCCTTACCACTGCACTAATCACCGCTAGGCTCTGTTCGCTAGTCCCAGGCCTTACCACTGCACTAATCACCGCTAGGCTCTGTTCGCTAGTCCCAGGCCTTACCACTGTACTAATCACCGCTAGGCTCTGTTCGCTAGTCCTTACCAGGCCTTACCACTGTACTAATCACCGCTAGGCTCTGTTCGCTAGTCCTTACCACTGCACTAATCACCGCTAGGCTCTGTTCGCTAGTCCTTACCACTGCACTAATCACCGCTAGGCTCTGTTCGCTAGTCCCAGGCCTTACCACTGCACTAATCACCGCTAGGCTCTGTTCGCTAGTCCTTACCAGGCCTTACCACTGCACTAATCACCGCTAGGCTCTGTTCGCTAGTCCTTACCACTGCACTAATCACCGCTAGGCTCTGTTCGCTAGTCCTTACCACTGCACTAATCACCGCTAGGCTCTGTTCGCTAGTCCTTACCACTGCACTAATCACCGCTAGGCTCTGTTCGCTAGTCCTTACCACTGCACTAATCACCGCTAGGCTCTGTTCGCTAGTCCCAGGCCTTACCACTGCACTAATCACCGCTAGGCTCTGTTCGCTAGTCCCAGGCCTTACCACTGTACTAATCACCGCTAGGCTCTGTTCGCTAGTCCCAGGCCTTACCACTGCACTAATCACCGCTAGGCTCTGTTCGCTAGTCCCAGGCCTTACCACTGCACTAATCACCGCTAGGCTCTGTTCGCTAGTCCCAGGCCTTACCACTGTACTAATCACCGCTAGGCTCTGTTCGCTAGTCCCAGTCCTTACCACTGCACTAATCACCGCTAGGCTCTGTTCGCTAGTCCCAGTCCTTACCACTGCACTAATCACCGCTAGGCTCTGTTCGCTAGGCCTTACCAGGCCTTACCACTGCACTAATCACCGCTAGGCTCTGTTCGCTAGTCCATACCAGTCCTTACCACTGCACTAATCACCGCTAGGCTCTGTTCGCTAGTCCATACCAGGCCTTACCACTGCACTAATTATTGCTAGGCTCTGTTCGCTAGTCCATACCAGGCCTTACCACTGCACTAATCACCGCTAGGCTAGCCCACGCTGGCCTGCGTTCAGTAAATAAAAAAAACACAAATAGCTTTCATTCATGTTTGTTTAGCGTTTGGGATTGATACACAGACTATATTGGTGTTCTCTCAGTGTTTCTGAAAGACCAGTTGGAGGACCTAATTTTTGAGGTTTTATTTATATTGCTAGGTGTGTGTGCGTATGACGTGCATGCGTGTTCGTGTTTTGTTTATGGAGGATCTTGTGTTGTCCAGCTGCTCTACTCTTAAAGGGGCATTCAATCAGTCAGTGGCGGGCCCCACTACACACACCTGCCCCCCCACACGCCACACTATGCTTCTCAATTATGAATCTGTCCACCATTACTTCCCCCATGCCATATCCATACCCTCTCTTCCTCTGTCTCCCTCTCTCTCTCTTCCCCCCCCCCCCCCCCAGGTTATGTTCTCGATTAGTTTAAGTTTGATGTTTCAGAGCATCTCTCTGAGGAGGGTTAGGACTGAACGGAGGTAGAAAGGTTATTGAACCAGAACCACTGAAGAAGCAGCTGGTGCTTATTTCTTTCCAATCAGTCTGCTTGGCATCTCCACTTCTCTCTTTCTCCATCTGTCTTCAGAATGAACACACACACATTTACACACACTCTCTCCACAGAGTCAACTGAACCCAGCTGAGGCGGGCTCTTCTAGGAATTAACTTCAGGGGGGCGGGAGAGAAGGAAAGAAAGAAAGAGCCACTTTCAATCCACACACACATTTACATTTTAGTCATTTTAGCAGACGCTCTTATCCAGAGCGACTTAACAGTTACAGTTAGTGAGTGCATACATTTTTCATACTGCCCCCCCCCCCCCGTGGGAATCGAACCCACAACCCTGGTGTTGCAAGCGCCATCCTCTACCAACTGAGCTGCAGCTTTCACTGCTAGGTTAAAGGGCTAGCCTGGATATCCCCCGGTGGCATCACTGTCTTATTGACCCATCAGTCTTATAAATGCAGACAGCAAACCAGGACGTCAGTCTTATAAGTGAGACTTAAGTGGTGGAAATCCGGACTGTCTCCTCTCCTGCCAGAAAGTCAATGTGACTTGATCTGCATCCCAAATGACACCCTCTTCCCTATATAGTGCACTACAAAATTAGTGCGCTATATAGGGTGCCATTTTAAGGCATGCAGTCTTGATTTCTGTCTGTGTTTTGACACCTGCCTGACCGACATGCATGGGCTGGGTCATGGGACAGTGTGGTGGAAAGGGAAGCCTGGGCTAGAATGAGCTAGCGAGCCTTAGGCTAATCCTATTAGCGTAAAGCTGTGGATCAGTGTGATGAAAGGAGTGGGAGGATGAACCCAGGGTCTCCGGCCCCTTTCTGGCTGGCATGTTTCATACTTAACAGGAGCTATATTAGTGCACTGTCTTTTAGGTTGAGTCATGGTCTCAGCTCAAGACTAATCTGGATAAACTAAATCGCTTACGGATAGTGTTGCAAAATTCCGGTAACCAGAATTCCCAGGTTTTCCAGAAATCCCAGTAGGAAGATTCTCGGAATCAGGGAATAAGCAGGAATTCTGGAATTTTGCAACCCTACTTAAAGATCTGGGGCCAGGCTACTTGAGAGTACTACTTAAGACTACTATCCTCTGTGCTGCTCGTTACAAATCTGTCCATAATCCAAATGTCCATCAGAATGGAAACATGTTAACATCATCGACATGGCTCCAAACAGTCCTTAATCCATATTCCCATCAGAATGGAACCATGAAAACACATGACGTCATCGGCATGGCGCCATATCTTAGTCCAAGTCCATATAGCCCACTATAGCACCATGTAGTCTTAGTCCAAGTCCATATAGCCCACTATAGCACCATGTAGTCTTAGTCCAAGTCCATATAGCCCACTATAGCACCATGTAGTCTTAGTCCAAGTCCATATAGCCCACTATAGCACCATGTAGTCTTAGTCCAAGTCCATATAGCCCACTATAGCACCATGTAGTCTTAGTCCAAGTCCATATAGCCCACTATAGCACCATGTAGAGATGAACAGAAGCTGGGTGAAGATCTACACTGTTGTTTCCTTTCCTTTTCTGTACTAGCACTGCTAGGGTCATGTGATTTGTGTTCTAGTAACAAGATGCTCAGCTAATCTACAAAACACTCTCTATGTTGGTTGCCATTTTGATTATTTAAAAAGTGTTTTCTTCCTCTCCCCTCCTGCAGTAGAAGAGTCTGATATCATTGACTTGGAGAAGCGCTACTGGCTGCTGAAAGCCCAGTCCAGGACCGGCCGCTTCGACTTGGAAACCTTTGTCCCGCTGGTCTCTCCTCCCATTCACGCTTCGCTAAGTGAAGGTATGTTCTCTCCTCCCATTCACGCTTCGCTAAGTGAAGGTATGTTCTCTCCTCCCATTCATGCTTCGCTAAGTGAAGGTATGTTCTCTCCTCCCATTCACGCTTCGCTAAGTGAAGTTATGTAATATTTCTGATGCCAGGTAGATATTATGGGGACCTGGTAAACCTGTTGCCCCCAGCCAGACAGTCACCCATGACCCATGACAAAATGATGTTTAAATGCCATACTTTGTATACGTACACTACCAGTCAAAAGTTTGGACACACCTACTCATTCAAGGGTTTTTCTTTATTTTTACTATATTCTACATTGTACAATAGTAGTGAAGACATCAAAACTATGAAATAACACATATGGAATCATGTAGTATCCCAAAAAGTGTTAACCAAATCAAAATATATTTTATATTTTGAGTTTCTTCAAAGTAGCCACCTTTGCCTTGATGACAGCTTTGCACACTCTTGGCATTCTCTCAACCAGCTTCATGAGGTATTCACCTGGAATGCATTTCACTTAACAGGTGTGCCTTCTTAAAAGTTAATTTGTGGAATTTCTTTCCTTCTTAATGCGTTTGAGCCAATCAGTTGTGTTGTGACAAGGTAGGGGTGGTATACAGAAGATAGCCCTATTTGGTAAAAGACCAAGTCCATATTATGGCAAGAACAGCTCAAATAATCAAAGAGAAATGACAGTCCATCATTACTTTAAGACGTGAAGGTCAGTCAATACGGAACATTTCAAGATCTTTTAAAGTTTCTTAAAGTACAGTTGCAAAAACCATCAAGCGCTATGATGAAACTGGCTCTCATGAGGACAGCCACAGGAAAGGAAGACCCAGAGTTACCTCTGCTGCAGAGGATAAGTTCGTTAGAGTTACCAGCCTCAGAAATCGCAGCCGAAATAAATGCTTCACAGAGTTCCAGCAACAGACACATCTCAACATCAACTGTTCAGAGGAGACTGTGTGAATCAGGCCTTCATGATCGAATTGCTGCAAAGAAACCACTACTAAAGGACACCAATAAGAAGAAGAGACCTGCTTGGGCCAAGAAACACGAGCAATGACATTAGACCGGTGGAAATGTGTCCTTTTGTCTGGAGTCCAAATTTGAGATTTTTGGTTCCAACCACTGTGTCTTTGTGAGACGCGGTGTGGGTGAACGGATGATCTCCGCATGTGTAGTTCCCACCGTGAAGCATGGAGAAGGAGGTGTTATGGTGTGGGTGTGCTTTGCTGGTGACACTGTCTGTGATTTATTTAGAATTCAAGGCACACTTAACCAGCATGGCTATCATAGCATTCTGCAGCGATACGCCATCCCATCTGGTTTGGGCTTAGTGGGACTATCATTTGTTTTTCAACAGGACAATGACCCAACACACCTCCAGGCTGTGTAAGGGCTATTTGACCAAGAAGGAGAGTGATGGAGTGCTGCATCAGATGACCTGGCCTCCACAATCACCCGACCTCAACCCAATTGAGATGGTTTAGGGTGAGTTGGACCCCGCAGAGTGAAGGAAAAGCAGCCAACAAGTGCTCAGCATATGTGGGAACTCCTTCAAGACTGTTGGAAAAGCATTCCATGTGAAGCTGGTTGAGAGAATGCCAAGAATGTTCAAAGCTGTCATCAAGACAAAGGGTGGTTACTTTGACGAATCTCAAATATAAAAAATGTTGGTTACTACATGATTCCATGTGTGTTATTTCATAGTTTTGATGTCTTCACTATTATTCTACTATGTAGAAAAAATTGTAAAAATAATGGAAAACCCTGGAATAAGTAGGTGTGTCTAAACTTTTGACTGGTGATGTATATACAGCTCTGGAAAAAAATTAAGAGACCACTGCAAATGTTTCTTAAATCAACATCTCTACATGTATGACAGCCATTCCATTCCAGTGTCTGTTGAATTCCAACACCTCATTCTACTGAATTAGGTACTTATTAGGTGATCACATGAACCAAATCTTATTTAACAAGGAAAAGTATAAAAACCACTGCTGTGGTCATCACTATCCTCTTGCAATAGGACCAGCTGGACGGCAAAAACAGTGCTAATAGTACCTCAAAAGTAATATTAATCAAAAAAATAACTATTGACCAAGCCAAAAGAGTTGAAAAGGAAAGTTTTGAGTGAGGAAAACAAGGGTTCAATTCTGGCTTTACTGGCAGAGGGATACAGTGAGCGTCAGGTTGCTTCCATCCTTAAAATTTAAAAGACGGCGGTTCATAAGAATAAGGTCAAGCAGCAGACATTGGGGACAACAAAGCTACAGACCGGCAGAGGGTTGAAAACAACTCTCTACTGACCGGGATGACCACCAACTCATTCGAATGTCACTCAACATCCGTAGGATGACATCAAGTGACCTACAAAAAGAATGGCAAACGGCAGCTGGGGTGAAGTGCACGGCGAGGACGGTTCGAAACAGGCTCCTAGGGGCAGGGCTGAAGTCAATGAGAAGCTAAGAAGAGCCAGGCTGAGGTTTGCAAAAGACCATTAGGATATTGCCGTAGAGGACTGTAGTAAGGTCATCTTCTCTGATGAGTCCAATTTTCAGCTTTGCCCAACACCTGGTCGTCTAATGGTTAGACGGAGACCTGGAGAGGCCTACAAGCCACAGTGTCTCGCACCCACTGTGAAATTTGGTGGAGGATCGGTGATGATCTGGGGGTGCTTCAGCAATGCTGGAATCAGGCAGATTTGTCTTTGTGAAGGACGCATGAATCAAGCCACGTACAAGGTTGTCCTGGAAGAAAACGTGCTTCCTTTTGCTCTGACATTGTTCCCCAACTCTGAGGATTGGTTTTTTCCAGCAGGACAATGTGCCATGCCACACAGCCAGGTCAATCAAGGTGTGGATGGAGGACCACCAGATCAAGACCCTGTCATGGCCAGCCCAATCTCCAGACCTGAACCCCATTGAAAACTTCTGGAATGTGATCAAGAGGAAGATGGATGGTCACAAGCCATCAAACAAAGCCGAGCTGCTTGAATTTTTGCACCAGGAGTGGCATAAAGTCACCCAACATCAATGTGAAAGACTGGTGGAGAGCATGCCAAGATGCATGAAAGCTGTGAATGAAAATCAGTGTTATTCCACCAAATATTGATTTCTGAACTCTTCCTAAGTTAAAACATTACTATTGTGTTGTTTAAAAATGAACATCAACTTATTTTCTTTGCATTATTCGAGGTCTGACAACACTGCATCTTTTTTGTTATTTTGACCAGTTGTCATTTTCTGCAAATAAATGCTCTAAATGACAATATTTTTATTTGGAATTTGGGAGAAATGTTGTCAGTAGTTTATAGAATAAAACAAAAATGTTAATTTCTGTCACGCCCTGGCTCTGGGGACACTTGTATGTTGAGCCAGGGTGTGCATTTCATTTGTTTATCTTGTATGTGTATTTCTATGTTGGCCTGAGTGGCTCCCAATCAGAGGCAACGAGTGTCAGCTGTCGTTGGTTGTCTCTGATTGGGAGCCATATTTAAACTGTCTGTTTCCCATTTGTGTTTGTGGGATCTTGTTTCAAGTCTGTTTATGTTAGACCGTGAACTGTCACGTATCGTTTGTTGTTTTTGATCGTGTCTCTAATTAAAGAGTATGTTTGCCTGCAACGCTGCGCCTTGGTCCTCATCTCTGGTCGACGATCGTGACAGAAGATCCCACCTCGACTGGATCAAGCAGCGTGACGAGGAGAGAGGATGGACTTGGGAGGAGATGAGTGCGAGTCTGGCAAGAGGGATGGAGGCCTTGGCCACGGGTAGGAGTGAAGCCCATAAAATTTTTAGGGGGGGGCTAACGCCGTGGACGACGGGGCAGCAGGAGGCCGCCAGGTTACGGGAGTCACTGGTCACCAGGGGGAGGGAGGATGTAGAGGCACGGCGAGAGGTACTGGCGTGTGTTGCCAGTCCGGTCCGGCCTGTTCCTGATCCCCACGTAGGGCCAGTGGTGTGTGTTCCCAGTACGGTCCGGCCTGTTCCTGCCACTCGCACCAAGTCAGTGGTGCGCTTCGTCAGCCCGGCACGGCCCGTTCCTGCTCCCCGCACCAAGTCAGTGGTGCGCTTCGTCAGCCCGGTCCGGCCCGCTCCTGCTCCCCGCACCAAGTCAGTGGTGCGTTTCGTCAGCCCGGCGCGGCCCGTTCCTGCTCCCCGCACCAAGTCAGTGGTGCGCGTCGTCAGCCCGGTCCGGCCCATTCCTGCTCCCCGCACCAAGTCAGTGGTGCGTTTCGTCAGCCCAGCTCGGCCCGTTCCTGCTCCCCGCACCAAGTCAGTGGTGCGCTTCGCCAGCCCGGCACGGCCCGTTCCTGCTCCCCGCACCAAGTCAGTGGTGCGCTTCGTCAGCCCGGTCCGGCCCGCTCCTGCTCCCCGCACCAAGTCAGTGGTGCGTTTCGTCAGCCCGGCGCGGCCCGCTCCTGCTCCCCACACCAAGCCAGTGGTGTGCGTCGTCAGTCCGGCACGGCCCGTGCCTGTTCCACCGGTGGCTGGTCCGGCACCGGTCAGATGCTTCACGCCGGAGCTAGAGCAATCCGCTCCACCAGTGTGCAGTCCAGCTCCGGCCAGCGGGGCCAGACCGGACCAGGGGTACTTTGGGGGGTTGGAGAGGGAGCGGGGATCAGGCCCGGAGCCGGATCCGCCGCCTAAGCGGAGTGCCCACCCGGTCCCTCCCCTGTGGTGTTTGGTGGGCGCGGTCGGAGTCCGCGCCTTTAGGGGGGGGTACTGTCACGCCCTGGCTCTGGGGACACTTGTATGTTGAGCCAGGGTGTGCATTTCATTTGTTTATCTTGTATGTGTATTTCTATGTTGGCCTGAGTGGCTCCCAATCAGAGGCAACGAGTGTCAGCTGTCGTTGGTTGTCTCTGATTGGGAGCCATATTTAAACTGTCTGTTTCCCATTTGTGTTTGTGGGATCTTGTTTCAAGTCTGTTTATGTTAGACCGTGAACTGTCACGTATCGTTTGTTGTTTTGATCGTGTCTCTAATTAAAGAGTATGTTTTTGCCTGCAACGCTGCGCCTTGGTCCTCCTCTTTGGTAGACGATCGTGACAATTTCACCCAAACACATACCTATAAATAGTAAAACCAGAGAAACTGATAATTTTGCAATTTCCAGAGCTGTATATCTCGAACATACACAAGCGCCAATTTAATTCCACTAAATTATGCAAATTACTAGGGGTGTAACGATCCATCTACTACATCGATGTATCGATTTATATTCATATGATCCAACTACATCGATCTGTGCTCGGCGAGTTGGCCTTTTGGACAACATATATCGATCTAACATCGTTTTAAAATGTAATAAATCGATTGTATCGATACTAGGAAATAACCCATTGGATTTAAGCACGTCAAACTTTATATGCAGGGGTGCACATAACTGGTACGCAGATACGCAAGCGCGACAAAAATCAGGAATGCGTAATGCCACTTGTGTTACTACGCGCCTTTGCGTACTTGACCGATCTTCTCATCTAACCTTACACATGACATGTTGCTTGTCAACTACTGTCAGGGATGTCCAAAAAGCAACAGACATTAAGCAGCTTCTTTGGCGTTTCGCCACCTACAAAGAAACGCCAACTGGAGCCAGAGCCGAAGAAAATACTTTTTTCGGAAAAGTGGCTCCAAGATGTGCAGTGGCTTGAAGCTAACGATGAGCGCACTGAAATGTGGTGCAAGATTTGCCGCTCAAATCCACATCTAGCAGACAAAACAGGTGCATTTTATAAAGGCTCAAAGAATTTCAACCATCCTTTATTTGACAAACATGAAAAGAGCAAGGAGCACACGAATGTGGCGCAAGCCATTGCTAAAAGCTAGCCGAGAATAAATGTCCAGTCGCCCACTTGCCAGATGGCGAGACAAGCTGAATGAAGAACAGCGGCAAGCTCTGTTTAATATTTTTCTCTTTCCATACTCCGGCAACATGCTGCGGTTGGAGACTCCCTTGTGCACATTCTGTGCACCGCACACACACTGGAGAATTGCGCGAAATCAGCTGATCGCAACGTTCCTTACTGTGAGACATTTCATCGCTCTGTGGTCAAGCTGCTGCAGTTTTATTTACAAAAAGGTGGAGCAAAAAAAACTGCTGCACTGAATAAAGCTATGTGAAGAAAATGGGATCTCCTTTGTGGAACTGGGTAAGTTTCATAATACCAGATGGTCTGCATGGAGGCATGAAACACTGTTAAAAATATCAAGACTATTGCCAGCCATTAAAATGCAACTGGTTACCAGGTATTTATTTCAGTCACACTGGTTGAATTTTTGGCTAAAAGGTTACTGAATCGATTTCAAGTCACTGAATCGTTTCGGATCGTATCGTTCTAAATGAACCAATATCGTCCTTGAATCGTATCGACAACCACGAATCGTGATACAAATCGAATCGTTGTTAAAACGAATCGTTACACCCCTACAAATTACTGTACATATTGTATATGGATTATTTAGATGAGAAGCCCTTCTGCTGCAATGTTAAGACCATGTTGTTTGGACATTAAACGTACATTAAAGCCCAGATTGCTTTTTCACAACAGAAGCTCCGTCCCCACTGCTTGTGTTGTGAGAGAATCCAAAATTGTTTGAACGAAAACATGGGGGTTGGGCCCAGTCATACCGGCTGGGCTGGCCTTGGGGAGACGGGTCTTTGCGCTAGCTAACGTTCGCTTATAGCTGCATTGTCGAACACACAAAGGTTAGCAGCTAACGTTAGCTAGCATGTAGCTAGCAGGCTAAATTGATTATAAAGGCAAACATGTCAACACTGACCTAAACAGGAGAATGTTGGCCATTTTTTATTTGTGACTTTGTCACTTTGTCAGTGTGTGTTGGCTGTGTTTTGAACAGCTAGAGATGTTTCCTCTCACTCCACTAGCTCCAAGAGCGAGGCACAATGAAGGTTGTTCGGGTGGATTTAGCACAAAGACACACCTTTCCCCAAGGCCAGCCCAGCGGCTATGGCTGGGCCAAACCCCCGTGTTTTTCGTTCAAACAAAAATATGTATCTCACAACACAAGCAGTGGGGCGGGTGGCTTCTGTTGTGAAAAGCAGCCGTAAGTCACGTTATGCATCTGTAGCACTTTCTTTAAAACTAAACGTCATGAATATTTAAAAGTTTCTGTCAGAATTTCTGTTTACATTCCAATCTGTGGTTCATGATGTAAAATACATAAATACATTAACATTTATGACTGTAAATGATCCTTTGTGATCCGGTTGGACGAGTTCCCTAAAGATCTGATGCCACCTGTTGTATTTATTCAAGCCCTCACACAAAGCTATTTCTCTTTTACAAAGATCAATTTGAAAGTAGAACATATGATCTTGTTTTCCAGGTTTGTTTCATGCCTTCGATGAGAACCGGGACAATCACATCGACTTTAAGGAGATCTCCTGTGGCCTGTCTGCCTGTTGCCGGGGGCCCGTCGCCGAGAGGCAGAAATGTAAGAGCAGCCGTGTGATTTTGTTCTCACAGGTAGAGAGGAGTGATTTCCTAACATAAGGCTTCCTTTCACACATGATGGTGTTTGTTGAGTGGAAGAGAGGCAGAGCTTTTCCCCCGTGGATGTTACTGATGTCGACTGCCTCTGAATAGTCATCAGTTTGTAATCTATCCTGTCATCTAAATTCTCATCAGGCCTAAATTACATTTTCACTCTTGGAAATGGCAGCAGATATTGGGATTTTAAGACTCAAGTTAATGATCTAAATAATGAAGAGGAATACAGATGTCTAGCAGCACGACCGCAGCTTTATCTTTCATTTTATTTAACCTTTATTTTGACAGGGAAGACATATTGAGACCTAGGTCTCTTTTCCAAACGCGTCCTGTATAATACAATATAAAAAATCCCACATTAAACACTATTTTGTTACGTTACAGCCTTATTCTAAAATGGATTAAATAAAAATTGAACCTCATCAATCTACACACAATGGTATTGGCTTCACCGGTGGTGATGGTATTGACCAGGTGATGAGCGGTGCCTGGTTTCCTCCAGACTTGACGCTTGGCATTCAGGTCAAAGAGTTCAATCTTGGTTTCATCAGACCAGAGAATCTTGTTTCTCATCGTCTGAGAGTCCTTTATGTGCCTTTTGGCGAACTCCAAGCGGGCTGTCATGTGCATTTTACTGAGGAGTAGCTTCCGTCTGGCCACTCTACCTTAAAGGCCTGATTGGTGGAGTGCTGCAGAGATGGTTGTCCTTCTGGAAGGTTCTCCCATCTCCACAGAGGAACTCCTTGACCAAGGCCCTTCTCCCCCGATTGCTCAGTTTGGCCGGGCGGCCAGCTCTAGGAAGAGTCTTGGTGGTTCCAAACTTCCATTTAAGAATGATTGAGGCCACTGTGTTCTTGGGGACCTTCAATGCTGCAGACATTTTTTGGTTCCCTTCCCCAGATCTGTGCCTCGACACAATCCTGTCTCGGAGCTCTACGGACAATTCCTTCGACCTCATGGCTTGGTTTTTGCTCTGACATGCACTGTCAACTATGGGGCCTTATATAGACAGACGTGTGTGCCTTTCCAAATCATGTCCAATCAATTGAATTTACCACAGGTGGACTCCAATCAAGTTGTAGAAACATCTCAAGGATGATCAATGGAAACAGGATGCACCTGAGCTCAATTTCAAGTCTCATAGCAAAGGGTCTGAATACTTATGTAAATAAGGTTTTTCTGTTTTTTTATTTTTAATGAATTTGCAAACATTTCTAAAAACCTGTTTTCACTTTGTCATTATGGGGGATTGTGTGTAGATTGATGAGGGGAAAACATTTATTTAATCAATTTTAGAATAAGGCTGTAATGTAACAAAGTGGAAAAAGTGACGGGGTCTGAATACTTTCCTAATGCACTGTACATTTCTCAGATAAATAAGAGCGATGTTCTACATTTAGCAAGGATTCGAGAATCTTAGCTAGACAAGGAAGCCATGAAAATGGGGCGATTAATTATTAAGATCACTATTATCCCCGCCCCTTATGGAGTGGCAGCACAAGAGCTGATTTCCATACTTTAGGAATACTTCCTGATAACAATGTTAAATAAAAAATATGGGTCATTGAGTCAACAATGATGGGCGCTGCACACTTAACCAGACCAGGATTCAATTTGTCTGCCCCCTGTGGATTTCTTGTTGTCTATTACTAGCAAAGCATCCAGGACTTATATTTCTGTAAATAGCGTAAAATAATTGCTTTGACTGTAATTTCTCTGAACATTCAGCAAGTTTCCTCTATCAGCATCCAGACCATTATCATTGTGAATAGGCTTAGAAGTTTTTTCAAAGAGGAAACTGGCTACCTGCTGAAATAAAATGGTGATTAAATGCATCAATGACGGCGTTTTTTTCCCATAATAAGGCCAGTGTCTGAATTCCAGATTTTAGCCGGGTTCCCATTACAATCTGAAAGAGGGGTTAGATAATAATCAGGTTTAGCCTTTCTGATTTGTTTTACACAATGATTCCTCAGTTACTTAATAGCTTGCCAGTCCGGGCCTAAGCCTGTGTTCCTGGCCTTGACCCAAGCATCATCTCTTTTATGAATGACTGCTGATAATTCCGGAGTCTACCATTCGATCTACCTTTAACCCTTAATTAAAGGGAGCATGATTATCCACAATAGTATTGAAGACATCTGCCAAGAGGTTCAAAGCTAAATCAGGTTCAGGGAAAAGCTGAAATACAATCAAGGTAAAATAAAGATAATGTAAAAAAGCCTGATCACTGAAGTTTTTTAAGTTCCTCTGTGACGACACGAGGCTTAGATGTTTTGAATTCTCACGTCTCTAACACAAACAACTGGGGCAACGGTCACTAATATCTTGGGTGAAGACACCTGTAGAAACATATATCTCTCTGGTGTATTGGTTAGAATCAGATCAATCAGAGGTGACTGCTCTAGGGTTGGGCCGTGTGGGCTTAGTCACCAGCCGGGTTAGGGTTAGATCATTAAGGCTCTACTGGAGTCTTTAGTTTAGAAACGACAATGTTATGTTTATGGAGTATTTTGTACCCTCCTCCTCCTCTCTTGTTTCCCAGTTTGTTTCAAAGTGTTTGATGTGGACCGGGATGGGGTTCTGTCTCGAGACGAAATCCATGAAATGGTGGTCGCACTCCTGGAGGTGTGGAGGGACAATCGCATACACACACCCCCCGTAAGTACTGTTAGTCAGACCCCCCCCCCCCCCCCCCCCCCCCCGTTAGTAATGGTGGACACTTGGTTTGGGCGGTATCCAGATTTACGTATCGTCATACCGTCCTTCTCTCATCCCGGGATTTACGGTATTACCGGCGTAGCCCACAGGGGGGTGCTAAAAATTGAAGGAAATCCCATTGTGCCTCTTACCAGAATACTAACAAATTAGCACAAACTAATAGTGAAATCACAAAGACGCTGTTAGCTAAATGCTAACGAGCAAAAACAAACATACTAATTGCAAAGACAGGCACATCCAGCTCATAAAGTTATACAAGCATAGCTAGTAGCTACCGAATGTTATTTTCGTTGTGTGGACATTCACAAGCGAAAGTGAATGAGAGAAATTGTGCAAATGAACAAAGTTGTGATGCATGCTTTTCTGAAGGAAGAGCAGCATGTGTACACAGAGGGGAGGAGAACAGAGGGGGAAGAGCAGCATGTGTACACAGAGCAGAGGGAGGAGAACAGAGGGGGAAGAGCAGCATGTTTACACAGAGCAGAGGGGAGGAGAACAGAGGGGGAAGAGCAGCATGTGTACACAGAGCAGAGGGGAGGAGAACAGAGGGGGAAGAGCAGCATGTGTACACGGAGCAGAGGGGAGGAGAACAGAGGGGGAAGAGCAGCATGTGTACACAGAGCAGAGGGAGGAGAACAGAGGGGGAAGAGCAACATGTTTACACAGAGCAGAGGGGAGGAGAACAGAGGGGGAAGAGCACCATGTGATCACAGAGCAGAGGGGAGGAGAACAGAGGAGGGAAGAGCAGCATGTGTACACAGAGCAGAGGGGAGGAGAACAGAGGGGGAAGAGCAGCATGTGTACACGGAGCAGAGGGGAGGAGAACAGAGGGGGAAGAGCAGCATGTGATCACAGAGCAGAGGGGAGGAGAACAGAGGAGGGAAGAGCAGCATGTGTACACGGAGCAGAGGGGAGGAGAACAGAGGGGGAAGAGCAGCATGTTTACACAGAGCAGAGGGGAGGAGAACAGAGGGGGAAGAGCAGCATGTGTACACAGAGCAGAGGGGAGGAGAACAGAGGGGGAAGAGCAGCATGTTTACACAGAGCAGAGGGGAGGAGAACAGAGGGGGAAGAGCAGCATGTTTACACAGAGCAGAGGGGAGGAGAACAGAGGGGGAAGAGCAGCATGTGTACACAGAGCAGAGGGGAGGAGAACAGAGGGGGAAGAGCAGCATGTGTACACAGAGCAGAGGGGAGGAGAACAGAGGGGGAAGAGCAGCATGTTTACACAGAGCAGAGGGGAGGAGAACAGAGGGGGAAGAGCAGCATGTGTACACAGAGCAGAGGGGAGGAGAACAGAGGGGGAAGAGCAGCATGTGTACACAGAGCAGAGGGGAGGAGAACAGAGGGGGAAGAGCAGCATGTGTACACAGAGCAGAGGGGAGGAGAACAGAGGGGGAAGAGCAGCATGTGATCACAGAGCAGAGGGGAGGAGAACAGAGGGGGAAGAGCAGCATGTGATCACAGAGCAGAGGGGAGGAGAACAGAGGGGGAAGAGCAGCATGTGATCACAGAGCAGAGGGGAGGAGAACAGAGGGGGAAGAGCAGCATGTGATCACAGAGCAGAGGGGAGGAGAACAGAGGGGGAAGAGCAGCATGTGATCACAGAGCAGAGGGGAGGAGAACATAGAGGGAAGAGCAGCATGTGTAAACAGAGCAGAGGGAGGAGAACAGAGGGGGAAGAAACGCTAGTAGGAATCACAGGGACATAATGGCGGCTGTACAGGTAACTCATCCAGAGCTCTCTGACTTCTGACAGAAATACATTATAAGATATCTGATGGCTAACATTTAGTAGTGAATTGCATACAAGTGTAACTTCATCACCTCGCTGATAGATATAGAACACTATGGACTCTCCAGCAGAGACTCACTGATAGATATAGAACACTATGGACTCACCAGCAGAGACTCACTGATAGATATAGAACACTATGGACTCACCAGCAGAGACTCACTGATAGATATAGAACACTATGGACTCACCAGCAGAGACTCACTGATCAATCAATTCAATCAATTTTATTTTATATAGCCCTTCTTACATCAGCTAATATCTCGAAGTGCTGTACAGAAACCCAGCCTAAAACCCCAAACAGCTAGTAATGCAGGTGTAGAAGCACGGTGGCTAGGAAAAACTCCCTAGAAAGGCGAAAACCTAGGAAGAAACCTAGAGAGGAACCAGGCTATGAGGGGTGGCCAGTCCTCTTCTGGCTGTGCCGGGTGGAGATTATAACAGAACCATGCCAAGATGTTCAAAAATGTTCATAAGTGACAAGCATGGTCAAATAATAATCAGGAATAAATCTCAGTTGGCTTTTCATAGTCCCGACGTATGGTCCTAGGGCTCAGGTCTCTCAGTTGGCTTTTCATAGCCGATCATTAAGAGTTGAAAACAGCAGGTCTGGGACAGGTAGGGGTTTCGTAACCGCAGGCAGAACAGTTGAAACTGGAATAGCAGCAAGGCCAGGCGGACTGGGGACAGCAAGGTGTCATCATGCCCGGTAGTCCTGACGTATGGTCCTAGGGCTCAGGTTCTCAGAGAGAAAGAGAGAACGAGAGAATTAGAGAGAGCATACTTAAATTCACACAGGACACTGGATAAGACAGGAGAAGTACTCCAGGTATAACCAACTAACCCCAGCCCCCCGACACATAAACTACTGCAGCATAAATACTGGAGGCTGAGACAGGAGCGGTCCGGAGACACTGTGGCCCCATCCGAAGAAACCCCCGGACAGGGCCAAACAGGAAGGATATAACCCCACCCACTCTGCCAAAGCACAGCCCCCGCACCACTAGAGGGATATCCTCAACCACCAACTTACAATCCTGAGACAAGGCCGAGTATAGCCCACAGAGGTCTCCACCACAGCACAAACCAAGGGGGGGCGCCAACCCAGACAGGAAGATCACGTCAGTAACTCAACCCACTCAAGTGACGCACCCCTCCCAGGGACGGCATGAAAGAGCACCAGCAAGCCAGTGACTCAGCCCCTGCAACAGGGTTAGAGGCAGAGAACCCCAGTGGAGAGGGGAACCGGCCCGGCAGAGACAGCAAGGGCTGTTCGTTGCTCCAGAGCCTTTCCGTTCACCTTCACACTCCTGGGCCAGACTACACTCAATCATATGACCTACTGAAGAGATAAGTCTTCAGTAAAGACTTAAAGGTTGAGACCGAGTCTGCGTCTCTCACATGGGTAGGCAGACTGTTCCATAAAAATGGAGATCTATAGGAGAAAGCCCTGCCTCCCGCTGTTTGCTTAGAAATTCTAGGGACAATTAGGAGGCCTGCGTCTTGTGACCGTAGCGTACGTATTGGTATGTACGGCAGGACCAACTCGGAAAGATAGGTAGGAGCAAGCCCATGTAACGCTTTATAGGTTAACAGTAAAACCTTGAAATCAGCCCTTGCCTTAACAGGAAGCCAGTGTAGGGAAGCTAGCACTGGAGTAATATGATCAAATTTCTTGGTTCTAGTCAGGATTCTAGCAGCCGTATTTAGCACTAACTGAAGTTTATTTAGTGCTTTATCCGGGTAGCCGGAAAATAGAGCATTGCAGTAGTCTAACCTAGAAGTAACAAATGCATGGATTAATTTTTCTGCATCATTTTTGGACAGAAAATTTCTAATTTTTGCAATGTTACGTAGATGGAAAAAAGCTGTCCTTGAAACAGTCTTGATATGTTCGTCAAAAGAGAGATCAGGGTCAAGAGTAACGCTGATAGATATAGAACACTATGGACTCTCCAGCAGAGACTCACTGATAGATATAGAACACTATGGACTCTCCAGCAGAGACTCACTGATAGATATAGAACACTATGGACTCACCAGCAGAGACTCACTGATAGATATAGAACACTATGGACTCACCAGCAGAGACTCACTGATAGATATAGAACACTATGGACTCACCAGCAGAGACTCACTGATAGATATATAACACTTTGGACTCACCAGCAGAGACTCACTGATAGATATAGAACACTATGGACTCACTGATAGATATAGAACACTATGGACTCACTGATAGATATAGAACACTATGGACTCACCAGCAGAGACTCACTGATAGATATAGAACACTATGGACTCACTGATAGATATAGAACACTATGGACTCACTGATAGATATAGAACACTATGGACTCACTGATAGATATAGAACACTATGGACTCACTGATAGATATAGAACACTATGGACTCACTGATAGATATAGAACACTATGGACTCACTGATAGATATAGAACACTATGGACTCTCCAGCAGAGACTCACTGATAGATATAGAACACTATTGACTCACCAGCAGAGACTCACTGATAGATATAGGACACTATGGACTCACTGATAGATATAGAACACTATGGACTCACCAGCAGAGACTCACTGATAGATATAGAACACTATGGACTCACCAGCTCGCTTTCTCCTGTTGTGCTGTTTACAAACAAACACGTGACTTGCTCAACTGTTGTGGGGAACTACGGTAAGATTCATAATGTAAAACAATGTGACAGGTGAAATGAAGAACACAATCCGCTTTATCTCCTAACGTATTGCGCAAGCTGACTGCAGGTATTAACTTAAAAAGTAGCTACAAATATTCACATTTTATTGAAAAATGTCAAATAAATAGTTTTGACGGTATTGAAAAACCATCCAATGGTATACTGCCGAAGTCTAGTGGACACTATAAGTACTGCTAAACACAGAACTCCCTGTAAGTACTGCTAAACACAGACACTTCCTATAAGTACTGCTAAACACAGAACTCCCTGTAAGTACTGCTAAACACAGAACTCCCTATAAGTACTGCTAAACACAGAACTCCCTATAAGTACTGCTAAACACAGACACTTCCTATAAGTACTGCTAAACACAGAACTCCCTGTAAGTACTGCTAAACACAGAACTCCCTATAAGTACTGCTAAACACAGACACTCCCTATAAGTACTGCTAAACACAGAACTCCCTATAAGTACTGCTAAACACAGAACTCCCTATAAGTACTGCTAAACACAGAACTCCCTGTAAGTACTGTTAAACACTCCATATAAGTACTGCTAAACACAGACACTCCCTATAAGTACTGCTAAACACAGAACTCCCTATAAGTACTGCTAAACACAGAACTCCCTGTAAGTAATGCAGGCTAAATGGCTAGTGTAATGGAGGTGGTTGGATTTGGTAAGTAAGCTAGCTAAGTTTTGACTCTTGTCCTGTTTTCAGGAGTTGCTCACCAACGTGTCGGACATAGTGGAAGGAATCCTGAAGATGCACGACACGACCAAGGTCAGACTCTTCTAGGAGATATATCAGGTGTTTACGTCTGTAACGTGGTTGGGTTTAGGACTATAATTATCTCATAATGCTTCTGCTGTCCACTGACATTTAACCCTTGTTGTCTTTGACCCTAACCTTTGACCCCCCCACACACAGCTGGGTCACCTGACCCTGGAGGACTACCAGATCTGGAGTGTGAAGAGCGCTCTGGCCAATGAGTTGCTCAACCTGCTGTTCCAGGTCAGAACACACACACACACACACACACACATAGACACACACTCATTTAGTGGTTTGTTCATACCCCAACCAGAAGCCATGGATTACAGGAAACATCCGCACTGAGCTAAAGGGTAGAGCTGCCGCTTTCAAGGAACGGGACTCTAACCCGGACGCTTATAAGAAATCCCGCTATGACCTCCGACGAACCATCAAACAGGCAAAGAGTCAATACAGGTCTAAGATTGAATCATACTACACTGGCTCTGACGCTCGTCGGATGTGGCAGGGCTTGAAAACTATTACAGACTACAAAGGGAAGCACAGCCGCGAGCTGCCCAGTGACACAAGCCTACCAGACAAGCTAAACCACTTCTATGCTCGCTTCGAGGCAAGCAACACTGAAGCATGCATGAGAGCACCAGCTGTTCCGGACGACTATGTGATCACGCTCTCCGTAGCCGATGTGAGTAAGACTTTTAAGCAGGTCAACATTCACAAGGCCGCAGGGCCAGACGGATTACCAGGACGTGTACTCCGAGCATGTGCTGACCAACTGGCAAGTGTCTTCACTGACATTTTCAACATGTCCCTGACTGAGTCTGTAATACCAACATGTTTCAAGCAGACCACCATAGTCCCCGTGCCCAAGAACTCAAAGATAACCTGCCTAAATGACTACCGACCCGTAGTACTGACGTCTGTAGCCATGAAGTGCTTTGAAAGACTGGTCATGGCTCACATCAACAGCATAATCCCAGAAACCCTAGACCCACTCCAATTTGCATACCGCCCCAACAGATCCACAGATGATGCAATCTCTATCGCACTCCACACTGCCCTTTCCCACCTGGACAAGAGGAACTCCTACGTGAGAATGCTATTCATTGACTACAGCTCAGCATTCAACACCATAGTGCCCTCTAAGCTCATCACTAAGCTAAGGATCCTGGGACTAAACACCTCCCTCTGCAACTGGATCCTGGACTTCCTGACGGGCCGCCTCCAGGTGGTAAGGGTAGGTAACAACACATCTGCCACACTGATCCTCAACACGGGGGCCTCTCAGGGGTGCGTGCTCAGTCCCCTCCTGTACTCTCTGTTCACCCATGACTGCATGGCCA
Organism: Coregonus lavaretus; assembly: GCF_964263955.1. NCBI lineage: Eukaryota > Metazoa > Chordata > Actinopteri > Salmoniformes > Salmonidae > Coregonus > Coregonus lavaretus. Next base: position 37,716,678 of record NC_140017.1, on the reverse strand, counting down.
GGCACGACTCCAACACCATCATTAAGTTTGCCGACGACACAACAGTGGTAGGCCTGATCACCGACAACGATGAGACAGCCTATAGGGAGGAGGTCAGAGATCTGGCCATGTGGTGCCAGGACAACAACCTCTCCCTCAACGTGACCAAGACAAAGGAGATGATTGTGGACTACAGGAAAAAAAAGAGGACTGAGCACGCCCCCATTCTCATCGACGGGGCTGTAGTGGAACAGGTTGAGAGCTTCAAGTTCCTTGGTGTCCACATCACCAACGAACTATCATGGTCCAAACACACCAAGACAGTCGTGAAGAGGGCACGACAAAGCCTATTCTCCCTCAGGAGACTAAAAAGATTTGGCATGGGTCCTCAGATCCTCAAAAAATTCTACAGCTGCACCATCGAGAGCATCCTGACTGGTTGCATCACCGCCTGGTATGGCAACTGCTTGGCCTCTGACCGCAAGGCACTACAGAGGGTAGTGCGTACGGCCCAGTACATCACTGGGGCAAAGCTCCCTGCCATCCAGGACCTCTATACCAGGCGGTGTCAGAGGAAGGCCCTCAAAATTGTCAAAGACTCCAGCCACCCTAGTCATAGACTGTTCTCTCTGCTACCGCACGGCAAGCGGTACCGGAGTGCCAAGTCTAGGTCCAAAAGACTTCTCAACAGCTTCTACCCCCAAGCCATAAGACTCCTGAACAGCTAATCATGGCTACCCGGACTATTTGCACTGCCCCCCCACCCCATCCTTTTTACGCTGCTGCTACTCTGTTAAGTATTTATGCATAGTCACTTTAACTCTACCCACATGTACATATTACCTCAACTACCTCAACTAGCCGGTGCCCCCGCACATTGACTCTGCAACGGTACCCCCCTGTATATATAGCCTCCCTACTGTCACTTTATTTTACTGTATATATAGCCTCCCTACTGTCACTTTATTTTACTTCTGCTCTTTTTTTCTCAACACTTTGTTGTTGTTTTATTCTTTACTTTTTTTGTTTAAAATAAATGCACTGTTGGTTAAGGGCTGTAAGTAAGCATTTCACTGCAATGTCTGCACCTGTTGTATTCGGTGCATGTGACCAATAAAATTTGATTTGATTTGTTCCAGGTATGTGTTTCTGTGTTTGTACAGTGGGGAGAACAAGTATTTGATACACTGCCGATTTTGCAGGTTTTCCTACTTACAAAGCATGTAGAGGTCTGTAATTTTTATCATCGGTACACTTCAACTGTGAGAGACGGAATCTAAAACAAAAATCCAGAAAATCACATTGTATGATTTTTAAGTAATTAATTTGCATTTTATTGCATGACATAAGTATTTGATACATCAGAAAAGCAGAACTTAATATTTGGTACAGAAACCTTTGTTTGCAATTACAGAGATCATACGTTTCCTGTAGGTCTTGACCAGGTTTGCACACACTGCAGCAGGGATTTTGGCCCCCTCCTCCATACAGACCTTCTCCAGATCCTTCAGGTTTCAGGGCTGTCGCTGGGCAATACGGACTTTCAGCTCCCTCCAAAGATTTTCTATTGGGTTCAGGTCTGGAGACTGGCTGGGCTACTCCAGGACCTTGAAATGCTTCTTACGGAGCCACTCCTTAGTTGCTCTGGCTGTGTGTTTCGGGTCGTTGTCATGCTGGAAGACCCAGCCACGACCCATCTTCAATGCTATTACTGAGGGAAGGAGGTTGTTGGCCAAGATCTCGCGATACATGGCCCCATCCATCCTCCCCTCAATATGGTGCAGTTGTCCTGTCCCCTTTGCAGTAAAGCATCCCCAAAGAATGATGTTTCCACCTCCATGCTTCACGGTTGGGATGGGGTTCTTGGGGTTGTACTCATCCTTCTTCTTCCTCCAAACACGGCGAGTGGAGTTTAGACCAAAAAGCTCTATTTTTGTCTCATCAGACCACATGACCTTCTCCCATTCCTCCTCTGGATCATCCAGATGGTCATTGGCAAACTTCAGACGGGCCTGGACATGCGCTGGCTTGAGCAGGGGGACCTTGCGTGCTCTGCAGGATTTTAATCCATGACGGCGTAGTGTGTTACTAATGGTTTTCTTTGAGACTGTGGTCCCAGCTCTCTTCAGGTCATTGACCAGGTCCTGTCGTGTAGTTCTGGGCTGATCCCTCACCTTCCTCATGATCATTGATGCCCCACGAGGTGAGATCTTGCATGGAGCCCCAGACCCAGGGTGATTGACCGTCATCTTGAACTTCTTCCATTTTCTATTAATTGCGCCAACAGTTGTTGCCTTCTCACCAAGCTGCTTGCCTATTGTCCTGTAGCCCATCCCAGCCTTGTGCAGGTCTACAATTTTATCCCTGATGTCCTTACACAGCTCTCTGGTCTTGGCCATTGTGGAGAGGTTGGAGTCTGTTTGATTGAGTGTGTGGACAGGTGTCTTTTATACAGGTAACGAGTTCAAACAGGTGCAGTTAATACAGGTAATGAGTGGAGAACAGGAGGGCTTCTTAAAGAAAAACTAACAGGTCTGTGAGAGCCGGAATTCTTACTGGTTGGTAGGTGATCAAATACTTATGTCATGGAATAAAATGCAAATTAATTACTTAAAAATCATACAATGTGATTTTCCGGATTTTTGTTTTAGATTCCGTCTCTCACAGTTGAAGTGTTCCTATGATAAAAATTACAGAACTCTACATGCTTTGTAAGTAGGAAAACCTGCAAAATCGGCAGTGTATCAAATACTTGTTCTCCCCACTGTAGTTGACTTTCTCTTCATGCGCCCTCCATGTGTTTCTGCAGGTCTGCCACATTGTCCTGGGTCTTCGACCTGCCGCTCCTGAAGAGGAGGGACAAATCATCAGGTATACACATCTCCTGAAGAAGTCTTACATGTGTTTTACACCTCTACAGTTTAAAGCTCTGAACTCTACTCTGTGTGTGTGTGTGTGTGTGTGTGTGTGTGTGTGTGTGTTCAGGGGGTGGCTGGAGAGAGAGGGCAGACACGGGCTCAAGCCTGGTGATAACTGGTTCCTCATCTCCAGCCAGTGGTGGACGCTGTGGAAAGACTACGTCAAATATGTGAGTGGAAGTCCAAGTGTACGTCTTTAATGGCACCAGAGCCCATATGGTCAAAAGTAGTGCACTACATAGGGAATAGGGTGCCAAGTGCACTACATAGGGAATAGGTTGCCAGGTGCACTACATAGGGAATAGGTTGCCAGGTGCACTATATAGGGAATAGGGTGCCAGGTGCACTACATAGGGAATAGGGTGCCAAGTGCACTACATAGGGAATAGGGTGCCAAGTGCACTACATAGGGAAAAGGGTGCCAAGTGCACTACATAGGGAATAGGGTGCCAAGTGCACTACATAGGGAATAGGGTGCCAAGTGCACTACATAGGGAATAGGGTGCCAAGTGCACTACATAGGGAATAGGGTGCCAAGTGCACTACATAGGGAATAGGGTGCCAAGTGCACTACATAGGGATTAGGGTGCCAAGTGCACTACATAGGGAATAGGGTGCCAAGTGCACTACATAGGGAATAGGGTGCCAAGTGCACCACATAGGGAATAGGGTGCCAAGTGCACTACATAGGGAATAGGGTGCCAAGTGCACTACATAGGGAATAGGGTGCCAAGTGCACTACATAGGGAATAGGGTGCCAAGTGCACTACATAGGGAATAGGGTGCCAAGTGCACTACATAGGGAATAGGGTGCCAAGTGCACTACATAGGGAATAGGGTGCCATTTGGGAAGCACCCAAATGTAGGCCTAACTGTTAAGTTGAAGAGCAGAATATGATAATCACAGCATGCCAACGTTACTAACCATCCTTCCCTCTCCTCTCTCTCCCCAGGACCAGAAGTCCATCGTGGTGGATCAGCCCTCTATCCTCTCCTCTCTGAGGAATCCTCAGGCCTCTGCCACCGTCGAGCCTGCCCCCCTGGAGCCAGGGATAGGGGTAAGGGGAGGTCTGGGGGTCCCCAGCCCAGCCAGCCCCTCAGAGAAGAGGTCCTCTGATGCTGTGTCCAGCGCCTCTGAAGCCACAGAGACCCTCAGCACAGGTCAGTGACCAGACCAGACTGGCCACTAGGCTGCGCTGTACATAATGTTACAACCTCAAATGATGGGTTATAACTGTTCATTATTTATAAACGACTTATCAATTAATGATTTACTGTTTATAAACTACTTTTAACCTTTTACATCCCCTCTAAGGGTACCTTAGCATAAAGTGTTCCTGTACCTTAACCTTAACGTAAAGTGTTCCTGTACCTTAACCTTAGCATAAAGTGTTACTCTGATGCTTTCACCCCCCCCCCCCCTCAGCAACAGAGATCTGTTTTGCCCGGCAACACAACATGTCAGACAACAACCAGTGTTTCTCCGGGGCCAACGGCCACATCCCCTCCCTCTCTCACTCCCATCTGACAGCTCAGAGGCCTGGAGCCATCGACAACCAGCCCCTGGTCAACACAGACCCTATGAAGGTGTGTGTTTGCCCTCCATATTATATAGTGGTTACATCAGCTATTTCTAATACATTGTCTTGTCCATTTTCAAGTTGTTGATTTAAGTTCAAGGAGAAAAGTTTTATTCCATCCAACCACTTCCACTGAGCAGCCTCTCTCTCTCTCTCTCTCTCTCTCTCTCTCTCTCTCTCTCTCTCTCTCTCTCTCTCTCTCTCTCTCTCTCTGTGTCTGTCTGTCTCTCTCGCTCTCTCTGTCTGTCTGTCTCTCTCGCTCTCTCTGTCTGTCTGTCTCTCTCGCTCTCTCGCTCTCTCTGTCTGTCTGTCTCTCTCGCTCTCTCGCTCTCTCTGTCTGTCTGTCTCTCTCGCTCTCTCTGTCTGTCTGTCTCTCTCGCTCTCTCTCTGTGCATCTCTCTCTCTCTCTCTCTCTCTCGCTCTGTCTCTCTCTCTGTCTCTCTCTCGCTCTGTCTCTCTCTCTCTCTCTCTCTCTGTCTCTCTCTCTCTCTCTCTGTGCATCTCTCTCTCTCTCTCTCTCTATGTGCCTCTCTATCTATCTCTCTCGGTCTCTCTCTATCTTTCCTCCTGTCTCTCAACTATGTGACGATACGGCCAGGCATTAGGCATGGCCTGTGTATATCCATCATCAGTAATGGAGGAGTAGAGAAGGCAATGTGTTTTATGTGTGTCCTCCTCTGACCCCCTGTCTCTCCTGTTCCCCAGGCCCCCACATTGACCATGGAGGGAGGCCGGCTGAAGCAGTCCTTACAGCTGGTGGCGGGCAGGGACTTTGAGACGGTACCAGAGCCTGTGTGGAGGGCACTGTTCCACTGGTATGGAGCCAACCTCAGCCTGCCACGACCGGTACGTATGGACCACAACACAACCACCCCTCACACTATTAACCATAGATGGACCACAACACAACCACCCCTCACACTATTAACCATGTGATGGACCACAACACAACCACCCCTCACACTATTAACCATGTGATGGACCACAACTCAACCACCCCTCACACTATTAACCATAGATGGACCACAACACAACCACCCCTCACACTATTAACCATGTGATGGACCACAACACAACCACCCCTCACACTATTAACCATGTGATGGACCACAACACAACCACCCCTCACACTATTAACCATAGATGGACCACAACACAACCACCCCTCACACTATTAACCATGTGATGGACCACAACACAACCACCCCTCACACTATTAACCATGTGATGGACCACAACACAACCACCCCTCACACTATTAACCATGTGATGGACCACAACACAACCACCCCTCACACTATTAACCATGTGATGGACCACAACACATCCACCCCTCACACTATTAACCATGTGATGGACCACAACACAACCACCCCTCACACTATTAACCATGTGATGGACCACAACACAACAACCCCTCACACTATTAACCATAGATGGACCACAACACATCCACCCCTCACACTATTAACCATGTGATGGACCACAACACATCCACCCCTCACACTATTAACCATGTGATGGACCACAACACAACCACCCCTCACACTATTAACCATGTGATGGACCACAACACAACAACCCCTCACACTATTAACCATAGATGGACCACAACACATCCACCCCTCACACTATTAACCATGTGATGGACCACAACACATCCACCCCTCACACTATTAACCATGTGATGGACCACAACACAGCCACCCCTCACACTATTAACCATAGATGGACCACAACACAACCACCCCTCACACTATTAACCATAGATGGACCACAACACAACAACCCCTCACACTATTAACCATAGATGGACCACAACACATCCACCCCTCACACTATTAACCATGTGATGGACCACAACACATCCACCCCTCACACTATTAACCATGTGATGGACCACAACACAGCCACCCCTCACACTATTAACCATGTGATGGACCACAACACAACCACCCCTCACACTATTAACCATAGATGGACCACAACACAGCCACCCCTCACACTATTAACCATAGATGGACCACAACACAACAACCCCTCACACTATTAACCATAGATGGACCACAACACAACCACCCCTCACACTATTAACCATGTGATGGACCACAACACATCCACCCCTCACACTATTAACCATGTGATGGACCACAACTCAACCACCCCTCACACTATTAACCATGTGATGGACCACAACACAACCACCCCTCACACTATTAACCATGTGATGGACCACAACTCAACCACAACTACAACTGTTGCGGTGACCGTGTTACCGCCGCACCGGCAGTCATGAGTCATGACCTCTGTAAAATTCCACGTGACCGTTGAGTCATGGTAATCTCCTGTTATGCACTCTGGACATACGTTGTAGTACCCAACTCACTAACGATTATCAGGTCCTAATGGCCTGGTACTCAGGGCTCTATTGGCCCTCTAACCATCAGGTCCTAATGGCCTGGTACTCAGGGCTCTATTGGCCCTCTAACCATCAGGTCCTAATGGCCTGGTACTCAGGGCTCTATTGGCCCTCTAACCATCAGGTCCTAATGGCCTGGTACTCAGGGCTCTATTGGCCCTCTAACCATCAGGTCCTAATGGCCTGGTACTCAGGGCTCTATTTTCCCTCTAACCATCAGGTCCTAATGGCCTGGTACTCAGGGCTCTATTTTCCCTCTAACCATCAGGACGCTAATGGCCTGGTACTCAGGGCTCTATTGGCCCTCTAACCATCAGGTCCTAATGGCCTGGTACTCAGGGCTCTATTTTCCCTCTAACCATCAGGACGCTAATGGCCTGGTACTCAGGGCTCTATTGGCCCTCTAACCATCAGGTCCTAATGGCCTGGTACTCAGGGCTCTATTGGCCCTCTAACCATCAGGTCCTAATGGCCTGGTACTCAGGGCTCTATTGTCCCTCTAACCATCAGGTCCTAATGGCCTGGTACTCAGGGCTCTATTGGCCCTCTAACCATCAGGTCCTAATGGCCTGGTACTCAGGGCTCTATTGTCCCTCTAACCATCATGTCCTAATGGCCTGGTACTCAGGGCTCTATTGGCCCTCTAACCATCAGGTCCTAATGGCCTGGTACTCAGGGCTCTATTGTCCCTCTAACCATCAGGTCCTAATGGCCTGGTACTCAGGGCTCTATTGGCCCTCTAACCATCAGGTCCTAATGGCCTGGTACTCAGGGCTCTATTGGCCCTCTAACCATCAGGTCCTAATGGCCTGGTACTCAGGGCTCTATTGGCCCTCTAACCATCAGGTCCTAATGGCCTGGTACTCAGGGCTCTATTGTCCCTCTAACCATCAGGTCCTAATGGCCTGGTACTCAGGGCTCTATTGGCCCTCTAACCATCAGGTCCTAATGGCCTGGTACTCAGGGCTCTATTGGCCCTCTAACCATCAGGTCCTAATGGCCTGGTACTCAGGGCTCTATTGTCCCTCTAACCATCAGGTCCTAATGGCCTGGTACTCAGGGCTCTATTGTCCCTCTAACCATCAGGTCCTAATGGCCTGGTACTCAGGGCTCTATTGTCCCTCTAACCATCAGGTCCTAATGGCCTGGTACTCAGGGCTCTATTGTCCCTCTAACCACTCTGACATCAATGCAAATACAATCGAAAATCACATCAAACATTTATCATCAAAACAAGTATGTGCTTTTAAAACTCACGTAACTGATGATCAATTTGAAGTAAGAAGTTCAACAACAGGTTGAAACTGAGTGGAAAACATGGTCACTGTGGATGTTGTTTCAAAAGCCTAACAGAACGAAATGGACAGCGCTTTCTAAGGTGATTAATTCAAAACATCCATAAGCATATTAGTGTTTATGCATATTCATAGGCTTCTGAGCCCAAGCCCGGAAAAATCCCCTGAATTAAAATAATGATTGTGCCATTGTACAATACCTAGCCTAGTGCATATTACCCATGGCAGAAACACACAGGCAGTCTTTTAAATGACAATAATCACAGGACAAATTTCATGAACGCCACAACCACCCCTCACACTGTCACTGAACCATAGAGGGACCACAACCACCCGTCACACTGTCACTGAACCATAGAGGGACCACAGCCACCCCTCACACTGTCACTGAACCATAGAGGGACCACAACCACCCCTCACACTGTCACTGAACCATAGAGGGACCACAACCACCCCTCACACTGTCACTGAACCATAGAGGGACCACAACCACCCCTCACACTATCACTGAACCATAGATCAGGGGTGTCAAACTCATGGGCCGTGTGTCTGTGGGTTTTAGTTTTTTCCTTTCAATTAAGACCTAAACAACCAGGTGAGGGGAGTTCTTAACTAATTAGTGACCTTAATTCATCAATCAAGTCCAAGGGAGGAGTGAAACCCCCCAGACACTCTGCCC
>NC_140017.1:37417808-37702808 GCF_964263955.1 Coregonus lavaretus | reverse complement strand
TAGTTCCAGTGAAGGGAAATCTTAACGCTACAGCATACAATGACATTCTAGACGATTCTGTGCTTCCAACTTTGTGGCAACAGTTTGGGGAAGGCCCTTCCCTGTCTCAGCATGACAATGCCCCCGTGCACAAAGCGAGGTCCATACAGAAATGGTTTGTCGAGATCAGTGTGGAAGAACTTGACTGACCTGCACAGAGCCCTGACATCAACTCCATCGAACACCTTTGGGATGAATTGGAACGCAGACTGTGAGCCAGGCCTAATCGCCCAAGATCAGTGCCGTCCTCACTAATGCTCTTGTGGCTGAATGGAAGCGAGTCCCCGAAGCAATTTTCCAACATCTAGTGGAAAACCTTCCCAGAAGAGTGTTATAGCAGCAAAGGTGGGACATTTTACATTTACATTTTAGTCATTTAGCAGACGCTCTTATCCAGAGCGACTTACAGTTAGTGAGTGCATACATTATATATACATCTTTTTTTTTTCATACGGGCCCCCCCCCCCGTGGGAATCGAACCCACAACCCTGGCGTTGCAAGCGCCATGCTCTACCAACTGAGCTACACGGGGCCTGGGACATTTACATTTACATTTTAGTCATTTAGCAGACGCTCTTATCCAGAGCGACTTACAGTTAGTGAGTGCATACATTATATATATATATTTTTTTCATACTGCCCCCCCCCCCCCGTGGGAATCGAACCCACAACCCTGGCGTTGCAAACGCCATGCTCTACCAACATCCCCTGCCGGCCATTCCCTCCCCTACCCTGGACGACGCTGGTCCAATTGTGCGCCGCCCCATGGGTCTCCCGGTCGCGGCCGGCTACGACAGAGCCTGGATTCGAACCAGGATCTCTAGTGGCACAGCTAGCACTGCGATGCAGTGCTTTAGACCACTGCGCCACTCGGGAGACCAACTCCGTATTAATGCCCATGATTTTGGAATGAGATGTTGGACGAGCAGATTTCAACATAGTTTTGGTCATGTAGTGTATAACCTGATTGCCTGGTCACTTTTACCCCTATCTACATGCATAGCCGCGGGAAGTAGTTTGGGGGTCCAAAAAAAAAATAAAGTTGTGATTTTTCAGGGTGTGCTGCAGAACCCTCTGCATCCCTACTTCCCGTGGCTATTCCTCCATATTAGCTCAATTACCTCGACTTACCCGGACCCCTGCACATTGACTCGGTACACATTGACTCTTTGTAATATAGCCTGTTATTTTATTTTGCTACTATTATTTTTATTTGTAAATATTTTTTCTTTTTAACTCTGCATTGTTTGGAAAGGGCTCGTAAGTTAGCATTTCACGGTAAAGTCTACACCGGTTGTATTCGGCGCGTGTGACCAATGAAATGTGATTTGATAGGGATGATATGGCGCTCACTGACCATACTAAAACATGTTTTTACATTTTTAGTCATTTAGCAGACGCTCTTATCCAGAGCGACTTACAGTTAGTGAATACATTTTTTGTTTTATACTGGCCCCCCGTGGGAATCGAACCCACAACCCTGGCGTTGCAAACGCCATGCTCTATCAACTGATCTACATCCCTGAGAACCTAAAGTGTATTATTCTGTCTGCGTAGCCTTGTTGTTGTCAGAACAGTGGTGTTATAAATCTTGACTCCCCCTTCGTAAAGCCTACATACAGTAAAGGTGTTATAATGATGACATAACAGAAACGGTAAACAACAGCTGATGACAATGCTAGCCAATTAGCCTACTTAAACAGATTAGTGACTGGGAAAGGTAAAGGGGGATACCTCGTCAGTTGTACAACTGAATGCATTCAACTGAAATGTGTCTTCCGCATTTAACCCAACCCCTCTGAATCAGAGAGGTGCGGAGAGCTGCCTTAATCGACATCCATGTCTTTGGCGCCCGGGGAACAGTGGGTTAACTGCCTTGCACAGGGGCAGAACGAGCTCGGGGATTCGATCCAGCAACCTTTCGGTTACTGGCCCAACACTCCTGTGTTTAAGTCTGGTGCGGTAAGCCCACGGCAGCTTATTCCATCTCTTATTCCATCATGGCAGTGTGATGTAGGCCACACCATGGGGTGCCATGTCACATGTAAACTAAATTATTAAATCGATTTCTGTTATAGTATATAGATATTATAGATTATATTAGATTATAAATTGTTATATATTTTTATTTCTAGTTAGTCAAGTCTGTAGTTTTGAGGCGATTTATGTGACTGAACCTCCGCTAATGTCGAAAGGGCATAAATCAGACACGTAGCTCTGTGGTAGCAGACGGGTAGCTCTGTGGTAGCAGACAGGTAGCTCTGTGGTAGCAGGCAGGTAGCTCTGTGGTAGCAGACGGGTAGCTCTGTGGTAGCAGACGGGTAGCTCTGTGGTAGCAGACGGGTAGCTCTGTGGTAGCAGACGGGTAGCTCTGTGGTAGCAGACGGGTAGCTCTGTGGTAGCAGACGGGTAGCTCTGTGGTAGCAGACGGGTAGCTCTGTGGTAGCAGACGGGTAGCTCTGTGGTAGCAGACGGGTAGCTCTGTGGTAGCAGACGGGTAGCTCTGTGGTAGCAGGCGGGTAGCTCTGTGGTAGCAGGCGGGTAGCTCTGTGGTAGCAGACGGGTAGCTCTGTGGTAAGCAGACAGGTAGCTCTGTGGTAGCAGGCAGGTAGCTCTGTGGTAGCAGGCAGGTAGCTCTGTGGTAGCAGGCAGGTAGCTCTGTGGTAGCAGACAGGTAGCTCTGTGGTAGCAGGCAGGTAGCTCTGTGGTAGCAGACAGGTAGCTCTGTGGTAGCAGGCAGGTAGCTCTGTGGTAGCAGGCAGGTAGCTCTGTGGTAGCAGGCAGGTCGCTCTGTGGTAATCAGATTGGGGACGCGCTGCACAGAGGCACTATGAGACTATTAGAGTGCTGATCTAATCGGACCGGTGTTATCAGATATCTGGCCAGAGGAGTTAGTTTGGCTCCGGTCAATAATACCAGCTGACCAGGCATAGAAATAATACCACATATAATATAATATGCCATTTACCAGACGCTTTTATCCAAAGCGACTTAGTCATGCTGCATACATTTTACGTATTGGTGGCCTCAGCGGGAATCGAACCCACAATCGTTGGTGTTGCAAGGCGCCATAGAATGACTAGACCAGCCACACTGAAAAAAGAGCGAGGCTGTGTTGCTGGGAGAAGGGGCTGTTCACGGCTTTGATTCCCACTTTCCCTTTCATTTTGCTTTCAAAGTATTGGCAAAGTATTACCAATCGATCACATATTAAGATTGGTGTTTTTGGCTTTACTTTTAAAACCAATCAGTTCCGTTTGTTTTTATTAGTTGTTTATTAACTGAACTAATATAGACTTTTGTTTCCTTTTTGATTGAAAGCATTTTAATTTAATGAATCAGTCTGTATTAATTAAACAACCTCATCTAAAACACCCTTTCTTGCTGCTTCCTTACAACTAATCCTCCATGAGCTAAAATATTATTTATCTCTCTGTGTTGATTTAACTCATTTTCTAAAAGTAAATGTGAGTCTGTGTGTGAGTCTGTGTGAGAGAGTATTTTACAGTATTACAGGACTTTTCAGTAATTCTAATGAGTTTGGGAGCTCATAGTCCACTAAAGGCTGGAGTGTTCTCCCCCTTCCTCCCCTGTCTCCTCCTCCTTGCCTCTTCATCCTCCCTCTCCCTCCCCCCTCTCTCCCCCTCCAGGTAACGTGCCCTCCCCCAACGCTCCTCTGAAGCGGGTCCTGGCCTATACAGGCTGTTTCAGCCGCGTGGGCACCATCAAGGACATCCACCTGTACCTGTCTCAGAGGCTCCGCATCAAAGACCAGGACATGAGGCTGTGGCTCTACCACAGCGAGGTGTGTGTGTGTGTATTCTTGAGCAACTATCGCATGTTGACCACTACAAAATAAGTGATATTACGGTGACACTATTAAATATAAACTCCTCATCCAAACCTCCCCCCAGAACTATCTGACCCTGTTCCCCCCCCCCCCCAGAACTATCTGACCCTGTTCTCCCCCCCACCCCCAGAACTATCTGACCCTGTTCCCCCCCCCCCAGAACTATCTGACCCTGTTCTCCTCCCCCCCAGAACAATCTGACCCTGTTCTCCTCCCCCCAGAACTATCTGACCCTGTTCTCCTCCCCCCCAGAACTATCTGACCCTGTTCTCCTCCCCCCCAGAACTATCTGACCCTGTTCTCCTCCCCCCCCCAGAACTATCTGACCCTGTTCTCCTCCCCCCCAGAACTATCTGACCCTGTTCTCTCCCCCCCAGAACTATCTGACCCTGTTCTCTCCCCCCCAGAACTATCTGACCCTGTTCTCTCCCCCCCAGAACTATCTGACCCTGTTCTCTCCCCCCCAGAACTATCTGACCCTGTTCTCTCCCCCCCAGAACAATCTGACCCTGTTCTCCTCCCCCCCCAGAACTATCTGACCCTGTTCTCCTCCCCCCCCCCAGAACTATCTGACCCTGTTCTCCTCCCCCCCAGAACTATCTGACCCTGTTCTCCTCCCCCCCAGAACTATCTGACCCTGTTCTCCTCCCCCCCCCCAGAACTATCTGACCCTGTTCTCCTCCCCCCCCCAGAACTATCTGACCCTGTTCTCCTCCCCCCCAGAACTATCTGACCCTGTTCTCTCCCCCCCAGAACTATCTGACCCTGTTCTCTCCCCCCCAGAACTATCTGACCCTGTTCTCTCCCCCCCAGAACTATCTGACCCTGTTCTCTCCCCCCCAGAACAATCTGACCCTGTTCTCCTCCCCCCCCAGAACTATCTGACCCTGTTCTCCTCCCCCCCCCAGAACTATCTGACCCTGTTCTCCTCCCCCCCCCCCAGAACTATCTGACCCTGTTCTCTCCCCCCCAGAACTATCTGACCCTGTTCTCTCCCCCCCAGAACAATCTGACCCTGTTCTCCTCCCCCCCCAGAACTATCTGACCCTGTTCTCCTCCCCCCCCCCAGAACTATCTGACCCTGTTCTCCTCCCCCCCAGAACTATCTGACCCTGTTCTCCTCCCCCCCAGAACTATCTGACCCTGTTCTCCTCCCCCCCAGAACTATCTGACCCTGTTCTCCTCCCCCCCCCCAGAACTATCTGACCCTGTTCTCCTCCCCCCCCCCAGAACTATCTGACCCTGTTATCTCCCCCCCAGAACTATCTGACCCTGTTCTCTCCCCCCCAGAACTATCTGACCCTGTTGGATGATGAGGACCACACTCTGGAGGGTCTGAAGATCCAGGACAAGCAGCACTTAGTTATCGAGGGTACGTTCAAAAAGACGCTTAGTTATCGAGGGTACGTTCAAAAAGACGGTTAGTTATCGAGGGTACGTTCAGGAAGACGCTTAGTTATCGAGGGTACGTTCAAAAATACACTTAGTTATCGAGGGTACGTTCAAAAATATGCTTAGTTATCGAGGGTACGTTCAAAAAGACACTTAGTTATCGAGGGGACGGTCAAAAAGACAGTTATCGAGGGTACGCTCAAAAATACACTTAGTTATCGAGGGTACGTTCAAAAAGACACTTAGTTATCGAGGGGACGGTCAAAAAGACGGTTAGTTATCGAGGGTACGTTCAGGAAGACGCTTAGTTATCGAGGGTACGCTCAAAAATACACTTAGTTATCGAGGGTACGTTCAAAAAGATGCTTAGTTATCGAGGGTACGTTCAAAAAGACACTTAGTTATCGAGGGTACGCTCAAAAATACACTTAGTTATCGAGGGTACGTTCAAAAAGATGCTTAGTTATCGAGGGTACGTTCAAAAAGATGCTTAGTTATCGAGGGTACGTTCAAAAAGATGCTTAGTTATCGAGGGTACGTTCAAAAAGACACTTAGTTATCGAGGGTACGTTCAAAAATACACTTAGTTATCGAGGGTACGCTCAAAAAGACACTTATCGAGGGTACGGTCAAAAAGACACTGAGTTGTCGAGGGTACGGTCAAAAAGACACTTAGTTATCGAGGGGACGTTCAAAAAGACACTTAGTTATCGAGGGGACGGTCAAAAAGACGCTTAGTTATCGAGGGTACGTTCAAAAAGACACTCATCGAGGGTACGTTCAAAAAGACACTTATCGAGGGTACGTTCAAAAAGACACTTATCGAGGGAACGTTCAAAAAGACACTTAGTTGTCGAGGGTACGTTCAAAAAGACATTTAGTTGTCGAGGGTACGTTCAAAAAGACACTTAGTTGTCGAGGGTACGTTCAAAAAGACACTTAGTTGTCGAAGGTACGTTCAAAAAGACACTTAGTTGTCGAGGGTACGTTCAAAAAGACACTTAGTTGTCGAGGGTACGTTCAAAAAGACACTTAGTTGTCGAGGGTACGTTCAAAAAGGCACTTAGTTGTCGAGGGGACGTTCAAAAAGACACTCAGTTGTCGAGGGGACGTTCAAAAAGACACTCAGTTATCGAGGGGACGTTCAAAAAGACACTCAGTTGTCGAGGGGACGTTCAAAAAGACACTCAGTTGTCGAGGGTACGTTCAAAAAGACACTCAGTTGTCGAGGGTACGTTCAAAAAGACACTCAGTTGTCGAGGGTACGTTCAAAAAGACACCTAGTTATCGAGGGTACGGTCAAAAAGACCGTTATCGAGGGTACGGTCAAAAAGACACTTATCGAGGGTACATTCAAAAAGACACTTAGTTGTCGAGGGTACGTTCAAAAAGACACGTAGTTATCGATAGTACGTTCAAAAAGACACTTAGTTGTCGAGGGTACGTTCAAAAAGATGCTTAGTTATCGAGGGTACGTTCAAAAAGACACTCATCGAGGGTACGTTCAAAAAGACACTTATCGAGGGGACGTTCAAAAAGACACTTAGTTGTCGAGGGGACGTTCAAAAAGACACTTAGTTGTCGAGGGGACGTTCAAAAAGACACTCAGTTGTCGAGGGGACGTTCAAAAAGACACTTAGTTATCGAGGGGACGTTCAAAAAGACACTTAGTTATCGAGGGGACGTTCAAAAAGACACTTAGTTGTCGAGGGTACGTTCAAAAAGACATTTAGTTGTCGAGGGTACGTTCAAAAAGACACTTAGTTGTCGAGGGTACGTTCAAAAAGACACTTAGTTGTCGAGGGTACGTTCAAAAAGACACTTAGTTGTCGAGGGTACGTTCAAAAAGACACTTAGTTGTCGAGGGTACGTTCAAAAAGACACTTAGTTGTCGAGGGGACGTTCAAAAAGACACTCAGTTGTCGAGGGGACGTTCAAAAAGACACTCAGTTATCGAGGGGACGTTCAAAAAGACACTCAGTTGTCGAGGGGACGTTCAAAAATACTTTTCAGCACTAGAATTAAAAATGTTATCTGACTGCTTAGTGTGTTGAAATGTAAAAAAATAAAAACTGACTGCAAAGAGAAGCTAAAAGTAGCAGGTCTTTGTACTGTAAGTCATTGATCTGTAAAACGGTCCTCTTGTGTTTTTAGTTCGGAACAAAGACATGAGCTGGCCAGAAGAGATGTCCTTCATCGCTAACAGCAGTAAAATGGACCAACATAAAGGTACCGCAGGACGGTGTCACTGAGATCATCACACTTTACATTCACAAGCACCTTCTACCAGTACGTTGGTACATACATTTACAATGCAGTTATCAGTAACAGCTTTCACTTTCAATATTCAGGATGATAGATTTACATCTCTACCCTCCCTCCCCTTCTCCCCGAAAACCTTTCAAACATATGTGTAATACTGTAAATATGTAGTGTAATAGTGTTACATGTCTATCCTCCCCCCCAGTTCCTACGGAGAAGGGTGCCACGGGCCTCAGTAACCTAGGCAACACGTGCTTTATGAACTCTAGTATCCAGTGTGTGAGCAACACCACGCCCCTCACTGATTACTTCATCTCAGGGAGACACCTTTATGAACTCAACAGGTAGCTGGTGTGTGTGTGTGTGTGTGTGTGTGTATTCATGCGTGTGTTGTGAAAAGGTGAACAGCTTGTTGGATAGCATTACTGATTTATGTTGTGTGTCCAGAACCAACCCCATCGGGATGCGAGGTCACATGGCTAAATGCTATGGAGACCTGCTGATGGAGCTGTGGAGTGGAACTCAGAAGAACGTTGCTCCTCTCAAACTCAGGGTGGGTTTATAAATGTTTCACTGGACCATAAGATGGCATGGATCGTTACAACAACAGTGGATGTGATATCCTTACTCCCTGTAGTGGACAATGGCTTGGTACTATGGCCCTTTAATAACTCCATATGTGATATGAATTAATTGACTGATATGTGGTTGTCTCATTCAGTGTTTTCTGTAAGTGCCGGCTATCCACTAAACAGCCAATTACAGACTTGTCAGCCGGCTACTTTTTCCACTTTATTAATTAACTAGGCTTCTTTTCATTTAAAAGTTTCAATTCGCCTGTCAGGAATGCCTTCATAGCTTTCTCCCGCTAGAATGAACAATATGCATATTCTAGTGATCTATTGATAGGACAGGCGCCTGTCAGTCACAAAACGAGCGATGACAGGGAAGCTGCTGGTTTGTCAGTCTGCTGTCTGTCCCGCCTCTCGGTACCTGTTATGTTTTTTGTGCGCTCTGGTTGGCAGCAGTCAGATGTATTTTTACGGAGGAAGGAGAGCATGATGCTTCTTTATCATGTCCTGTGAGTGAATTAGCACGTCCCATTTAATGTAAGCGGTAACGATGAGTCAATCCTCTTACCCTAACTATTGTTTTCTGACACATTCATTTATTTTATATAACCAGCCACGGAGTCGTGGTGTATAGTAGACTATTTACTGTGTGTTTTATTGACAACCGAACAGCAAGCGTTGACTAGTTTATAAAAGGTGTCTAACTGCCTGAATAAAGTCAATCTCCTATACCCCTTTGCTATTCGTAAATCATACCATGGTATCTCATCAGGACAGTAAACCAAAGATCTTGTCTGTATTGTCCTAGGATTGGAAGCCCATGTGGCGACATGCCGGTGACTCGTCAGTGTAGCCCAGTGACGGCTCTCTGTTTGAACTGATCTTTTAGGTGAACGGAGCAAAAATCGCATCGGTCAGAGAGCCGTTCATTTGGCTCCCCAATCTGCATTACTGATAGGCTACTAATGCTTTTTCGGCAACTATCTGCAGATTTTATAAATGGTGAAAACGTTCGATGAAGATGGTGAATCCTCACTGCAGGAACAGCAGGTAGAGGAGCGCGATCCTCATTGTGGTCCGAAATATGATAAAATAATACTGATTTGAAGGTTCTAAAAGCTAATGTCATGATACTCATACGGTAGTATTAAAGACATTGATATAGGACTACTGATTGGATTAAAGACATTGATATAGGACTACTGGTATTATTAAAGACATTGATATAGGACTACTGATTTGATTAAAGTGTCGACAATGGAGTAGTCTGCTGCTGCTTTCTGTGATGCAAAGCCCATGTTAAGCACCTGCTTCATTCTTCAATCATACCTGTAGGTACATTTAGGGGTGCTGCACCCCCACTTTTATACAATCTGGCAGGGGGGTCTGGGGTCCTCCTCCCCCTGAACAATTTTGCATTTTCCTGTAATTCTATATTGTTTTCTCAACAGGGAATCCCATGTTTACTTGACAGAACACAACCGTTTTGCTTAGGTTTTGATTGATTGACAGGCCAAACTGTTAAAGGGTTTCCTTACTGTAAGTGCCCACAGCAGCAGAGCCAATAAAAAAAACATCATTTGAAGAACAAACATCATTGTGGCAATTCATATCTTGCAGTAAAACTGTAAATATGACTTTAATCTCCAGAGAAGACAGGTTAAATGTTAAAAAGGTTGAATGTTCTCTTACTTAGATCATATAGTCCTGATCGTATAGTCCTAGACCTAGACGACATCCAGAACAACTAACAACACACTGAATTCAGACATTTTCAGTCATTTTAATTGTAAAGTCATGTCTTCCTACTCTATATACCATAACATATTTGACCAATCTGGGAGGTAAAGTCGTTAAAATATTCAATCATTTGGCTGTGTATTTCAGATGGAATCAAGACATTAGAATGTACCAGAGGCCACCAAAATAGAGCTAATTCTGCAAAAATAATGATAAATGGGAGGTCCCTTAGCTGGCTACTCCATGTACTAAAGACACTGCTCATCCTCCTGTAGTGGACGGTAGTAAAGTAGAAAGTAGATGTCCGTGAAACTGTCACCTTAATAACTTGGGGTTTCCATTCTCCCCCCTGTAGTGGACGATGGCTTATACTATGGTCTTAATTTCTCCGTATGGCTGCGTTTACACAGGCAGCCCAATTCTGATATTTTTTTTCACTCATTTTGTCTTTTGACCTATCTGATCAGCTCTGAAAAAGATCTGATGTGAAAAGATCTGATGTGAATTGTCAAAATATCAGAATTGGTCTACTTGTCTTGACTAATATTTGGTTCTCACTACCGCCCCCTGTAGTGGACTATAGCGAAGTACGCCCCGCGGTTCAACGGCTTCCAGCAGCAGGACAGTCAGGAGCTCCTGGCGTTCCTATTGGACGGGCTCCATGAGGACCTGAACAGGGTGCATGAGAAACCCTATGTAGAGCTGAAGGACAGCAACGGACGACCCGACTGGGAGGTCGCGTCAGAGGTCAGAGTTAAATCAATAAGCCAATCAAACACACGTGCACACACACATACACACACACACACGCACACACACACACACACACACACACACACACACACACACAGGCATAAACACTCAAATACACACACACATCTACACACACAGCCAATCAACCAACACGTACAACCAACCAATCAATCTTTATTTTCCCTGAGAGAGTTCCCCAAAAAATGTTTTGGGGGAAATTGATCAGAGGGCCCCCAGTTGCCAATTCCTGATCTTAGGTGACTTGGAGACCAGGGGAGAGGAGAGAGGACAGTCCATCTTATGTGACTTAGAGACCAGGGGAGAGGAGAGAGGACAGTCCATCTTAGGTGACTTAGAGACCAGGGGAGAGGAGAGAGGACAGTCCATCTTAGGTGACTTAGAGACCAGGGGAGAGGAGAGAGGACAGTCCATCTTAGGTCACTAGAGACCAGGGGAGAGGAGAGAGGACAGTCCATCTTAGGTCACTAGAGACCAGGGGAGAGGAGAGAGGACAGTCCATCTTAGGTGACTTAGAGACCAGGGGAGAGGAGAGAGGACAGTCCATCTTAGGTCACTAGAGACCAGGAGAGAGGACAGTCCATCTTAGGTGACTTAGAGACCAGGGGAGAGGAGAGAGGACAGTCCAGCTTAGGTGACTTAGAGACCAGGGGAGAGGAGAGAGGACAGTCCATCTTAGGTGACTTAGAGACCAGGGGAGAGGAGAGAGGACAGTCCATCTTCGGTGACTTAGAGACCAGGGGAGAGGAGAGAGGACAGTCCAGCTTAGGTGACTTAGAGACCAGGGGAGAGGAGAGAGGACAGTCCAGCTTAGGTCACTAGAGACCAGGGGAGAGGAGAGAGTCAATAAAAGTTGATCCATCCACTAAGCACTTCTTAAGGAGTGGATAACCTGTAGTGGGTGTGTATTGGTGTACAGGTAATGGGCATAATGAGGATAAAAGTGAGCGTGTGTGTGTGTGATCCTAGGAGGGATTAGCAGGATTCGTGCTGTGTGTGTTTTTCGTCCCTCTATGTTTCTGTGTGTTTTACGTCCCTCTGTGTTTCTGTGTGTTTTACGTCCCTCTATGTTTCTGTGTGTTTTACGTCCCTCTATGTTTCTGTGTGTTTTACGTCCCTCTGTGTTTCTGTGTGTTTTACGTCCCTCTATGTTTCTGTGTGTTTTTCGTCCCTCTGTGTTTCTGTGTGTTTTACGTCCCTCTATGTTTCTGTGTGTTTTACGTCCCTCTATGTTTCTGTGTGTTTTACGTCCCTCTGTGTTTCTGTGTGTTTTACGTCCCTCTATGTTTCTGTGTGTTTTACGTCCCTCTGTGTTTCTGTGTGTTTTACGTCCCTCTGTGTTTCTGTGTGTTTTACGTCCCTCTATGTTTCTGTGTGTTTTACGTCCTTCTGTGTTTCTGTGTGTTTTACGTCCCTCTATGTTTCTGTGTGTTTTACATCCCTCTATGTTTCTGTGTGTTTTACGTCCCTCTATGTTTCTGTGTGTTTTACGTCCCTCTGTGTTTCTGTGTGTTTTACGTCCCTCTGTGTTTCTGTGTGTTTTACATCCCTCTGTGTTTCTGTGTGTTTTACGTCCCTCTATGTTTCTGTGTGTTTTACGTCCCTCTATGTTTCTGTGTGTTTTACGTCCCTCTATGTTTCTGTGTGTTTTTCGTCCCTCTGTGTTTCTGTGTGTTTTACGTCCCTCTATGTTTCTGTGTGTTTTACGTCCCTCTATGTTTCTGTGTGTTTTACGTCCCTCTGTGTTTCTGTGTGTTTTACGTCCCTCTATGTTTCTGTGTGTTTTACGTCCCTCTGTGTTTCTGTGTGTTTTACGTCCCTCTGTGTTTCTGTGTGTTTTACGTCCCTCTATGTTTCTGTGTGTTTTACGTCCTTCTGTGTTTCTGTGTGTTTTACGTCCCTCTATGTTTCTGTGTGTTTTACATCCCTCTATGTTTCTGTGTGTTTTACGTCCCTCTATGTTTCTGTGTGTTTTACGTCCCTCTGTGTTTCTGTGTGTTTTACGTCCCTCTGTGTTTCTGTGTGTTTTACATCCCTCTGTGTTTCTGTGTGTTTTACGTCCCTCTATGTTTCTGTGTGTTTTACGTCCCTCTATGTTTCTGTGTGTTTTACGTCCCTCTATGTTTCTGTGTGTTTTACGTCCCTCTGTGTTTCTGTGTGTTTTACGTCCCTCTATGTTTCTGTGTGTTTTACGTCCCTCTATGTTTCTGTGTGTTTTACGTCCCTCTGTGTTTCTGTGTGTTTTACGTCCCTCTGTGTTTCTGTGTGTTTTACGTCCCTCTGTGTTTCTGTGTGTTTTACGTCCCTCTGTGTTTCTGTGTGTTTTACGTCCCTCTGTGTTTCTGTGTGTTTTACGTCCCTCTATGTTTCACGTCCCTCTGTGTTTCTGTGTGTTTTACGTCCCTCTATGTTTCTGTGTGTTTTACGTCCCTCTGTGTTTCTGTGTGTTTTACGTCCCTCTGTGTTTCTGTGTGTTTTACGTCCCTCTGTGTTTCTGTGTGTTTTACGTCCCTCTGTGTTTCTGTGTGTTTTACGTCCCTCTATGTTTCTGTGTGTTTTACGTCCCTCTGTTTCTGTGTGTTTTACGTCCCTCTATGTTTCTGTGTGTTTTACGTCCCTCTATGTTTCTGTGTGTTTTACGTCCCTCTATGTTTCTGTGTGTTTTACGTCCCTCTATGTTTCTGTGTGTTTTTCGTCCCTCTGTGTTTCTGTGTGTTTTACGTCCCTCTGTTTCTGTGTGTTTTACGTCCCTCTATGTTTCTGTGTGTTTTACGTCCCTCTGTGTTTCTGTGTGTTTTACGTCCCTCTATGTTTCTGTGTGTTTTACGTCCCTCTGTGTTTCTGTGTGTTTTACGTCCCTCTGTGTTTCTGTGTGTTTTACGTCCCTCTATGTTTCTGTGTGTTTTACGTCCTTCTGTGTTTCTGTGTGTTTTACGTCCCTCTATGTTTCTGTGTGTTTTACATCCCTCTATGTTTCTGTGTGTTTTACGTCCCTCTATGTTTCTGTGTGTTTTACGTCCCTCTGTGTTTCTGTGTGTTTTACGTCCCTCTGTGTTTCTGTGTGTTTTACATCCCTCTGTGTTTCTGTGTGTTTTACGTCCCTCTATGTTTCTGTGTGTTTTACGTCCCTCTATGTTTCTGTGTGTTTTACGTCCCTCTATGTTTCTGTGTGTTTTACGTCCCTCTGTGTTTCTGTGTGTTTTACGTCCCTCTATGTTTCTGTGTGTTTTACGTCCCTCTATGTTTCTGTGTGTTTTACGTCCCTCTGTGTTTCTGTGTGTTTTACGTCCCTCTGTGTTTCTGTGTGTTTTACGTCCCTCTGTGTTTCTGTGTGTTTTACGTCCCTCTGTGTTTCTGTGTGTTTTACGTCCCTCTGTGTTTCTGTGTGTTTTACGTCCCTCTATGTTTCACGTCCCTCTGTGTTTCTGTGTGTTTTACGTCCCTCTATGTTTCTGTGTGTTTTACGTCCCTCTGTGTTTCTGTGTGTTTTACGTCCCTCTGTGTTTCTGTGTGTTTTACGTCCCTCTGTGTTTCTGTGTGTTTTACGTCCCTCTGTGTTTCTGTGTGTTTTACGTCCCTCTATGTTTCTGTGTGTTTTACGTCCCTCTGTTTCTGTGTGTTTTACGTCCCTCTATGTTTCTGTGTGTTTTACGTCCCTCTATGTTTCTGTGTGTTTTACGTCCCTCTATGTTTCTGTGTGTTTTACGTCCCTCTATGTTTCTGTGTGTTTTACGTCCCTCTGTGTTTCTGTGTGTTTTACGTCCCTCTGTGTTTCTGTGTGTTTTACGTCCCTCTGTGTTTCTGTGTGTTTTACGTCCCTCTGTGTTTCTGTGTGTTTTACGTCCCTCTATGTTTCTGTGTGTTTTACGTCCTTCTGTGTTTCTGTGTGTTTTACGTCCCTCTATGTTTCTGTGTGTTTTACGTCCTTCTGTGTTTCTGTGTGTTTTACGTCCCTCTATGTTTCTGTGTGTTTTACGTCCCTCTATGTTTCTGTGTGTTTTACGTCCTTCTGTGTTTCTGTGTGTTTTACGTCCCTCTATGTTTCTGTGTGTTTTACATCCCTCTATGTTTCTGTGTGTTTTACGTCCCTCTATGTTTCTGTGTGTTTTACGTCCCTCTGTGTTTCTGTGTGTTTTACGTCCCTCTGTGTTTCTGTGTGTTTTACATCCCTCTGTGTTTCTGTGTGTTTTACGTCCCTCTATGTTTCTGTGTGTTTTACGTCCCTCTGTGTTTATGTGTGTTTTACGTCCCTCTATGTTTCTGTGTGTTTTACGTCCCTCTGTGTTTCTGTGTGTTTTACGTCCCTCTATGTTTCTGTGTGTTTTACGTCCCTCTGTGTTTCTGTGTGTTTTACGTCCCTCTATGTTTCTGTGTGTTTTACGTCCCTCTGTGTTTCTGTGTGTTTTACGTCCCTCTATGTTTCTGTGTGTTTTACGTCCCTCTGTGTTTCTGTGTGTTTTACGTCCCTCTATGTTTCTGTGTGTTTTACGTCCCTCTGTGTTTCTGTGTGTTTTACGTCCCTCTGTGTTTCTGTGTGTTTTACGTCCCTCTATGTTTCTGTGTGTTTTACGTCCCTCTGTGTTTCTGTGTGTTTTACGTCCCTCTGTGTTTCTGTGTGTTTTACGTCCCTCTGTGTTTCTGTGTGTTTTACGTCCCTCTATGTTTCTGTGTGTTTTACGTCCTTCTGTGTTTCTGTGTGTTTTACGTCCCTCTATGTTTCTGTGTGTTTTACGTCCCTCTATGTTTCTGTGTGTTTTACGTCCCTCTATGTTTCTGTGTGTTTTACGTCCCTCTGTGTTTCTGTGTGTTTTACATCCCTCTGTGTTTCTGTGTGTTTTACGTCCCTCTGTGTTTCTGTGTGTTTTACGTCCCTCTGTGTTTCTGTGTGTTTTACGTCCCTCTGTGTTTCTGTGTGTTTTACGTCCCTCTATGTTTCTGTGTGTTTTACGTCCCTCTATGTTTCTGTGTGTTTTACGTCCCTCTGTGTTTCTGTGTGTGTTCCTCATCAGGCATGGGAGAACCACTTGCGGAGGAACCGTTCCATCGTGGTGGATCTGTTCCACGGCCAGCTCAAGTCGCAGGTCAAGTGTAAGACGTGTGGCCACATCAGCGCCCGCTTCGACCCCTTCAACTTCCTGTCTTTACCCCTCCCCATGGACAGCTCCATGCACCTGGAGATCACTGGTGAGGACTGGGACTAAATGCCCTGATGAGGGGGGCAGGTTCCTGGAAAGGGGTGGGAGGGTTTGATCTCTGTGGACCAGATTGCCGGTTGGTGAGTTGGTTTTGGTCGTAATTGACCTGAACTGTTTGCCAGAGGAGAGTTTTTGTAATAACAGGTGGGAGGGATCAGCAATTATTTTTCCTGCACGCTTCCTTACCCTGGAATGGTGTGGGTCCTCAATAGAGGGGAGGCGGCAGCCAATGGCCATTCTCCCGAGACTTCAAAAGCAGCAAAGCATATCCTCATGGACAATAATGGTCAATGGAAATATACACATTTCTATTCACTTCCTGAATTGACTGCATCGTCTGTCTGTCTGTCTGTCTGTCTGTCTGTCTGTCAGTCATTATGCTGGATGGTTCTACCCCTGTACGATTCGGCCTGAGGCTCAACATGGATGACAAGTACACCGGTCTGAAGAAACAGCTGGGTGAACTGTGTAGGCTGAAGCCTGACCAGATACTACTGGCAGAGGTCCACACCTCCAACATCAAGGTACACACACTGATGCTAAAAATGTAAATGTAAATGATGCACACACTGATGCACACACACACACACACACACTGATGCACACACACTGATGCACACACACACACACACTGATGCACACACACTGATGCGCACAAACACACACACACAAGTGCAATACAGAGAGTAGTAATTAATTGTGTGTTCTTGTGTACGGTAGAACTTCCCTCAGGATAACCAGAAGGTGCGTCTGTCTGTGAATGGCTTCCTGTGTGCGTTTGAGATCCCTGTGCCAGGCTCCCCCACCTCCCTCAGCTCACCAACACAGACAGGTGAGAACCTCCTACACTTTCACCCATGCTGCTTCTAGAGGTTGGCAGAATGGAACATGGTGCTTCTAGAGGTTGGCAGAATGTAACATGGTGGTTCTAGAGGTTGGCAGAATGTAACATGGTGGTTCTAGAGGTTGGCAGAATGTAACATGGTGGTTCTAGAGGTTGGCAGAATGTAACATGGTGGTTCTAGAGGTTGGCAGAATGTAACATGGTGGTTCTAGAGGTTGGCAGAATGTAACATGGTGGTTCTAGAGGTTGGCAGAATGTAACATGGTGGTTCTAGAGGTTGGCAGAATGTAACATGGTGGTTCTAGAGGTTGGCAGAATGTAACATGGTGGTTCTAGAGGTTGGCAGAATGTAACATGGTGGTTCTAGAGGTTGGCAGAATGTAACATGGTGGTTCTAGAGGTTGGCAGAATGTAACATGGTGGTTCTAGAGGTTGGCAGAATGTAACATGGTGGTTCTAGAGGTTGGCATAATGTAACATGGTGGTTCTAGAGGTTGGCAGAATGTAACATGGTGGGAATCGTTGGACCCTGTTGTGGCTGAAGTGACCAGAGCTGCCACCTGCCTTACACACAGAAACACATTGAAAAAGGCATTCATTATAACTGGTAGAGAAGCTTTTTGACTGTACCTCTCCTTATGAACTTAACCCTACCATACTCCTCACAGTCACATGAAATTACCAACTCACTGTTTCCAGAAGGTTCTCTGACATGTCCATCTGTAACACTAGTTCTCTCTCTGACACCTCTCCAGACATCACCCCTGTGCCCATGGCTATTGGGGTGGCTGTGGCAGCTAAAGGGCATCCTGCCGGCAAGCCTGGTCTGATCCCCAACGGCATGCCCAGCGCCGTGGTGCCATGCGGACAGACCACAGAGAGAGGCCTGGTCAATGGAAGGGTGGGGGTGCCCAACGGACACGTGTCCCCCGTCCAGGACAGCCCCTTTATCGGGTACATCATTGCCATGCACAGGAAGATGGTGGGTACCACAGAATATATATATATATATACATTTACATTTGAGTCATTTAGCAGACGCTCTTATCCAGAGCGACTTACAGTTAGTGAGTGCATACATTTTTCATACTGGCCCCCCGTGGGAATCGAACCCACAACCCTGGCGTTGCAAGCGCCATGCTCTACCAACTGGGATACAGGGGACTATAGGCTATTTCCTAAAGACTGTCACATAAAGCCAATAACCTACAGGAAGGACCCTGTTAGTAGCAAATACCATTTTTGATAAACCCTGTACTGTCTGTCAAGAGTAAAACAACAAATAAATCCTATGTTCAGTGTCAGTGACTCTTTTAAACGTTTTTTTTTTTTTCTCCCCCCCACAGAATATTGGTCATTCCATAAAAAAACGTATTTCTTCCACTTTGAGTGGAATAATTTAGAAATAGACTAATATTCATCATCACCATTCAATATAGATTACATTTCAGTTTACTCCGGTTACTGGAGGACTATTGCACCTGCCATCTACTTGACAACAATACTGGCTATTATTTGTTGGGCTGTGCATTGTTCGTCACCTAAGAATCGTGCAACACACCCCATCGTGACATGTTACATGGCAAACAGACACAGCAAGTCAGTCACGTTGACGTCTGACACAATACTGTAGTTCCACCGGTCCCACGCTTGTATTAAACAGGAAACGTCGCTATATTCTACAGCTGTTGCAGTTCTAGTTATTAGCGAGATATGTGACTAATAGTATCCGAGTGAGAAGGTAGGCTATCAATAGCAAAACCATCACCCCCTTCACTCTGTGGTTGTATGACTCCCTTTCATTAAGAGGTGTAGCTAGTGCCTGGTTTCTTTCCGGTCTGCTAACTACGTTCTGAACGGTGCCCCCTACTCAACCCCCCTGTCATTGGTGATAATAACAACCAACCATGAATTCCATCGCCAGGGAGGCACACGATGAAAACTCACTAGAAGCAATCCACTACCACGAGATGTAGCGGTTATTTGCGAGTAACTAACACATAAATGATCGTCTTGCAACAATCCTAGGTTCATTAGCTACAAGACAGTAGCTTGCTAACGTTAGTTAGTTAATAATTGACCTAGCTAACGTGCTTAATCTGCGCACTATGGGTACAATTAAAATAACCCATGCAATAAAAGGCTACGTCTGAATATGCCATTGTATTCATAAACTATGACAATGACAACCCCATCAATGATATTTTGCAGGAAAGAATGACTAGCTAGCTCTCCGGCCTTGGCCCGACACCACGCAAAAAAAGCAAGCTGGATACATATATATTGTGTTTGGTGTGTAGCTTTGGGACACAACATCAGGAGTCTGTTGGTTGGACTCCCTGAGTGGTGCATCGTGCTGGTGGATGGTGATGGGAAATAACCCTACCACAATGTAGCAGGCTACACGAGAAAAACCTTTCCTTTCAACAAATGCACAAGGTATAATCTCTAGGGACTCTACTTACCAGACGTAAAGTGAAATGTGTCCCTCGCTATAAAATAAACGTCTGAATCCAACTTTTGTCCCGAACCGCACCATATTCCTGTTGAGTTGGACGGCGGGCTGCCATTAGACCATACGCATCCTGTGAGACTTCCTACCACGAAATCTACCACTGTCTACACAGCAGGAATATGGTGCGGTTCGGGCAAAAGTTGGATTCAGACGTTTATTTTATAGCGAGGGACACATTTCACTTAACGGCCAACCAATACAGACTCCTGATGTTGTGTCCAAAAGCGAAGGCGTTTACTGCTATTATGGACGCCAGGCACTATCCAAGTTGGCAGGACTCTAATCTAGTGAGATGTAAAAAAAATAGTAATTTAGCAGACGCTCTTATCCAGAGCGACTTACAGTTAGTGAGTGCATACATTTTTCATACTGCCCCCCCCCCGTGGGAATCGAACCCACAACCCTGCCGTTGCAAACGCCATGCTCTACCAACTGAACTACACGGGATATATAGTAGTAGGAGTGTAATTAAGAGGTCCTAGTAAGGAGTATATTAGCAATGAGGAAATACATTTAGCAACTTGGGCATGAGGTGCTGGGTAAACTTGACTTTTAAGTGGTGAATACTTTTAGAGGTATCTTGTCCCCCTTC
This sequence comes from Coregonus lavaretus, assembly GCF_964263955.1. Lineage (NCBI taxonomy): Eukaryota > Metazoa > Chordata > Actinopteri > Salmoniformes > Salmonidae > Coregonus > Coregonus lavaretus. Next base: position 37,683,036 of record NC_140017.1, on the reverse strand, counting down.
CTCATGTTTGGGCATCGAGTTTCATAATTCTGACTGTTTTCATTCCTGTGTGTCCTCCTGTAGATGCGGACGGAGTTGTATTTCCTGTCCAGTCAGAAGAACCGTGCCAGTCTGTTCGGGATGCCTCTGATCGTTCCCTGTACGGTCCACACCAGTAACAAGGACCTGTATGATGCTGTCTGGATACAGGTGGCACGTCTGGCCAGCCCTCTGCCCCCGCAGGAGGCCAGCAACCATGCACAGGACTGGTCAGTACCACACACAGGACTGGTCAGTACCACACACAGGACTGGTCGGTACCACACACAGGACTGGTCGGTACCACACACAGGACTGGTCGGTACCACACACAGGACTGGTCAGTACCACACACAGGACTGGTCGGTACCACACACAGGACTGGTCGGTACCACACACAGGACTGGTCGGTACCACACACAGGACTGGTCAGTACCACACACAGGACTGGTCGGTACCACACACAGGACTGGTCGGTACCACACACAGGACTGGTCGGTACCACACACATAGGACTGGTCGGTACCACACACAGGGCTGGTCGGTACCACACACACAGGACTGGTCGGTACCACACACACAGGACTGGTCGGTACCACACACACAGGACTGGTCAGTACCACACACAGGACTGGTCGGTACCACACACAGGACTGGTACCACACACAGGACTGGTCTGGTCGGTACCACACACACACACACACACAGGACTGGTCGGTACCACACACACAGGACTGGTCGGTACCACACACAGGACTGGTCTGGTCGGTACCACACACACACACACACACAGGACTGGTCGGTACCACACACACAGGACTGGTCGGTACCACACACACAGGACTGGTCAGTACCACACACAGGACTGGTCGGTACCACACACAGGACTGGTCGGTACCACACACATAGGACTGGTCGGTACCACACACAGGGCTGGTCGGTACCACACACACAGGACTGGTCGGTACCACACACACAGGACTGGTCGGTACCACACACACAGGACTGGTCAGTACCACACACAGGACTGGTCGGTACCACACACAGGACTGGTACCACACACAGGACTGGTCTGGTCGGTACCACACACACACACACACACACAGGACTGGTCGGTACCACACACACAGGACTGGTCGGTACCACACACAGGACTGGTCTGGTCGGTACCACACACACACACACACACAGGACTGGTCGGTACCACACACACAGGACTGGTCGGTACCACACACACAGGACTGGTCAGTACCACACACACAGGACTGGTCAGTACCACACACAGGACTGGTCGGTACCACACACACACACACACACAGGACTGGTCGGTACCACACACACAGGACTGGTCGGTACCACACACACAGGACTGGTCAGTACCACACACAGGACTGGTCGGTACCACACACACAGGACTGGTCGGTACCACACACACAGGACTGGTCGGTACCACACACAGGACTGGTCGGTACCACACACAGGACTGGTCGGTACCACACACACAGGACTGGTCGGTACCACACACACAGGACTGGTCGGTACCACACACACAGGACTGGTCGGTACCACACACAGGACTGGTCGGTACCACACACAGGAATGGTCGGTACCACACACACAGGACTGGTCGGTACCACACACACAGGACTGGTCGGTACCACACACAGGACTGGTCGGTACCACACACAGGACTGGTCGGTACCACACACACACACACACACAGGACTGGTCGGTACCACACACACAGGACTGGTCGGTACCACACACAGGACTGGTCGGTACCACACACAGGACTGGTCGGTACCACACGCACACACACACAAAGGACTGGTCGGTACCACACACAGGACTGGTCGGTACCACACACACAGGACTGGTCGGTACCACACACACAGGACTGGTCGGTACCACACACACAGGACTGGTCGGTACCACACACAGGACTGGTCGGTACCACACACACACACACACACAGGACTGGTCGGTACCACACACACAGGACTGGTCGGTACCACACACACACACAGGACTGGTCGGTACCACACACACACACACACACAGGACTGGTCGGTACCACACACACAGGACTGGTCGGTACCACACACAGGACTGGTCGGTACCACACACAGGACTGGTCGGTACCACACACACACACACACACAGGACTGGTCGGTACCACACACACAGGACTGGTCGGTACCACACACAGGACTGGTCGGTACCACACACACAGGACTGGTCGGTACCACACACAGGACTGGTCGGTACCACACACACAGGACTGGTCAGTACCACACACACAGGACTGGTCAGTACCACACACAGGACTGGTCGGTACCACACACAGGACTGGTCGGTACCACACACAGGACTGGTCAGTACCACACACAGGACTGGTCGGTACCACACACACAGGACTGGTCGGTACCACACACACACAGGACTGGTCGGTACCACACACAGGACTGGTCGGTACCACACACAGGACTGGTCGGTACCACACACACAGGACTGGTCGGTACCACACACACACACACACACACAGGACTGGTCGGTACCACACACACACACACACAGGACTGGTCGGTACCACACACACAGGACTGGTCAGTACCACACACAGGACTGGTCGGTACCACACACACAGGACTGGTCGGTACCACACACAGGACTGGTCGGCAAGTCTTCCCTTGATGTGAAGGTTATCTTGATTGTAGGTTGTTAATAATTTACATTTACATTTACATTTTAGTAATTTAGCAGACGCTCTTATCCAGAGCGACTTACAGGAGCAAGTAGGGTTAAGTGCCTTGCTCAAGGGCACATCGACAGATTTTTCACCTAGTCGGCTCGGGGATTAGAACCAGCGACCTTTCGGTTACTGGCCCAACGCTCTTAACCCACTAAGCCACCTGCCGCCCCAGTAATAATGTTGTGTGTATTATGCCCCTACTACAGTGATGACAGTATGGGCTACCAGTACCCCTTCACACTGAGAGTGGTAGGGAAGGATGGGAACTCATGTGCCTGGTGTCCCTGGTACAGGTGAGGTCTCCTCCATCATCATCATCATCATCATCATCAAAACACACACTTCACTTCTATTACTGTATCTGTACTGCTTTGCTTTATCTTGGCCAGGTCGCAGTTGGAAATGAGAACTTGTTCTCAACTGGCTTACCTGGTTAAATAAAGGTTAAATAAAATAAATCAAATAAAACATCTAATTTGGCTGAAACTGCATATTTGGGGGAAACGGCATATTTGGGGGAAACGGCATGTTTGGGGGAAACGGCATGTTTGGGTGTGTGTGTGTGTGTGTTTGTACCGTCTCTGTGCTTCTGCTCGTGTGTGTGTGTGTGTGTGTGTTACTGTGGGTTCAGGTTTTGCTCGTATATGTGTGTGTTCAGGTTCTGTCGAGGCTGTGCGGTGGACTGCACGGAGGACAGGGCCTCGGTAGAAAACGCCTACATAGCTGTGGACTGGGACCCGACAGCCTTACACCTTCGCTACCAGACCTCACAGGAGAGGGTGAGTCATCAGATCCTACAGGAAAATATGACGTCCACACATCCAGGTACTGGAGAGCATAAGGACACATGATGGCACCAGAGAGCTTTACCCGTATCAGATCACATACCCTGGCTCTGTCCCTGATCTCAGAGGAGCAATGTAGTGTGGAGCAGTGTCACTGTCTTGTCTGTTTCTGTCCTGTCTAACCCCCTTCTCCCTGTCTCTCTCTCTCTCTCTCTCTCTCTCTAGATAGTGGAGGAGCACTGCAGTGTGCAGCAGAGTCGCAGGGCCCAGGCTGAACCCATCAGTCTGGACAGCTGTCTGAAGGCCTTCACCAGCGAGGAGGAGCTGGGAGAGGATGAGCTCTACTACTGCTCCAAGTGCAAGACCCACCGCCTGGCCACCAAGAAACTGGACCTGTGGAGGCTGCCTCCTATACTGGTCAGAACACTGACACACACACACACACTGACAAACACACACACTGACACACACACTGACACACACACTGGCTACTGTAGTTAGATGTTATGATGCTACCAGCTACTGTAGTTAATGTTATGATGCTACCAGAGACTGTAGTTAATGTTAGGATGCTACCAGATACTGTAGTTAGATGTTATGATGCTACCAGATACTGTAGCTAAATGTTATGATGCTACCAGATACTGTAGTTAGATAATATGATGCTACCAGAGACTGTAGTTAATGTTATGATGCTACCAGATACTGTAGTTAATGTTATGATGCTACCAGATACTGTAGTTAGATGTTATGATGCTACCAGATACTGTAGCTAAATGTTATGATGCTACCAGATACTGTAGTTAGATAATATGATGCTACCAGAGACTGTAGTTAATGTTATGATGCTACCAGATACTGTAGTTAATGTTATGATGCTACCAGATACTGTAGTTAGATGTTATGATGCTACCAGATACTGTCTACTGTAGTTAGATGTTATGATACTACCAGATACTGTCTACTGTAGTTAGATGTTATGATGCTACCAGATACTGTAGTTAATGTTATGATGCTACCAGATACTGTAGTTAGATGTTATGATGCTACCATATACTGTAGTTAGATGTTATGATGCTACCAGATACTGTAGTTAATGTTATGATGCTACCAGATACTGTAGTTAGATGTTATGATGCTACCATATACTGTAGTTAGATGTTATGATGCTACCAGATACTGTAGTTAATGTTATGATGCTACCAGATACTGTAGTTAGATGTTATGATGCTACCATATACTGTAGTTAGATGTTATGATGCTACCAGATACTGTAGTTAATGTTATGATGCTACCAGAGACTGTAGTTAGATGTTATGATGCTACCAGATACTGTAGCTAAATGTTATGATGCTACCAGATACTGTAGTTAGATAATATGATGCTACCAGAGACTGTAGTTAATGTTATGATGCTACCAGATACTGTAGTTAATGTTATGATGCTACCAGATACTGTAGTTAGATGTTATGATGCTACCAGATACTGTCTACTGTAGTTAGATGTTATGATGCTACCAGATACTGTAGTTAATGTTATGATGCTACCAGATACTGTAGTTAGATGTTATGATGCTACCAGATACTGTAGCTAAATGTTATGATGCTACCAGATACTGTAGTTAGATAATATGATGCTACCAGAGACTGTAGTTAATGTTATGATGCTACCAGATACTGTAGTTAATGTTATGATGCTACCAGATACTGTAGTTAGATGTTATGATGCTACCAGATACTGTCTACTGTAGTTAGATGTTATGATGCTACCAGATACTGTCTACTGTAGTTAGATGTTATGATGCTACCAGATACTGTAGTTAATGTTATGATGCTACCAGATACTGTAGTTAGATGTTATGATGCTACCAGAGACTGTAGCTAAATGTTATGATGCTACCAGATACTGTAGTTAGATAATGATGCTACCAGAGACTGTAGTTCATGTTATGATGCTACCAGATACTGTAGTTAATGTTATGATGCTACCAGATACTGTCTACTGTAGTTAGATGTTATGATGCTACCAGATACTGTCTACTGTAGTTAGATGTTATGATGCTACCAGATACTGTAGTTAGATGTTATGATGCTACCAGATACTGTCTACTGTAGTTAGATGTTATGATGCTACCAGATACTGTAGTTAATGTTATATGATGCTACCAGATACTGTAGTTAGATGTTATGATGCTACCAGATACTGTAGCTAAATGTTATGATGCTACCAGATACTGTAGTTAGATGTTATGATGCTACCAGAGACTGTAGTTAGATGTTATGATGCTACCAGATGCTGTAGTTAGATGTTATGATGCTACCACCCATACTGGTCAAAACACTGACACAGACAGGCACTGTACACTATTAAGACTAGTACCCACCATCACTACAGTACATAGTACCCACCATCACTACAGTACATAGTATCACCATCACTACAGTACATAGTATCACCATCACTACAGTACATAGTATCACCATCACTACAGTACATAGTACCCACCATCACTACAGTACATAGTATCACCATCACTACAGTACATAGTACCCACCATCACTACAGTACATAGTATCACCATCACTACAGTACATAGTACCTACCATCACTACAGTACATAGTACCTACCATCACTACAGTACATAGTATCACCATCACTACAGTACATACAGTGGGGGGAAAAAGTATTTAGTCAGCCACCAATTGTGCAAGTTCTCCCACTTAAAAAGATGAGAGGCCTGTAATTTTCATCATAGGTACACGTCAACTATGACAGACAAATTGAGGGAAAAAAATCCAGAAAATCACATTGTAGGAGTTTTAATGAATTTATTTGCAAATTATGGTGGAAAATAAGTATTTGGTCACCTACAAACAAGCAAGATTTCTGGCTCTCACAGACCTGTAACTTCTTCTTTAAGAGGCTCCTCTGTCCTCCACTCGTTACCTGTATTAATGGCACCTGTTTGAACTTGTTATCAGTATAAAAGACACCTGTCCACAACCTCAAACAGTCACACTCCAAACTCCACTATGGCCAAGACCAAAGAGGTGTCAAAGGACACCAGAAACAAAATTGTAGACCTGCACCAGGCTGGGAAGACTGAATCTGCAATAGGTAAGCAGCTTGGTTTGAAGAAATCAACTGTGGGAGCAATTATTAGGAAATGGAAGACATACAAGACCACTGATAATCTCTCTCGATCTGGGGCTCCACGCAAGATCTCACCCTGTGGGGTCAAAATGATCACAAGAACGGTGAGCAAAAATCCCAGAACCACACGGGGGGACCTAGTGAATGACCTGCAGAGAGCTGGGACCAAAGTAACAAAGCCTACCATCAGTAACACACTACGCCGCCAGGGACTCAAATCCTGCAGTGCCAGACGTGTCCCCCTGCTTAAGCCAGTACATGTCCAGGCCCGTCTGAAGTTTGCTAGAGTGCATTTGGATGATCCAGAAGAGGATTGGGAGAATGTCATATGGTCAGATGAAACCAAAATATAACTTTTTGGTAAAACCTCAACTCGTCGTGTTTGGAGGACAAAGAATGCTGAGTTGCATCCAAAGAACACCATACCTACTGTGAAGCATGGGGGTGGAAACATCATGCTTTGGGGCTGTTTTTCTGCAAAGGGACCAGGACGACTGATCCGTGTAAAGGAAAGAATGAATGGGGCCATGTATCGTGAGATTTTGAGTGAAAACCTCCTTCCATCAGCAAGGGCATTGAAGATGAAACGTGGCTGGGTCTTTCAGCATGACAATGATCCCAAACACACCGCCCGGGCAACGAAGGAGTGGCTTCGTAAGAAGCATTTCAAGGTCCTGGAGTGGCCTAGCCAGTCTCCAGATCTCAACCCCATAGAAAATCTTTGGAGGGAGTTGAAAGTCTGTGTTGCCCAGCGACAGCCCCAAAACATCACTGCTCTAGAGGAGATCTGCATGGAGGAATGGGCCAAAATACCAGCAACAGTGTGTGAAAACCTTGTGAAGACTTACAGAAAACGTTTGACCTGTGTCATTGCCAAAAAAGGGTATATAACAAAGTATTGAGAAACTTTTGTTATTGACAAAAAATTATTTTCCACCATAATTTGCAAATAAATTCATTAAAAATCCTACAATGTGATTTTCTGGATTTTTTTTTTCTCATTTTGTCTGTCATAGTTGACGTGTACCTATGATGAAAATTACAGGCCTCTCATCTTTTTAAGTGGGAGAACTTGCACAATTGGTGGCTGACTAAATACTTTTTTTCCCCACTGTACATATAGAGGTGTTGGAGAGGTGCGGGGGGGGGTTAAGTTGTGGGGGGGTTAAGTGCCTTGCTCAAGGGCACAACGGCAGGCAATGGCATTTAGGATTTGATATCAGCAACCTTCCGGTTGCTAACTCACTTCCCAACAGATTTTTCCCGTTGGACTCGGGCTTCGAACTGGCAACCCTCCGGTTGCTGGCTCACCTCTCTAACCACTAGGCACCTGTGATGTAAACGTATCTACATCAGTGTTTCATTAGTTCATGTTGTTCTTCATTGCAGATAGTACACCTGAAGAGGTTCCAGTTTGTGAACGGCCGCTGGATCAAGTCTCAGAAGATCGTCAAGTTTCCCAGAGAGAGTTTTGACCCTAGTGTTTACCTGGCTCCCCGGGAGGCGGGGCTTAACAGGCTACACAGTCTGCAGAGCCGCAGCGAGGGGGAGGAGCTACTGAGGATAGGAGGAGGAGAAACGGTCTCCTCCATCTCCGCGCCTGCTGGGTTCCTCAACATCCTCAAAGGTCTGATGTCATCCTTTGTGCATCCCAAATGGCACCTTATTCCCTTTATAGTGCATCGTCCCTGTGGACCCTGGTCAAAAGTAGTGCACTATATAGGGAATAGGGTGCAGTTTGGGACACGGCCTCTCTCACTCATGTCTCCATTCCTGGTTACGTTTCATTCCTGTCTCTATGGAATCTTGCTGCTTTTTGGTCATTCAAGTGACTGTTGGTTCCAAGTCCCTGATTAGCTTGATGATAGCCCAGTCATCATCTGCAGTAGTTTCCTGTTGTTAAACAAACCAGTCATTCAGAGAGCGGTAATAAAACACCCGAAACCAGAACAAGCATGTATTTCTTTCTTTTCATAGTGTACAACACAATACACAGCATAGCCCATATACACAGGAAGGATGAGGTCAAGCTGTTTTACTGAGCCCCTCCCTCTCTTTTTGTCTGTCTCCGCAGCCTCTCCAGCGTCAGGCAGGAAGTCAGCCCCTCCCTCTTCCATCAGCCGTACCAGCAGCCCCTGCAGCAGCCCCAAGACAGGAGGAGGTGGTCCAGGGGGCACGGGCCGCAGACAGACCCGCCTCAGGCTCCCACAGCTGGCCAGCCGACACCGCCTCTCCAACAGCAAGGAGAACCTGGAGGGTAGTACCAGGGAGGGGGGCAGCGGCCCTGACACAGAGCCCAGGGAGGGAGCACCGCAGGCGGACACGGAGGTTGGGCTCGTGGGGGTGGTGGGTGGAGGTTTTGGAGAGGTCGGGGTGGGGAGCGAGCCAGAGATGTCCACCACAGACGCGTCCAGCAGTCTCAGTAATGTCATCTTGATGAATGGGGACAGCGGTGGCCATAGCAACGGGGTACTGAGCACGGAGGCCAGTACGGAGCCCAGCGTGGACCTAGGGAGTAGCGCCACCACCCTGCTGCACCAAAGCGACAACAGCCTGGAGAACATCTACAACTTATATGCAATTTCAGTGAGTGCTTCCAAAACTGCCTCCTAACCTATACCTCAGGAAGTTTGATTTAGTTTAATATAGTTAGATACTTCGGGATTAGAAAGCCTCTGCCACAAATGGCACCCTATTCCCTATATAGTGCACTACTTTTGACCAGGGCCCATGTTGTGTTAGTAATAGGAGGTCCTCTCTCTCTGTCTCCACAGTACCATTCAGGTATCATGGGAGGTAACAGGAGGTCCTCTCTCTCTCTCTGTCTCCACAGTGCCATTCAGGTATCGTGGGAGGTAACAGGAGGTCCTCTCTCTCTGTCTCCACAGTGCCATTCAGGTATCATGGGAGGTAACAGGAGGTCCTCTCTCTCTGTCTCCACAGTGCCATTCAGGTATCATGGGAGGTAACAGGAGGTCCTCTCTCTCGCTCTGTCTCCACAGTGCCATTCAGGTATCATGGGAGGTAACAGTAGGTCCTCTCTCTCTCGCTGTCTCCACAGTGCCATTCAGGTATCATGGGAGGTAACAGGAGGTCCTCTCTCTCTCTCTGTCTCCACAGTGCCATTCAGGTATCATGGGAGGTAACAGGAGGTCCTCTCTCTCTGTCTCCACAGTGCCATTCAGGTATCATGGGAGGTAACAGGAGGTCCTCTCTCTCTGTCTCCACAGTGCCATTCAGGTATCATGGGAGGTAACAGTAGGTCCTCTCTCTCTGTCTCCACAGTGCCATTCAGGTATCATGGCAGGTAACAGGAGGTCCTCTCTCTCTGTCTCCACAGTGCCATTCAGGTATCATGGGAGGTAACAGGAGGTCCTCTCTCTCTCTCTGTCTCCACAGTGCCATTCAGGTATCATGGGAGGTAATAGGAGGTCCTCTCTCTCTCTCTGTCTCCACAGTGCCATTCAGGTATCATGGGAGGTAACAGGAGGTCCTCTCTCTCTCTCTGTCTCCACAGTGCCATTCAGGTATCATGGGAGGTAATAGGAGGTCCTCTCTCTCTCTCTCTGTCTCCACAGTGCCATTCAGGTATCATGGGAGGTAACAGGAGGTCCTCTCTCTCTGTCTCCACAGTGCCATTCAGGTATCATGGGAGGTAACAGGAGGTCCTCTCTCTCTCTCTGTCTCCACAGTGCCATTCAGGTATCATGGGAGGTAACAGTAGGTCCTCTCTCTCTGTCTCCACAGTGCCATTCAGGTATCATGGGAGGTAACAGGAGGTCCTCTCTCTCTGTCTCCACAGTGCCATTCAGGTATCATGGGAGGTAACAGGAGGTCCTCTCTCTCTGTCTCCACAGTGCCATTCAGGTATCATGGGAGGTAACAGGAGGTCCTCTCTCTCTGTCTCCACAGTGCCATTCAGGTATCATGGGAGTTAACAGGAGGTCCTCTCTCTCTGTCTCCACAGTACCATTCAGGTATCATGGGAGGTAACAGGAGGTCCTCTCTCTCTCTCTGTCTCCACAGTGCCATTCAGGTATCATGGGAGGTAACAGGAGGTCCTCTCTCTCTCTCTGTCTCCACAGTACCATTCAGGTATCATGGGAGGTAACAGGAGGTCCTCTCTCTCTCTCTGTCTCCACAGTGCCATTCAGGTATCATGGGAGGTAACAGGAGGTCCTCTCTCTCTCTCTGTCTCCACAGTGCCATTCAGGTATCATGGGAGGTAACAGGAGGTCCTCTCTCTCTCTCTGTCTCCACAGTGCCATTCAGGTATCATGGGAGGTAACAGGAGGTCCTCTCTCTCTCTCTGTCTCCACAGTGCCATTCAGGTATCATGGGAGGAGGACACTATGTGACCTATGCCAAAAACCCCAACAGCAAATGGTACTGTTACAATGACAGCAGCTGTAAGGTAAGGACACACACACACACACACACACACACACACACACACATCCTCTACTAATAGTCAATTAACCTAGCAAACCAGTTAGTCATTTTAAAGACAAAACTAGTCATCTCTTGTAAAGTGTGTACTTGTTTGCCGTATCCTCCCTAGGAAGTGCACTCAGAGGAGATAGACACGGACTCGGCCTACATCCTGTTCTATGAGCAGCAGGGCGTGGACTACTCTCAGTTCCTGCCAAAGACTGACGGCAAGAAGATGGCCGACACCACTAGCATGGACGAGGACTTTGAGTCTGACTACAAGAAGTACTGTGTCCTCCAGTGATCAGGATCACACCGTCTTCCACCCACCTACCTACCGGCTCAACCCTCAACGCTTGTAACTCTGGACAGCCACATATGGAAAGGAATGGACACGGCGCTTCTTCATCCAGTCTCTGGGCGCCAGGAAGCACAGAATTGTGTCTTTTGGCCGAGTCATCACTAACTGAACCACTTGAATGCCGGACCGGTTGTCATTTTTTTCGGATGACGGTAGGTACCCCCCTTGTTGTTTTGCGAAGAGAACAACATTCAAGCCCCATTTTTAAAGCACTAAACTGGTGCACATTGAGCCTGAGGAAACCCACACTCTCCCCTGTGTGTGTTAGTTTGTCAGCACATAAAGCTGATGTTGCTTCCCTGTTAGATTGTCAGCACATAAAGCTGATGTTGCTTCCCTGTTAGATTGTCAGCACATAAAGCTGATGTTGCTTCCCTGTTAGATTGTCAGCACATAAAGCTGATGTTGCTTCCCTGTTGGTCCCTGTTTTTCCTCCCCTGCAGCCATCAAAATACTTTATGTCCACACATCTACAGAATGTCTCGCTCAATAACTCAGTATGCAGTAACGGTAATGTAGAGATTATACTGTATTATTGTTTTCCTTCGGTAGTGATACTGTCATTTTAAAGAACAACTCATAATGCTACCTCACTGCATTTCATTGGCCAATTGGAACGGTAAAATATTTGTGACAGTATTAAAATCTCACACACTTCCTCTTTTGATGTCCGCACACACACGCACGCACGCACGCACGCACACGCACACGCACACACACAGACACACACACACAGACACACACATACACACACACACGCACACACACACAGACACACACACGCACACACACGCACGCACACACACAGACACACACAGACACAGACACACACACACAGACACAGACACACACACACACACACAGACACACACACACACACGCGCACGCACACACACACACAAACAAATTAAATAATCACCCATTATGAAGAAAGATTCCACAATATCGAGTTGCCAAGCAACGGCCAAAACAAAAATGTGCAATTGCTGATTAATGTACCCACCACATTGAATGAATTTAGGGACGTTCATTGTAGTCATTTTAACTCACAAGCTTGAGTTTAAGTCTTGGTTATGTTCTGGACGGGTGCCATAGAGGATGTTTTAAAAGAGATATATATAGAAATAAATATTTTTATTGTTTTCTCTTTCTCCAAATACTTATTTTATAGAGATTGTATTTTTATCATTGCAATTTTTTAGTGCACATTTTGTTAATTTAAGGGTTGTTCTCAACTCTACTGTTTGTCTACAGGACGTTGTAAAGAGCCACTCTGATAATGTCAATTAATAGTTATGTCCCAAATGGTACCCTATTCCCTAGTGCACTGCTTTTGACCTGGGCCCACTGGGCTCTGGTGAGAAATAGTGCACTACTGTACAGCGCCTTCAGAAAGTATTCACACCCCTTGACTTATTCCACATGTTGTTGTGTTACAGCCTTATTTTCCATCACTCATCTACACACAATACCCCGTAATGACAAAGTGAAAACATATTTTTTAAAGAAATGTTTGCAAATGTATTGAAAATGAAAATACAGAAATATCTCATTTACATAAGTATTCACACCCCTGAGTCAATCAATACATGTTAGAATCACCTTTGGCAGCGGTTACAGCTGTGAGTCTTTCCGGGTAAGTCTCTAAGACGTGTCAAACTCATTCCACGGAGGGCCGAGTGTTTGTGGGTTTTCCTCCCTTGTACTTGATTGATGAATTAACATCACTAATTAGTAAAGAACTCCCCTCACCTGGTTGTCCAGGTCTTAATTGAAAGGAAAAACCAAAAACACACAGACATTCGGCCCTCCGTGGAATGAGTTCGACACCCCTGCTCTTAAGAGCTCTGCTAACCTGGATTGTACAGTATTTGCATTATTCTTTTTTAAATTCTTCAAGCTCTGTCAAGATGGTTGTTGATCAATGTTAGACAGCGATTTTCAAGTCTTGCCATAGATTTTCAAGCCGATTTTAAGTCAAAACAGTAACCAGGCCACTCAGGAACATTCCATGTCTTCTTGGTAAGCAACTCCAGTGTATTTGTGTTTTAGGATATTATCCTGCTGAAAGGTGAATTTGTCTCCCAGAGTCTGTTGGAAAGCAGACTGAACCATGTTTTCCTCTAGGATTTTGCCTGTGCTTATTAGCTCTGTTCCATTTTTTTTTTATCCTAAAAAACTCCCTAGTCATTGCCAATGACAAGCATACCCATAACATGATGCAGCCTCCACCATGCTTGAAAATATGAAGAGTGGTACTCAGTGATGTGTTGTGTTGGATTTGCCCCAAACATAACGCTTTGTATTCAGGAAATAAAGTTTATTTCTTAGCCACATTTTTTGCAGTTTTAGTTTAATGCCTTATTGCAAACAGGATGCATGTTTTGGAATATTTCTATTCTGTACAGACTTCCTTTTCACTCTGTCATTTGTGTTAGCATTGTGGAGGAACTATAATGTTGTAGATCCATCTTCAGTTTTTTCCTATCACAGCCATTAAACTCTGTTTTAAAGTCACCAATGGCCTCATGGTGAGATCCCTGAGCGGTTTCCTTCCTCTCCGGCAACTGAGTTAGGAAGGACGCCTGTAGCTTTGTAGTGACTGCGTGTATTGATACACCATCTAAAGTGTAATTAATAACTTCACAATGCTCAAAGGGATATTCAGCGTCCGCTACCAATGGGTGCCCTTCTTCGAGGCATTAGAAAACCTCCCTGGTCTTTGTAGTTTAATCTGTTTGAAATTCACTGCTTGACTGAAGGAACTTACATATACAGTGGAGAAAAAAAATATTTAGTCAGCAACCAATTGTGCAAGTTCTCCCACTTAAAAAGATGAGAGAGGCCTGTAATTTTCATCATAGGTACACGTCAACTATGACAGGCAAATTGAGAAAAAAAATCCAGAAAATCACATTGTAGGATTTTTAATGAATTTATTTGCAAATTATGGTGGAAAATAAGTATTTGGTCACCTACAAACAAGCAAGATTTCTGGCTCTCACAGACCTGTAACTTCTTCTTTAAGAGGCTCCTCTGTCCTCCACTCGTTACCTGTATTAATGGCACCTGTTTGAACTTGTTATCAGTATAAAAGACACCTGTCCACAACCTCAAACAGTCACACTCCAAACTCCACTATGGCCAAGACCAAAGAGCTGTCAAAGGACACCAGAAACAAAATTGTAGACCTGCACCAGGCTGGGAAGACTGAATCTGCAATAGGTAAGCAGCTTGGTTTGAAGAAATCAACTGTGGGAGCAATTATTGGGAAATGGAAGACATACAAGACCACTGATAATCTCCCTCGATCTGTGGCTCCACGCAAGATCTCACGCCGTGGGGTCAAAATGATCACAAGAACGGTGAGCAAAAATCCCAGAACCACACGGGGGGACCTAGTGAATGACCTGCAGAGAGCTGGGACCAAAGTAACAAAGCCTACCATCAGTAACACACTACGCCGCCAGGGACTCAAATCCTGCAGTGACAGACGTGTCCCCCTGCTTAAGCCAGTGCATGTCCAGGCCCGTCTGAAGTTTGCTAGAGTGCATTTGGATGATCCAGAAGAGGATTGGGAGAATGTCATATGGTCAGATGAAACCAAAATATAACTTTTTGGTAAAAACTCAACTCGTCGTGTTTGGAGGACAAAGAATGCTGACTTGCATCCAAAGAACACCATACCTACTGTGAAGCATGGGGGTGGAAACATCATGCTTTGTGGGCTGTTTTTCTGCAAAGGGACCAGGACGACTGATCCGTGTAAAGGAAAGAATGAATGGGGCCATGTATCGTGAGATTTTGAGTGAAAACCTCCTTCCATCAGCAAGGGCATTGAAGATGAAACGTGGCTGGGTCTTTCAGCATGACAATGATCCCAAACACTCCGCCCAGGCAACGAAGGAGTGGCTTCGTAAGAAGCATTTCAAGGTCCTGGAGTGGTCTAGCCAGTCTCCAGATCTCAACCCCATAGAAAATCTTTGGAGGGAGTTGAAAGTCTGTGTTGCCCAGCGACAGCCCCAAAACATCACTGCTCTAGAGGAGATCTGCATGGAGGAATGGGCCAAAATACCAGCAACAGTGTGTGAAAACCTTGTGAAGACTTACAGAAAACGTTTGACCTGTGTCATTGCCAACAAAGGGTATATAACAAAGTATTGAGAAACTTTTGTTATTGACCAAATACTTATTTTCCACCATAATTTGCAAATAAATTCATTAAAAATCCTAAAATGTGATTTTCTGGATTTTTTTTCCTCATTTAGTCTGTCATAGTTGACGTGTACCTATGATGAAAATTACAGGCCTCTCTCATCTTTTTAAGTGGGAGAACTTGCACAATTGATGGCTGACTAAATACTTTTTTTCCCCACTGTAATTGTATGTGTGGGGTACAGAGATGAGGTAGTCATTCAAAAATCATGTTAAACACTATTATTGCACACAGTGAGTCCATGCAACTTATTATGTGACTTGTTAAGCACAGTTTTACTCCTGAACTTATTTAGGCTTGCCATAACAAAGGGGTTGAATACTTACTGACTCAAGACATTTCAGCTTTTCATTTTTAATTAATTTCTAAAATCATAATTCCACTTTGACATTATGGGGTATTGTGTGTAGTCCAGTGACAAACAAACATACGTTTTTATCCTTTTTAAATTTGGGCTGTAACACAACAAAATGTGGAAAAAGTCAAGGGGTGTGAATACTTTCTGGGAATACGGTGTCATTTCGGATGCAGCCTGCCCATCTGCATGGTGTCCTCGCCGCTCTATTGAACAATCCTATGTTTTTACCATTTCCATCAGCTGCTAGATAAAATAATCTGTGGTAAAACACTACTCAAAGTGCGCTGTCATATGGTCTTCATAGCACTGTCATAAGAATGACATAACACGTGATTACCCACATTGCTACACTGACAGGCGTTATGACGTCTTTTAACGACAGCAGGAAGACTTTATAGTAGTGCACGTGAAGCTAGATATGTTCATGACTTTAGCCAAGCCGCATGAACAGTATCTCTTTCTGATGTCATGATGTGTTTCCATGTGGAGTTGGCAGAGACGTGCTTCACAGAATGTACTGGCCAATCAAAGGCTCACGTTTTAGTGCTCTGAGAAACATAGAACTTGATTGGGGCGGTTGTCGCTAGTAACCACAGCTACAAATTCTAAATTCATGAAAACAAAAATGTGCTTTTTGGTCTTAATTTAAGGTTAGGGTTTAGGCATAAGGTTAGCAGTGTGGCTAAGGTCAGGTTTAGGTTTAACATCTGATTTTAAGGGTTAGGGTTGTAATTAGGCCTTTAGCCATAATTATGAGTTTGTGGCTGTGGTAACTAGTGACTGCATTATTAGATGGGGTTAATAGTTCAGCGGACTGTCAGAGGAGATGTTGGCCTTGTTCAAATACTTGGTAAATGCATCCTTCCTAATTACATTCTTTGAAGTAATCACAGAGCTGAAGTGGTTGGTGAAAGTAATGGGGCTCCCGAGTGGCGCAGCGGTCTAAGGCACTGCATCTCAGTGCTTGAGGCGTCACTACAGACCCCCCCTGGTTCGATTCCAGGCTGTATCACAACCGGCCGTGATTGGGAGTCCCACAGGGCGGCGCACAATTGGCCCAGCGTCGGCCCGGGTTTGGCCGGTGTAGGCCGTCATTGTAAATAAGAATTAGTTCTTAACTGACTTGCCTGGTTAAATAAAGGTTACATAAAATAACTAAAATAGGGTGTTATTCTTACCTATATCTATCCAATCACTTGGATCTGCGATTACCTTAAGGAAACATTTCTAAAGTATTCAAGGATGTGCCAGAGTACTGGAAGAATGCACCGGAACCACTTTTTGTTTTCACCTTAACTTCAGAGTTTGTCTGGCTTTTAGTAGCAGCTCTTCTTTAGAGCAACCATCTTTTCAGATCACCACTGTGAACAGGTGTCTGTTTCTTACCTGGGAAACAATAGAATATAGAATGGGGTTGTCATTATTTATGATTCTAGTTGTAACGGGTGTCTTATAGTGAAGTTGTCTTCCAGCTTCCGGAATCATTCCAGAGGAATGTTAGGTGATTTGAAGCCCCTGACCCCTCCAACTGTTGTTGCTGCTCTATTTATAGGGGGGGTTGGGGGCGGGGTAGGCTGATCATCATGGATGCACTGGATGAAATGTCTGTCATTAAATGAAACGTTATTTTCCTTGTCAGAAAATGTGAGACTTAATGCAAATTGCATTACTGAACGTTCTTTGTATTTTTACGTTTCTCCCTCCCACTGTAAAACATTTCTCCCCTCCCCCCTCCCACTGTAAAACGTTTCTCCCCCCCCCCCCCCCCCCACTGTAAAACGTTTCTCCCCCCCCCCACTGTAAAACGTTTCTCCCCCCCTCCCACTGTAAAACGTTTCTCCCCCCCCCCTCCCACTGTAAAACGTTTCTCTCCCCCCCCCCCCCCCCACTGTAAAACGTTTCTCCCCCCCCCCCACTGTAAAACGTTTCTCCCCCCCCCCCCACTGTAAAACGTTTCTCCCCCCCCCCACTGTAAAACGTTTCTCCCCCCCTCCCACTGTAAAACGTTTCTCCCCCCCTCCCCCCCCCCCTCCCACTGTAAAACGTTTCTCTCCCCCCCCCCCCCCCCCCCACTGTAAAACGTTTCTCCCCCCCCCCACTGTAAAACGTTTCTCCCCCCCTCCCACTGTAAAACGTTTCCCCCCCCCCCCCCCCCCCCCCTCCCACTGTAAAACGTTTCTCCCCCCTCCCACTGTAAAATGTTTCTCCCCCCCTCCCACTGTAAAACGTTTCTCCCCCCCCCCCCTCCCACTGTAAAACGTTTCTCCCCCCCTCCCACTGTATAACGATGTCAAACTATTAAATGTCCAACTATTGAATGTTGTCCAACTTTTTAAATACATCACTTCACTCGCAGGGAACCGTTTGTGGAGATCAGAACAGGCCCATGTTCCACCGTTTATACTAACATAGCACTTAGAATGCCTGCCCAATACATGGCTTCATACGAAGTAGTGTGTTGGTATCCTTTCAAACAAAGCTGCTTTCTACAAATAGCACCCTACACCCTATGTAGTGCCCTATTTTGGACTTGGTTTGTAGCGGTGCGGTGACTCTGAACGTACCTTGGTGCTGCTGGGCTACTTGTGCCCTGTTTAGAGACTAATTTAAGCGAGACATGAAATTAGGTCTGCGTCCGAAATGCCACCAAATGTACTTGTGTAATTCCCTATATAGTGCACTGCTTTTGACTAGGGCCAATTGGGCTCTGGTCAAAAGTAGTGCACTATGTAGGGAATAGGGTGCCGTTTGAGACACGAGCCAATCTATACCAGGCTTGTACCACATCTTCAGCTCTCTTGTACCAGCGGCAAGCACAGAGACGTCAGCCTGGAACCCACACGGACTACCGCTCCATTTCACTGTCTTACTCTTCTTTTAAAACACTCATATGAGCATTTCAATCCTGTGAAGCGCAGGGTTAATTTATCAACTGAACAGTGAACACCCCTCCCTCTGTGGCAGAATGGTATGACCCGTTAGCGGGTACTGTAGTCTACGACTGAAGTTATTTGTTTTTCACCTCTTCCTTATTTTGATGGATCGGAAAGAGATGTATTAATTTACCTTTTATTTTGTAAAAAGTGTTGTTTTAAAGAATAAAAAATAACATTGCACTGACATTGAAAATGTACATAGTGTTTTGTAAATAAGCCATTAAAACGGATGTATTTGAATATGACCTGTAAGAGATACTGTAGTTGTATATGGAGTGATGATACTGCTGATCTGTAACACATATCCAAAGCTACACATTAAATAACAGCAGATGCAATTAAGTCATTCAGTTAATGGGTTGGTTTTCTTGTGTGCGTGCAGTTGTCTCTGACTTTTGTGTGCATACGTGCAATGTGCATGCTTGTGCATGTGAGCGTGCGGGTCTGAGTCTTGTGTGTGTGTGTGTGCTCTTGAGTGAGAGAGGGCTCCAATCATGCTTGCAGCAGGCCCAGCCTGTGAGTCTAGGTATCGTGGGTTGAGTTAGTGTACGTGAGAGGAAACCACGGCTCTCTTCCTGCAGAACAGACCAGCTAGGAGCTGCTAACCCTCCACTGAAGCCCGGGTCTCTTCCTGCAGAACAGACCAGCTAGGAGCTGCTAACCCTCCACTGAAGCCCGGGTCTCTTCCTGCAGAACAGACCAGCTAGGAGCTGCTAACCCTCCACTGAAGCCCGGGTCTCTTTCTGCAGAACAGACCAGCTAGGAGCTGCTAACCCTCCACTGAAGCCCGGGTCTCTTCCTGCAGAACAGACCAGCT
Organism: Coregonus lavaretus; assembly: GCF_964263955.1. NCBI lineage: Eukaryota > Metazoa > Chordata > Actinopteri > Salmoniformes > Salmonidae > Coregonus > Coregonus lavaretus. The sequence goes on along the minus strand of NC_140017.1, from coordinate 37,663,208 downwards.
AGGAGCTGCTAACCCTCCACTGAAGCCCGGGTCTCTTCCTGCAGAACAGACCAGCTAGGAGCTGCTAACCCTCCACTGAAGCCCGGGTCTCTTCCTGCAGAACAGACCAGCTAGGAGCTGCTAACCCTCCACTGAAGCCCGGGTCTCTTCCTGCAGAACAGACCAGCTAGGAGCTGCTAACCCTCCACTGAAGCCCGGGTCTCTTCCTGCAGAACAGACCAGCTAGGAGCTGCTAACCCTCCACTGAAGCCCGGGTCTCTTCCTGCAGAACAGACCAGCTAGGAGCTGCTAACCCTCCACTGAAGCCCGGGTCTCTTCCTGCAGAACAGACCAGCTAGGAGCTGCTTAACCCTCCACTGAAGCCCGGGTCTCTTCCTGCAGAACAGACCAGCTAGGAGCTGCTAACCCTCCACTGAAGCCCGGGTCTCTTCCTGCAGAACAGACCAGCTAGGAGCTGCTAACCCTCCACTGAAGCCCGGGTCTCTTTCTGCAGAACAGACCAGCTAGGAGCTGCTAACCCTCCACTGAAGCCCGGGTCTCTTTCTGCAGAACAGACCAGCTAGGAGCTGCTAACCCTCCACTGAAGCCCGGGTCTCTTTCTGCAGAACAGACCAGCTGCTGGTCGGAACAGAACAGCTCTTTCCCCCCAAAAACAAAGACGCCAAGCATGACATTTTTACTGTATACCTGACAGCGGGGTGTATCCCAACTAGCACCCTATACCCTATATAGGCACTACCTTTGACCAGGGCCTCTAGAGAGACAGAGGAACTTTCTAATCGACACCCACCATATTATCAGATGATATCAAACTGTATTAAACCATGTGGCCAGACTTCACTGTGAAGCATCTCTTTCCAACCGAAGATGTTTGTCTAATGACTGTCTGCATTGGTCTACAGTATATCATTCGTATTCATTATATCCTTCACTGCCCGTAATTGGCCCGACTGACCAAAAGGTCATACGATACAGAAAGTTCCTTTAATATTTAGTAGACCTTGGTGTTCATTTTATAAATGCTGTAAGTATCTCTGTCAAAATAAACAAGTTTATTTTCAATTCACACTCTGTAGAAACAATGAGAATAGAAAGGTTCAGAACTTTTGTAAGACATCACAGTACTGTTGAAATATATATGGCAAATAGAAATCCTATATGGATGGTGTTAAAAGATAGATGGGAGGTGTTGAATGGAATTGAAGGATGGGACTAATAACAACTAACAATAACAAGATAACTAATAATGTAGACACGCTGTGTCCATAATAAGTGTATGCAAGTACATGTCAACTATGACAGACAAATTGAGAAAAAAAAATCCAGAAAATCACATTGTAGGATTTTTTATGAATTTATTTGCAAATTATGGTGGAAAATAAGTATTTGGTCACCTACAAACAAGCAAGATTTCTGGCTCTCACAGACCTATAACTTCTTCTTTAAGAGGCTCCTCTGTCCTCCACTCGTTACCTGTATTAATGGCACCTGTTTGAACTTGTTATCAGTATAAAATACACCTGTCCACAACCTCAAACAGTCACACTCCAAACTCCACTATGGCCACGACCAAAGAGCTGTCAAAGGACACCAGAAACAAAATTGTAGACCTGCACCAGGCTGGGAAGACTGAATCTGCAATAGGTAAGCAGCTTGGTTTGAAGAAATCAACTGTGGGAGCAATTATTAGGAAATGGAAGACATACAAGACCACTGATAATCTCCCTCGATCTGGGGCTCCACGCAAGATCTCACCCCGTGGGGTCAAAATGATCACAAGAACGGTGAGCAAAAATCCCAGAACCACACGGGGGGACCTAGTGAATGACCTGCAGAGAGCTGGGACCAAAGTAACAAAGCCTACCATCAGTAACACACTACGCCACCAGGGACTCAAATCCTGCAGTGCCAGACGTGTCCCCCTGCTTAAGCCAGTACATGTCCAGGCCCGTCTGAAGTTTGCTAGAGTGCATTTGGATGATCCAGAAGAGGATTGGGAGAATGTCATATGGTCAGATGAAACCAAAATAGAACTTTTTGGTAAAACCTCAACTCGTCGTGTTTGGAGGACAAAGAATGCTGAGTTGCATCCAAAGAACACCATACCTACTGTGAAGCATGGGGGTGGCTGTTTTTCTGCAAAGGGACCAGGACGACTGATCCGTGTAAAGGAAAGAATGAATGGGGCCATGTATTGTGAGATTTTAAGTGAAAACCTCCTTCCATCAGCAAGGGCATTGAAGATGAAACGTGGCTGGGTCTTTCAGCATGACAATGATCCCAAACACACCGCCCGGGCAACGAAGGAGTGGCTTCGTAAGAAGCATTTCAAGGTCCTGGAGTGGCCTAGCCAGTCTCCAGATCTCAACCCCATAGAAAATCTTTGGAGGGAGTTGAAAGTCCGTGTTGCCCAGCGACAGCCCCAAAACATCACTGCTCTAGAGGAGATCTGCATGGAGGAATGGGCCAAAATACCAGCAACAGTGTGTGAAAACCTTGTGAAGACTTACAGAAAACGTTTGACCTGTGTCATTGCCAACAAAGGGTATATAACAAAGTATTGAGAAACTTTTGTTATTGACCAAATACTTATTTTCCACAATAATTTGCTAATAAATTCATTAAAAATCCTACAATGTGATTTTCCACGGGTCAGTCTCACACACACAGTCACAGATACACAACCTGTCCTATAGTCCCGTGTAACTCAGTTGGTAGAGCATGGCGCTTGCAACGCCAGTGTTGTTGGTTCGTTTCCCACGGGGGGCCAGTATGAAAAATGTATGCACTCACTAACTGTAAGTCGCTCTGGATAAGAGCGTCTGCTAAATGACTAAAAATGTAATACACACACATCGTTCAGTCACACACACACGCTGACAGAAACCACAGGAAACACCTACGGGTCAGATTTTATACTGTAGCAAATTTGGGGGGGTAGCCCAGTCACAGGGGCATTGGCAATGCTTTTTAGCACAGGATTAGGCTTGATCTGTCCCAGGAAACCGGCCCTAAATGTGTTGGTCTTAGTGTGAGTTTTAAAGGGTAACCATTTCCAACGTACGGTTATGTGTGTAGGAACGTGTGCCCCTACGCTGGTACCTCCCTGAGTACTTCAGAACCAACTATTACAGCTTCAAGGGGGACGTGTGGACGTTTGGCATCCTGCTGTGGGAGATGCAGACGTTTGGCCAGTTTTGTGTTCATAAACAATGGAAACAAAACATCTGCCATCACTTACAGCCTGTATGGATGGCTGCCCAGTGTCCATAATGATGAAAGATTGTATTCATCTAAACTTTATTTACCCAGATAAGTAATTGAGGACAAAATTCTAAATTAAAAGTAATTATAACACCATGTTTGTGGTTCCCAGGCACCTTACCGCACCTTACCGTACCTTTACCGTACCTTACCGTACCCGGAGACGCCAGAGGTCGTGGTCTATTGCACCTGCGCCGGTCACAAGAACACAGACCTGTCCCTGAAGGCTGCAGGCCAGAGATGTGAGTGACCGTGACATCATTAATAGTGTTGTTGTAACGGCAGCGACAGGGTCGTATTCAGTCGGGCACAAGGTGGCAAAACAAAAACCTGTGTTCTTATTGGACAATTTCAGGTAGGACCACTTTGTTTAACCCTAACCCTTGTTGGACAATTTCAGGTAGGACTTCAGTTTTTTTTTAAATATGTCTCCTTCCTAAACACAACCCAGGCATGAACAGACCCCTCTATGGAATACTGGATGTGGCTTCTTTTTTTTCGTATTATTTTTGCTTCGTCACAAATGGCGCCCTATTCATTATTTAGTACACTACTTATGACCAGAGCCATCTGGGAGCACTATATAGGGAATAGGGTGTAATTTTGGGATGCAGCCTAGCTCTCCCTCTCTCTCCCTCTGACTGCAGATAACGCGAGACTGCTGGGTGGAACCCTGCCCTTCCAGGCCGTCCTTCACAGATGTTGAGAATCCTGGAGGACATCATGGAGAATGATTCAGTGTGAGCAGCCTTCCATCCAGCTCTTCTTCTTCTTCTTCTTCTTCCTCAGATGAACCCATAAAAATGTCATCTTCTCAGCAGTCTAAGGCACCGCATCGCAGTGCTGAGGCTCCACTACGGCCGTGTCACAGCTGGACCGGGAGCCCCATATCAGGATTGATGCTAGTTTACATTTGTACAAAATATGAATCTACTATCTCAGGCAAGCTCATGGTCATTTAAAAATAATTTGCATTATTTTTGTATTAGAAATTCTGTCAATTTTACTTTTTCCGTTTGGCGCTACTACCATTTGTGTAAATACACTGTAGGAAGTAACAATGAGTTGTGTAATATTTCAGGAAATACTTTTTACTCATGGGTCATAAAAAGGTTGTTTAATTATAAGTGGTTTATTGTCTGGGTCATCTTGGCCCAAGGACCTGCATCCCAAATGACACCCTATTCCCTATATAGTGCACTACTTTTGACCAGAGCCCTATGGGGTAAGTAGTGCACTATATAGGGAATAGGGTGCCATTTTGGGAAGCGCAAAATAACAAAAATTGAAGTTCGTGTTGAGCGGCTTTGTACTCTTAGCTGCACATTTCCCTGCTGGGACAATAAAGTTTGAATTGAACATTTTAAATGGGACTGGTCTCTTTAATACCATTGTAAACATACTGTACACTCACCAGGATCAGTATACCTCACACCTTGACCCCCTTAGTAGGAGTAATTTCACTGTATGATTGTGTCCCAAATGGCCCCGGTCAAATGTAGTGCACTAATATAGGGAACAGGGTTCCATTTGGGAAGCATGCTATGATTAGTCCCTTGTTGTTCAGAGATGTAGCCTAGGCCTAGATCAGTAATCTACAGACCCTGTGTTAGGACACTTCTCTAATCACTCTCACAGGTGAGGTTTAATCCAAAGTATTCAGTCTCTGAATCCACTGTTGAATCAGAGTCCTCTTCCGGTCTGTCATTTCCTTCTAGCACTGATGATGTACGTCCTTCTTCTTCTTCTCTTTCTGTCTCTCCTAGCAGGGAACCCCACTCTGCCTCCTCTCCTCTCTCTTCCTCCTCTGTTGATCCTCTGTCCTCCTCTCTTTCTGTCTCTTCTGACACTGGACTCCACTCTTCCTCTTCTCCTTCACCCTCTTCCTCCAGTGGACCCCAGTCCAGCTCTATTTCAAACTCTTCCTCCACTGGTCCCCCGTCCTCCTCTTCCTCCTCTCTTCCAGCCTCCTTTGTTGGTTTAGCAGTAGGAGGGGGTCGGGGGCAGACTTCTCCGCTGGCACTATGTTGGAAAAACAGCTCACAGTCCTCCCTCCAGCATTTGATGTTGTTGTACCCAGCTGCCCTCATCTCCTTCTGCTTATTGAGGACATTGCTATGTGTGGTCGTTATGCCCATCTTAGACAGTCTTTTGAAAATGGGCTTAACCCCCCCTTGGGTCAGTGTTGAGTTGATGACATAGGCCAGTGCAGAAAGCCTGGGGTTTCTACCTCTCAGGGCCACAGAGGCAGCCACACAGTTATGGACGGTGGAACCACCTGTTGCAGTATTGATGGTGGTATAAAGCCACGGTGTCTTCCTGGACAACTCATCATCCAACACTTCATATGAAAAAGCCTTCAGATTCTCCAACGAGGTACTACTCAAGATGCAAGGTTCAGCAGAAGTCAAGTAATTTAAGGGTCTTGCATATGCCTTGACCTCTGCTTCTATTTTCTGTGTCATCTGCTTTCTGATTTCTTGACATATGGTTTCATTTGTCAAGGCTAACCTGACAAATGTCGTCAATTTGCCTTTTGCCAAGTTTTCAACCATTCCAGAAAATTCTGAGGAAACCTTCTCAACCCTCTTTTTCAGCTTTGGATCCAATTGGTTAGGGTATGTTATGACAACCTGCAAAATAATGTGAAATGAATAAACTAAAATAGTATTATTCTGAAAATACAGTAGGTACGTATACTACAGTACAAGTATATATATATGGGGGGGGCGCTTGATAGCTAGCTAGGTGATGCATGTTCTGGATGTTGCTTTAAGAGCCACTATGCTCCGCCTGAATATTAACACGCATGTCTTGCGGTACGGTTTTGGTAGCATTAAAATAACCTTATCTTTCATATCGGCGAGAAATAACTTTTTTTTTAATCACACAATTCCCACACGGCCATATTTCCATGTTACAGAGCTTGTTCACTGAAAACAGACAGAAGACACAGTCGACTACCTGCGCCTCCGAACACCTGTATGTAAAGGGAAGACCGATGCAACAACGTGTTGTCACTGAAATATACTGTCGGCTGCAACTGTTAAAACCGGTTAAAACAGTGTACATTAACTGTGTATGAAAGTAGATGGATTTATGTTTCTAGAACCGTACCGCAATTGAGAATCGATTCGCGTTTAGATTCGTCCTTTAAACAGAATATGTAAGGTCCTTGGACTAAGGAGTAACGTTAGGCTCCTTTAGTCCAACGTTGGGCTAGTTGGTTAGTATAACTACCTCGACAAGACTGCTCCTCGGGGGAACCTTTTTATAGGGAGGACATTTCTTCTTGGCTCCCCTGTCTGTTTCAGATGGACTCGGCTCCAGTTCACGCTTCCTCTTCTCGCTCGTCCCCGGTGAATGATGCTCCGATTGCCATTTCTTTAAAACGCTTACAGATTCCTCTATCCTGAGAAATAGTCGATAGCACTTAGCACAAATTCTGCCCGACTTCACCCCTGGTGCTTCAGTTAGCACTAAACCAGTGGCAAGGAATCTGTCACACAACTTTTTTTCCTTTGAGGCTTTGGGATTGTCAAATATTCTTCGTGTTGCCTGTAATGTCCCCTTGATGAGCAGATTTTGTCCGCAGAGCCGACAGGTGTTCTGTATGGATGGATATGGGTCTGATATACCTTGAAAACTATGTAGAACTAACGTCTGGCTGCAAAGAGCTAGGCCTACGGCTGCCATTGTTGTTTGTTTACATCCTTCTGAACGCACCAAAGATGGTTCACTCGCCGTTTACAAAAAGGGTCATTTCCGGTCTACTTAACTAGACGTGTCTCCTATAGACAGCAGTCCAATAGCAGCTGGGTCTGGGCTCCTTCTTAGTTCATTGACTTTCATCAAAGATTATGGCTACACTGACAAGTTACATGTCCCTCCGCCCTAACAATGGGAGTCGTTAGTCCACAAAGCGACACGGCTCCGGTCGATCCTTTCTTTGGATTGGTGGATACATCATCATTTTTCGTCCGTCTGCAAACACTTCGGTAAATCGACGCTTCGGAAATACGTCATTTGCTTTGATCCTTTGATTGGTCTCTGGCTCCCCCCCTGTGGATACAGTTGAAGTCGACAGTATGCAATATGCTACAGTTATAACACTGTACATTTATTCTTCGTGTGTGGTCTTCCGCTTGACTATCAGTTCATAGTTTTATGACCAGATCCTCAATCGAAAGTCCAATTTAATGTCTTGGGTTGCACCTGGACTACCGTAGCTACCGCAAGATAGGGCAACTTCAACCTAGCCGCATACCTGGTCACCAGCATGGTTCAGGGACAATTTCTGTTGCTAAGTCAGAGTTTCCTGTGACGGGAAGAGGAAGAGCCTTTCGACAGGTTCGGTTCTTATTATAGCTCCGTGAGATAGCAAACCCTTCGGTGACTGCCATAATGTGTACATCCCTATACTACCGATTCGGGATTCTATAGCCGCATATATCCACTTCATAAATAAAAGTCGGTAATACATTTCGAGATATCTTCGCTATTGGTAGCTAGAGGTCGCTGAAAGGTTGCATCATCTTTGTTACCGGGTGAGCGCTGTCTGATCCGGAGCCACAATCAGAGGCTAACAATTCGGATTACATTGGTGACAGGGGAAGAGGGACGATATGGTCCTATTAGTAACTGACTGAATATGGGACAAGAGGTTTTTGTTTATTGGCCCAACATCATAGGTGAGAGAAAAAAAAGTTTTTGTCTCTTACCAGAGACCTATGGCAAGATAAATGTATAGTAAGCAAGAAGCATAAGTAATGGATGCTCCATTGATTAAATAATGTACATAATGTATTATTAGTTGTACACTTTACTAATTTCTAACAGTATTCTTGATTTTTCTCATGTTCATTCTTCATTCTGGTTACAGGTTATATCCGCCTAGTCCTTATACTTTCTGCTTGGACTGCCTTCAACAATCCACCCGTGTTTCTCTCCACCTACTCCATCTCTATCATTCTAGATGGTAAATAATAAAATAAAATAAAATCTTCAAAGTCATGTTTAAACATGAAATATCATGCTAAAATGATCTTGATTGCGATATGCCTATTTAACAGTAGTCCAAAGTTTGTGTGCAAATTCCATTGACCTATCAGTTTACACTTTATGACCGAATCCTCAATTCCAAGTTAAATCACATTACAGTAACGTCCAGTTGCACCTGTGTATATTTATGGCTATTGAACAGTAGCCCACAGTTTCTGTGTTTTTTGTTACCACATTAACATATGTAGTTCCTGTGTTGTCCAGGGCTGGATGGATGGCTAGCTCGGAGGCTTGGGCAGACCTCCAGGTTTGGGGCCTGGTTAGACGTGGTGATAGACAACCTTGGGAGAAGCATGGTGTGGAACCAGCTGTATGAAGTAGGTAGGCTATGTACCTTCAAGACAGAGGCTGAGTCCCAAATGCCACCCGATTCCCCATAAAGTGCACTACTTTTGACCAGAGCCTTATGGATAGTAATGCACTACATAGAGAATAGGGGGCATTTGTAGCCCACAAATGGTGAGTGCACCGTGAACCATCAGATCCTCCTCTCCACCCTCTCAGGGCTGGGCGTCTCATGCTCTGCACACTCTTGGATTACATCCTACCTGGCAGGCCGCTCCTACCAGGTGATGTGGAGAGGATCTGTGTCCGTACCACGTGCTATATTTAAGTGTTTTTTTTAGTTGTAGAGCCCCTGCCCATCTTCCCAAAATGTCTGAAACCCTACCTCTTTGAAGAGTATCTTAAATAACTCTCATGGCGCCCCTGACGCCCTCCCTCCCAATTAAAAAATGACAATAATACAGTTATAAAAGACACTAGTCTTTTCCAACTAGCACTGACTTTGCTGATAACTTCTTTGTTGAGGGAAAAATATACTTGATACGATTGTGATGTGCTGTTGTCTCACCTAGCGATCTTAACATGAATTCACTAACTAAGTCACTCTGGATAAGAGTGTCTGCTAAATGACTCCAATGTCTAAATATGTTTCTTAAACACTGAGCACTACCGAAAACATGTCTCTCTTTCTGTGCAAACGTTGAACTTGTTGTACCTTGAGGCAGCTTTCAGTTGTGCACTTTTCGTCATGTAATGGCAATGTTCACTAAATAACAAGTATAGTAAGTAACTGCAGTGCAACACATGAGACATCAAGAGTTTATTATGTCCTGCCAGTCTTCCTTGTGTAGGCCCTGGTATGCCAGCGTCCATATAATGTTCTGTTCTGTTCTAGTGGGGCTGGCTGGTGTCTTCAGTGGAGTGGTGTGTGTTTGTGTGTAACCACACTGCCCGTGGTGCCCAGTGGAAGAGCAGCTTTACAGACAGCCCTCTGTGGGTACAGACCATCATGGCCAAAGGTAAAGGGCTAATCCACTATACTGGATGTCTGAAGCCAGCCTTTAGTCTATGACAGGTTTTTCAGAAACGTTTCACAGAAGTTGTCTGCCAAAATAAGACATTCTAATAAGGTGTTCTCTGCTGTAGCTACCAGTCATGTTTTGGTTCATCTCAATGAACGATATATTTGAACTTAGAAAATTGAATAAGATGAACCTGATCCTAGACACTGAGACACTTTTGAATACAGACCCTGGATTTCAGACTGAAGTGAATGGAAAGATCCTGGAACATTCTCTCTCATGTTGCTAGGGAGATCCTGGAACATTCTCTCTCATGTTGCTAGGGAGATCCTGGAACATTCTCTCTCATGTTGCTAGGGTTTCGGACGCCCCTGGGGACGTGGGTGATTGGTGGTTTACATGGCCTACCCCTGTGGCTGTATGGGTACCAGCGGGGGGTCCTCACCCACCCCCTCTGTGCCCCCCTCTGGCTGCAGACACTGGGGACTCTGATCCTGGCAGGAGGGAGGCTCCTGGGTGTCTCAGTGGAGGTAAGACAACTGACTGATGGGACTACACTGACGTAAACACACATACACGTTGACACTTTCTTTACCCCCCTTTCTCTCCGTCTCTCCAGATATGGTGCATATGGGCTCACATTAAATACCTTACCAAAGATGAGGTGGAGGAACAGAGGGAGTGAGAATGACAGAATACTGAAGCACTCTGTTCTACGCTGCTGATAAAGCCTCAGGAACTCCTATTTTGACAGGGTCCAAATGTGCTGTAAACAAAAAAGCAACATTCATTTAAAACCGAGTTTTGATTAAAAGAGACAAAATGAAAAGTGAAGAGCACTTATAAACGGAAGTAAACAAACTACTACTACATGTTGCTATGATTTGACCTGTTCTACATGTTGCTATGATTTGACCTGTTCTACATGTTGCTATGATTTGACCTGTTCTACATGTTGCTATGATTTGACCTGTTCTACATGTTGCTATGATTTGACCTGTTCTACATGTTGCTATGATTTGACCTTTTGACCTGTTCTATACTCTTAGCAAAAGCAATGAGCTGAATCTATCCATGAAGGTGGTTGCAACACATGAATATTCACTTTTGACCTACAGTACTGTATACCATATGTATCTATTTTAAACGTTTTATAGGTGGTTGTCCCACTGGCTATCATAAGTTGAATGCACCAATTTTGTAAGTCGCTCTGGATAAGAGCGTCTGCTAAATGACTTAAATGTAAATAAAGGCCTCATAATCATTGTCTAAACGTTTGAAATGGTTTTATAAAATGGTTTCATATTTAAACAAACAGTATTTGCTGCACAATGAAGTTGCTTTGATTCTTTTACAATTGTTGCATCTTCATGTTTTGATTCTCTAGCCACGTAAATTCCCACGGGGGACCAGTATGAAAAATAAAATAAAATAAAAGATAATGTAAGTCGCACTGGATAAGAGCGTCTGCTAAATGACTAAACATGTAAAACTATTCTGACAGAGAAAAACAAGAGGGGATATAGTTAGACAATATGTATCCCTATAAGGGATATACTTTACTATGTAGCTCTCATTCTCATTATTTTATACAGACAGCAATTCAGACCATTCTGTTATGAACATACAATGTCATTTTAATTGGAGGAGGTGCAGGAGATCAGTAATATATAAATCCCACCAATCATGATTCATTATCCCATACGCTCTATGTTTATTTGAGTGGTGGGGTTCACTCACTGGCACTGCAAACATTGGCCGTACGAAGCGATGCACGTCTAGCCAGATTGGTTTGTGCCATCATGTCAACTCCCTTGGCATGACAAGGAGGGGCATGATGGTACCCAGGCTAGCGATGCACTTTTGTCACGTTCCTTAAAACGTTCCAATTAAACATCTCTGTTGTGTCTTGAGTTTTTAGCCCCGTTTATACCTGGTTCTAACATGCGTATTTTGTCCTGATCTTGTCCACATTCTGATTGTGCCTACATTTTTAGACAGATGTAGACTATCAAAAGAGACATTGTGATCAGCATTGTGTCTGGAAGTGTAGAAAGATCTGGACACAGAAACCATTTCAGTCATAATTATTCCACCCTCGAGTCATCGACAGGTGGCACCATTGACTTGACTACGTCAATATGCGTCTTACAATAAATAAATATTATTCTGAAAGAATAGCTGTGAAATAATTTGCATAGAGGAAGGGACCAGGAAATCTGGTCACAGTGCAGACTCAGTGGACGGACAACAGATACATTTTAGTACCATGTGTAGACATATTTCTGGAAGTGTGGACACAATCAGAATGTAGACAAGGTCAGGACAAAGGACACAAGTTAGCACCAAGTATAAACGGGGCTTAAGACAACACTAAAGCAGGTTGAGAAATAACTTAATTTGTAGATCTGTGAATGAAAGGTCTCCATCAAGAGAACCTCTGGGGCTGCATCCCAAATTATAACCTATTCCCTACATAGTGGACTACTTTTGACCAGGGACCATAGGGCTCTATGTGGATGACGGATCACCACCTCAAGCTGAACCTCGGCAAGACGGAGCTCCTCTTCCTCCCGGGGAAGGACTGCCCGTTCCATGATCTCGCCATCACGGTTGAGAACTCCGTTGTGTCCTCCTCCCAGAGTGTTTGAGGAGTCTCCCACATGCCTTTTGGCGAACACCAAACGTGCTTGCTTATTTTTTTCTTTAAGCAATGGCTTTTTTTCTGGCCACTCTTCCGTAAAGCCCAGCTCTGTGGAGTGTACGGCTTAAAGTGGTCCTATGGACAGATACTCCAATCTCCGCTGTGGAGCTTTGCAGCTCCTTCAGGGTTATCTTTGGTCTTTTTGTTGCCTCTCTGATTAATGCCCTCCTTGCCTGGTCCGTGAGTTTTGGTGGGCGGCCCTCTCTTGGCAGGTTTGTTGTGGTGCCATATTCTTTCAATTTTTAAATAATGGATTTAATGGTGCTCCGTGGAATATTCAAAGTTTCTGATATTTTTTTATAACCCAACCCTGATATGTACTTCTCCACAACTTTGTCCCTGACCTGTTTGGAGAGCTCCTTGGTCTTCATGGTGCCGCTTGGTGGTGTTGCAGACTCTGGGGCCTTTCAGAACAGGTGTATATATACTGAGATCATGTGACAGATCATGTGACACTTAGATTGCACACAGGTGGACTTTATTTAACTAATTATGTGACTTCTGAAAGTAATTGGTTGCACCAGATCTTATTCAGGGGCTTCATAGCAAAGGGGGTGAATACATATGCACGCACCACTTTTCTGTTATTTATATTTTAGAATTTTTCTTAACAAGTTATTTTTTAAATTTCACTTCACCAATTTGGACTATTTTGTGTATGTCCATTACATGAAATCCAAATAAAAATCCATTTAAATTACAGGTTGTAATGCAACAAAATAGGAAAAACGCCAAGGGGGATGAATACTTTTGCAAGGCACTGTATGGGGGCGAAACAGACGGGGGGCTGGCTTAGATTGTTGACAACATGTGAACTATATTTAGTCTCCAATGTTTATATAAAAACATACATTTTCACAATGAGCACTTGTATCTCAAATACATTGTGACAGTTGTTGGTTAGCCATCTAGTGAATTTTTTGCCATATTAGCATTGACGTGAAATCAGTCAAAAACATCTCAAAACAAGACATGGTATCAAGAACAAGATGAAATGAGCTGAAATGAGCCACTTACAGTTTCTTGTCATTGTTGCATTCTGTTATTTTTTACAGTGGTGCCAAGATGGAGGCGTGGTGGCTTCCAAACAGCGCCCCCATCAGTCATCTAGTGTTTATAGAAATCATTACACTTTTCTGTTTTCGTTTCATTTGCCCTCCTTTATGGTGACATCTGGGAGGGAGGGTGTCCCAAATGGCTCCCTATTTATGGTGCACTACTGTTGACCAGGGCCCATAGGAAATACTCCCACTATGTAAGGAATAGGGTGCCATTTTGGGACACATCCTCAGAGTCACTGGTGTGTGGTCACGTGGCTGTTGAGTGAATACAACGAAGGGGCTGTGGTGTATTCCATGTCTCCAAAAAAGGAGCTGAGCGAAGAGACGTTCAGAGCTACACTGGTTGAGGGAGCAGAGTAGAGACATTCAGAGCTACACTGGTTCAGGGAGCAGAGTAGAGACGTTCAGAGCTACGCTGGTTCAGGGAGCAGAGTAGAGAGACGTTCAGAGCTACGCTGGTTCAGGGAGCAGAGTAGAGACGTTCAGAGCTACACTGGTTCAGGGAGCAGAGTAGAGACGTTCAGAGCTACACTGGTTCAGGGAGCAGAGTAGAGAGACGTTCAGAGCTACACTGGTTCAGGGAGCAGAGTAGAGAGACGTTCAGAGCTACGCTGGTTCAGGGAGCAGAGTAGAGAGACGTTCAGAGCTACACTGGTTCAGGGAGCAGAGTAGAGAGACGTTCAGAGCTACGCTGGTTCAGGGAGCAGAGTAGAGAGACGTTCAGAGCTACACTGGTTCAGGGAGCAGAGTAGAGAGACGTTCAGAGCTACGCTGGTTCAGGGAGCAGAGTAGAGAGACGTTCAGAGCTACACTGGTTCAGGGAGCAGAGTAGAGAGACGTTCAGAGCTACACTGGTTCAGGGAGCAGAGTAGAGAGACGTTCAGAGCTACACTGGTTCAGGGAGCAGAGTAGAGACGTTCAGAGCTACGCTGGTTCAGGGAGCAGAGTAGAGACGTTCAGAGCTACGCTGGTTCAGGGAGCAGAGTAGAGACGTTCAGAGCTACACTGGTTCAAGGAGCAGAGTGGAGAGACGTTCAGAGCTACACTGGTTCAGGGAGCAGAGTAGAGACGTTCAGAGCTACACTGGTTCAAGGAGCAGAGTAGAGAGACGTTCAGAGCTACACTGGTTCAGGGAGCAGAGTAGAGAGACGTTCAGAGCTACACTGGTTCAGGGAGCAGAGTAGAGAGACGTTCAGAGCTACACTGGTTCAGGGAGCAGAGTAGAGACGTTCAGAGCTACACTGGTTCAGGGAGAAGAGTAGAGAGATGTTCAGAGCTACACTGGTTCAGGGAGCAGAGTAGAGAGATGTTCAGAGCTACACTGGTTCAGATACAAATGAAAAAAGGCAAAGAAAGATAATAAGAAACAAATTAAAAAGAGATTTCTGTGAAGAAAGTCAAATAAATAGTTAGCTCCTTGGATTGGATTAGTGTGACGAGGTTGGTGAACCAGTCCCATCCTGGATGCTCCTTGGATTGGATTAGTGTGACGAGGTTGGTGAACCAGTCCCATCCTGGATGCTCCTTGGATTGGATTAGTGTGACGAGGTTGGTGAACCAGTCCCATCCTGGATGCTCCTTGGATTGGATTAGTGTGACGAGGTTGGTGAACCAGTCCCATCCTGGATGCTCCTTGGATTGGATTAGTGTGACGAGGTTGGTGAACCAGTCCCATCCTGGATGCTCCTTGGATTGGATTAGTGTGACGAGGTTGGTGAACCAGTCCCATCCTGGATGCTCCTTGGATTGGATTAGTGTGACGAGGTTGGTGAACCAGTCCCATCCTGGATGCTCCTTGGATTGGATTAGTGTGACGAGGTTGGTGAACCAGTCCCATCCTGGATGCTCCTCGCTCCCTATAGAACATGACATGAACCTGTATGAAGACCCTGAGACTCTACCGACCATCCGACCATCCGACCATCCGACCATCCATCGCCATCGGTAAGTGTGTGTGTTTGAATGTCTGTATATACAGTGCATTCGGGAAAGTATTCAGACCACTTGACCTTTTTCCACATTTTGTTACGTTACAGCCTTATTCTAAAATGTATTCAATTGTTTTTTCCCCTCATCAATCTACACACAACACCCCATAATGACAAAGCAAAACTAGGTTTTAATTTGTAAAATTGTATTACAAATAAAAAACGGAAATATCAAATTTACATAAGTATTCAGACCCTTTACTCAGTACTTTGTTGAAGCATCTTTTCCGGCGATTACAGCCTTGAGTCTTCTTGGGTATGACGCTACAAGCTTGGCACACCTGTATTTGGGGAGTTTCTCCCATTCTTCTCTGCAGATCCTCTCAAGCTCTGTCAGGTTGGATGGGGAGTGTCGCTGCACAGCTATTTTCAGGTCTCTCCAAAGATGTTCGATCGGGTTCAAGTCCGGGCTCTGGCTGGGCCACTCAAGGACATTCAGAGACTTGTCCCGAAGCCACTCCTGCATTGTCTTGGCTGTGTGCTTAGGATCGTTGTCCTGTTGGAAGGTGAACCTTTGCCCCTCACCCCTGCTGATGCCCTCAACTTCCTGATTCTCTTCAACCCAAGTGCCGCTTTTGACACAGTGAGTCATCAGATCCTCCTCACCAGGCTTGAGGGTCTGGGTTTTGAGGGCACCGCGCTCTCCTGGCTACAATCATACCTCACAAACCGACTACATCTCCCTCAATGGCTACACCTCAGACTAAGCTGCAGTTCTACAGGGTGTCCCCCAGGGCTCTGTGCTGGGTCCCCTAACCCTAACCCTAACTCTTCATCACCTACATCTTGGTCACATCCTCCGTTGCTTCAACCTTGACTTCCACTGCTATGCCGATGACACACAGATCAGCACCAAATCCCTCCTCAACCCACCTCTGACCCACGTTGAATCCTGCCTCTCTGAAATAAAAACATGGATGCAACAACACTTCCTCAAGCTCAACAGTGATAGAACCGAACTCTTCCTCATAGACACCAAATCCACCCTCACCAAAGCTGGCAACTTCACCCTCACCATTGACGACACTACGGTCTCTCCTTCCCTCCACACACCCTTGCAATTTCTGAGGCTGGTAACTCTAATGAACTTATCCTCTGCAGCAGAGGTAACTCTGGGTCTTCCATTCCTGTGGCGGTCCTCATGAGAACCAGTTTCGTTATAGCGCTTGATGGTTTTTGCGACTGCACTTGAAGAAACTTTCAAAGTTCTTGAAATTTTCCATATTGACTGACTTTCATGTCTTAAAGTAATTATGGACTGTCGTTATTTGAGCTGTTCTTGCCATAATATGGACTTGGTCTTTTACCAAATAGGGCTTATCTTCTGTATACCCCCCCGACCTTGTCACAACACTACTGATTGGCTCAAACGCATTAAGAACGAAAGAAATTCCACAAATGAACTTTTAAGAAGGCACACCTGTTAATTGAAATGCATTCCAGGTGACTACCTCATGAAGCTGGTTGAGAGAATGGCAAGAGTGTGTCAAGCTGTCATCGAGGCAAAGGGTGGCTATTTGAAGAAACTCAAATATAAAATATATTTTGATTTGTTTAACACTTTTTTGGTTACTACATGATTCCATATGTGTTATTTCATCGTTTTGATGTCTTCACTATTATTCTACAATGTAGAAAATAGTAAAAATAAAGAAAACCCTTGAATGAGTAGGTGTGTCCAAACCTTTGACTGGTAGTGTATGTATATACTGTATTCTATACTATTCTACTTTATCTTAGTCACTGCCGCTTTGTCATTGCTCGTCCATATATGTATATATTCTTAATTCCATTCCTTACTTATATTTGTGTGTATTGGGTATATGTTGAGAAATTGTTAGATATTACTTGTTAGATACTACTGCACTGTCGGAGCTAGAATCACAAGCATTTCGCTACACCAGCAATAACATCTGCTAAACACGTGTATGTGACCAATACAATTTGATAAGATTTGTTCACCAGCACCCGCCAGCAATTGCTAATAACCCATCCGCAACCGACCGACTATAAGTGATGAAGTGAAAATCTGAGGCCTTTTGCTTCCAGCTCAGAGGGAAAAAGAGAACGATTCAAGGGGATTGATTAGACAAAAACAACCACTGGCTGTCAGCCAATCAGCATTCAGGGCTCGAACCACCCAGTTTATAAACAAAAACAAACAATCTCATGTTTTGTCCTTCATCCCCGATCGTTTGCAAGATCCCTCTCTACTGCTCTCTCAATTCAAATCAAGGGACTTTATTGACATGGGGAACATATGTTAACATTGCCAAAGCAAGTGAAATAGATAATAAACTAAAGTGAACAGTAAATATTACACTCTCTCTGCTCCCGACCAATGACTATATGAAGCTTCCGACCAATGACTTTATCACACAACGTGCCCACGGTTGCCACCTTCTGTACAGGTATCGTTGGTACAGGACAGGTATAATACAGTATCGTTGGTAAAGGACAGGTATAATACAGTATCGTTGGTACAGGACAGGTTAATACAGTATCGTTGGTACAGGACAGGTTAATACAGTATCGTTGGTACAGGACAGGTTAATACAGTATCGTTGGTACAGGACAGGTTAATACAGTATCGTTGGTAAAGGACAGGTATAATACAGTATCGTTGGTACAGGACAGGTTAATACAGTATCGTTGGTACAGGACAGGTTAATACAGTATCGTTGGTAAAGGACAGGTTAATACAGTATCGTTGGTACAGGACAGGTTAATACAGTATCGTTGGTACAGGACAGGTATAATACAGTATCGTTGGTACAGGACAGGTTAATACAGTATCGTTGGTACAGGACAGGTTAATACAGTATTGTTGGTAAAGGACAGGTATAATACAGTGTCGTTGTCACAGATCAGGTGGCATTCTAGGTTGTCTTTTTTGCAGTTTCGCTGTTCATTGGGAATAGGGTGCCATTTGTGACGTATGCTTTCTTCTGGGACAGTGTAATGTACTGAGTTCGTGGGTGCTGTGCACATCCTAAATGTCTCCTCTGGTCCTGTGCCAAAATGTGTTGTAACTGGTATTCTTTCAATTAGATTTCTATCTTAAATTCCATCTTTATGAAAGTGTATATACAGTAATTGTTATTGAGCTACATGGTGTACTTTGAAACCCCCCCCAAATAAGTCAAGAAGACACCACTAAGAAAGCATATTTTTATTTCATATAATTTTCCAATTCAAAACAAGTGGTGTTTCTTTTCCAAATGAACACTGTAGACATGCACTAGTTGCTGCCAGCACAGCTATGTCAGCGCCAAGCAGGGCAGGATACCATCACGCAACTAAATGAACCTGGAAAATGAATCACTTTACCTGGAAACCAAGAAGACTCGAGGCTGTAATCACTGCCAAAGGTGCTTCAACAAAGTACTGAGTAAAGGGTCTGAATACTTATGTAAATGTTATATTTACATTTTTATGTATTTTTTAATTTGCAAAAAATGTCTAAACTAGTTTTTTGCTTTGTCATTATGGGGTATTGTGTGTAGATTGATGAGGGGAAGAAAAAAAAAACGATTTTAATCAATTTTAGAACAAGGCTGTAACATAATAAAATGTGGAAAAGTCAAGGGGTCTGAATACTTTCCGAATGCACTGTCGTCAAAAGTAGTGCACTACATATGGAATAGGGTGCAATTTGCGGAAACCACCAATAATTTTCCTAAAAACATTATGCAAAAAACCATCACCAACAAAGTAACAGAAAATATGTTCTGGCAGAATGTCACACAGCAGTAGCACTTCACCTAAAAAAAAAGGACATTTTTAAATCCAACAAAACGGAGTAAAAATAACTAAAACAAATACAGGCCTACTAGGAAATAAAAACAACAAATAAAAACGCTACAAATTGCCAGTTAAAATTGCACTTTGGTCTAGAAAAACTAAAAACTACACACGGAAAATGCTGAATATTTTAACGAGAGCTTGTCATGTGGCAGTCGGCAGACCTTTCCTAAAAACACCAGTACTGTCAAACGTCTGATGCACTGTAATCACAGCAGCAGCTACGTGAGGAAAAACGGGTCAAATTAATGACACAATGCTTTTAACTTGATCACATCATTCATACATGAAAGTAACATCCGTGTAGGTAAATGAAGAGTCTGACTGCTTTTTAAATAGAACATTGATGTCACTCAAAAGAAGTCAAGCTTATCAGTCCTACTCCCAAGTCAAATCAACTTGAGAATCAAATAAAAGTTATTTTAAGTAACACCTTTTCCCCCAGTATTCTTCCCGAATTCAAACCCCTCTAAAAAACTAAAAAACTAATGTATATTGACAACTAGCTAGTTCCCAACAACCATTTTCTCTAAGACCACTGCAGACAGCAGAACCCCTGGACTCAACTGGAGCGTGTGTATTTCCCTACAGTTCATTTTCTGCAGATGTTGTTGTTGTTGGGGGGTAAAACATAGCAGAAAGGGACAAATAGGCAAAGCATTGCGGTTACAGGTAATGGCCACAAGGTGTCATGTGATCTCATCTGACAGAGGGAACAACAACATCCTGACTGACTATATTATACAGTTCACCTTCTTCAACTATTAATGAATTATTAGTTCATTAGTTTTAACTGTAACAGCACCTTCAGTTTGGGATGATCTCATTCAATATGTGAAGAAATAACAGAATACACAAATCGAAAACACAACACATATAAATCCCATTTTAAAACCAGGATTGGCATAGTGAAACCATAAAGGGGGATTGAATGTCAAGATTATGACAATATCAAGTGAATATCAAGATTATTAGGACAACGTGTGAATTTAGGTGATGGCGGAAATGTATTGAATCTAAAATGGTTGGTTATCCTCTTCTGTAGCTTCTACAATAGTCAAATAAAACAATGTATAAAAATATATTGCTTTACTTTAAAGTAAGTAACACATGTACTTATCAATGAACCCCACGTCAAGATTTGCAGAATATTTACAGATTGGACAAATTCATACTTTGGGTGATTTTCTGTCCGCAAAACAGCACTAAACTCTGCAAAAAAACAAAACAAAAAAAATCTTCACGATGTCATAGTGGGAGTGAGAGATATCTTATAGCTTTATGTGGACTTTCATGCGTTGCAATCACCAGATGCAGTATTCCAAACGATTTTTTTGGAAGTGTCCGTCGACCCCAAATGTTTTGGTTATTTTTGGGAAACTTTTTAATGCGTCGCAAGAGCTGTTTTGCAGCCAGAAAATTGTTTTCCTTTCTTTTACATCAGAGTTACTTACGGAGGGTTAAAAAAATAATTAAAATGACAGACCAGCACTTAAAATCATTCTCCACCCATCCCAGGGAACAGAGTAAGCTGAAAGAAAACAGAGAGGAGTAAAGAGAGTGCACAACACAATGCCAATATGCAATTCATCAACGTGGCCAGTAGGTGTCACTCCAGAGACAGACTACGATCCTGAAAGTGACTGGTCTCTCAGTCAGTAGTCGTTTGTAAAAGGTTGTGGAAGAAGAGGCAGAATGTTATTGTCTGTCTTGTGTCCCTGTTTGTCCATCTGCAGAGTGTGTGAGAGAGGGTGTGTGTGTGAGTCTCTCTCTCAGCACACACAGACGGTGGCCTTGCCGCGTTGCTGCTGGAGTAGCGTGGGGGGCGGAGTCGGAGTCTGTTTCTGGTCCTTTCCTCCACTGCCTTTTGCCCCCGCTGCTCCTGCCAGCGTTCTCGCGCCATTCTTCCTCCGGGTCCTCTTGGCGGACGGGACGGGGTTGGCCGACGTCTCATCCAGCGTCCGTTTGCCGCCGTGTGTCCTGGCAGTGACATCGCTAAGCTCCTCCCCCGGGGTGGGGCTGTCTGTCGTCAAGGGAAAACCGGTGCGGGAGTCGTCGTCCGAGTCGGAGAGGGGCGGGCCGAAGGGATCTGATAGGGCCAGGGCGTACAGGCTGCTCCCTGATAGGCCGTTTCCCCGCTCCAGGGTCGGGAGGAGCTCACACACAGCAGACGGCATGTCCATGTCTGGAACCTAGAGAGGTGGGGGGAGGTGGGGAGGGGAGCGACAGAGGGAGAGAGGGAGAGCGAGAGAGAGAGAGAGACAGAGAGAGAGACAGAGCGAGAGAGAGAGAGAGACAGAGAGAGAGGGGGAGAGAGGGAGAGAGAGGGAGAGGGGGAGAGAGAGCGAGAGGGAGGGAGAGAGCGAGAGGGGGAGAGAGAGGGGGAGAGAGAGGGGGGGGAGAGAGGGGGGAGAGAGAGGGGGGAGAGAGAGGGGGGAGAGAGAGAGAGGGAGAGGGAGAGAGGGAGGGAGAGAGAGGGGGGGAGAGAGAGAGGGGGGAGAGGGGGGAGAGAGAGAGGCATTTCATACAGTAGTAACGTAGTAATGAAGTAGTAATTATGATTTAGCCTTTGTCCCAAATTGCTCCCTATTTTCCCATAGGGCCCTGGTCAAAAGCAGTGCACTATATAGGGAATAGAAACCATTTGGGACACAGTCTTACGAGTCCCTCTGCTCTGTACCTTGATGAGTGGTGTGTTGGAGCGGGAGCCCGATGTGGGGCCACAGTGCTGTCCCTCGGCCAGGTTGAGCAGCACCTCCTCATGGTGGAGGGGCTCCTGGGGGACGCCGGGCTCCTGCAGGGCGATCACGATGGCCGACGTGTTGTCCGCACGCAGCATCCTCTGGCGCCACCTCAGGAGGGCGTGGCTCACCAGCTGGCGAGCGCTGGACACCCCGCACGACGCCTAAGGTTGTTTACAGTAGTTGTGTGGTTTTTTAATGTATCATCATGTTGGTATTCAAATAATTACGGAGGTCCTACCTAAAGGGAGGTGCTACCCTAAACCAATAAGAAACAGATTTGTTTTGTTTCTCATTGCAAAAATGTTTTACCCTGGTGAACAGGACGTAGCACCACAACTCACCATGGCCTCATCGTTATCCTGGCACATGGAGACGGCGTCCTGGGGGGGCACCATGTTCCACAGCCCGTCACTGCCCAGGATGATGTAACGGTGTTTATGGGGGTCAAGGGTCAGCACACAGGTGTCTGGCTCCGGGGACACCACAAACTCTCCGCTGTAGAAGTCATAGCTCCACAGGTCCCCTATAGTGACAGAATCATTAAATAAAGGTTATGGAACACTGGATACCAAGGGGACAGGAGACGTGAAGGGAGGGGGTTTACCCACTGGATACCAAGGGGACAGGAGACGTGAAGGGAGGGGGTTTACCCACTGGATACCAAGGGGAAAGGAGACGTGAAGGGAGGGGGTTTTACCCACTGGATACCAAGGGGACAGGAGACGTGAAGGGAGGGGGTTTTACACACTGGATAACAAGGGGAAAGGAGACGTGAAGGGAGGGGGTTTTACACACTGGATAACAAGGGGAAAGGAGACGTGAAGGGAGGGGGTTTACCCACTGGATACCAAGGGGAAAGGAGACGTGAAGGGAGGGGGTTTACCCACTGGATACCAAGGGGAAAGGAGACGTGAAGGGAGGGGGTTTTACCCACTGGATACCAAGGGGACAGGAGACGTGAAGGGAGGGGGTTTACACACTGGATAACAAGGGGACAGGAGACGTGAAGGGAGGGGGTTTACCCACTGGATACCAAGGGGACAGGAGACGTGAAGGGAGGGGGTTTACCCACTGGATACCAAGGGGACAGGAGACGTGAAGGGAGGGGGTTTACCCACTGGATAACAAGGGGACAGGAGATGTGAAGGGAGGGGGTTTACCCACTGGATACCAAGGGGACAGGAGACGTGAAGGGAGGGGGTTTACCCACTGGATACCAAGGGGACAGGAGACGTGAAGGGAGGGGGTTTACCCACTGGATACCAAGGGGAAAGGAGACGTGAAGGGAGGGGGTTTACACACTGGATACCAAGGGGACAGGAGACGTGAAGGGAGGGGGTTTTACACACTGGATAACAAGGGGACAGGAGACGTGAAGGGAGGGGGTTTACCCACTGGATAACAAGGGGACAGGAGACGTGAAGGGAGGGGGTTTACCCACTGGATACCAAGGGGAAAGGAGACGTGAAGGGAGGGGGTTTAAGGGGAAAGGAGACGTGAAGGGAGGGGGTTTACCCACTGGATACCAAGGGGACAGGAGACGTGAAGGGAGGGGGTTTACCCACTGGATAACAAGGGGAAAGGAGACGTGAAGGGAGGGGGTTTACCCACTGGATACCAAGGGGACAGGAGACGTGAAGGGAGGGGGTTTTACACACTGGATAACAAGGGGAAAGGAGACGTGAAGGGAGGGGGTTTTACACACTGGATAACAAGGGGAAAGGAGACATGAAGGGAGGGCGTTTACCCAATGGATAACAAGGGGAAAGGAGACGTGAAGGGAGGGGGTTTACCCACTGGATAACAAGGGGAAAGGAGACGTGAAGGGAGGGGGTTTACCCACTGGATACCAAGGGGAAAGGAGACGTGAAGGGAGGGGGTTTACCCACTGGATACCAAGGGGAAAGGAGACGTGAAGGGAGGGGGTTTTACCCACTGGATACCAAGGGGACAGGAGACGTGAAGGGAGGGGGTTTACACACTGGATAACAAGGGGACAGGAGACGTGAAGGGAGGGGGTTTACCCACTGGATACCAAGGGGACAGGAGACGTGAAGGGAGGGGGTTTTACCCACTGGATACCAAGGGGACAGGAGACGTGAAGGGAGGGGGTTTACCCACTGGATACCAAGGGGACAGGAGACGTGAAGGGAGGGGGTTTACCCACTGGATACCAAGGGGACAGGAGACGTGAAGGGAGGGGGTTTACCCACTGGATACCAAGGGGAAAGGAGACGTGAAGGGAGGGGGTTTACACACTGGATACCAAGGGGAAAGGAGACGTGAAGGGAGGGGGTTTACCCACTGGATACCAAGGGGAAAGGAGACGTGAAGGGAGGGGGTTTACACACTGGATAACAAGGGGAAAGGAGACGTGAAGGGAGGGGGTTTTACCCACTGGATAACAAGGGGAAAGGAGACGTGAAGGGAGGGGGTTTACCCACTGGATACCAAGGGGACAGGAGACGTGAAGGGAGGGGGTTTACCCACTGGATACCAAGGGGACAGGAGACGTGAAGGGAGGGGGTTTACCCACTGGATACCAAGGGGACAGGAGACGTGAAGGGAGGGGGTTTACCCACTGGATACCAAGGGGACAGGAGACGTGAAGGGAGGGGGTTTTACCCACTGGATACCAAGGGGACAGGAGACGTGAAGGGAGGGGGTTTACCCACTGGATACCAAGGGGACAGGAGACGTGAAGGGAGGGGGTTTTACACACTGGATAACAAGGGGAAAGGAGACGTGAAGGGAGGGGGTTTACCCACTGGATAACAAGGGGACAGGAGACGTGAAGGGAGGGGGTTTTACACACTGGATAACAAGGGGAAAGGAGACGTGAAGGGAGGGGGTTTACCCACTGGATAACAAGGGGAAAGGAGACGTGAAGGGAGGGGGTTTACCCACTGGATACCAAGGGGAAAGGAGACGTGAAGGGAGGGGGTTTACCCACTGGATACCAAGGGGACAGGAGATGTGAAGGGAGGGGGTTTACCCACTGGATAACAAGGGGAAAGGAGACGTGAAGGGAGGGGGTTTACCCACTGGATAACAAGGGGACAGGAGACGTGAAGGGAGGGGGTTTTACACACTGGATACCAAGGGGAAAGGAGACGTGAAGGGAGGGGGTTTACACACTGGATAACAAGGGGAAAGGAGACGTGAAGGGAGGGGGTTTACCCACTGGATACCAAGGGGACAGGAGACGTGAAGGGAGGGGGTTTACCCACTGGATACCAAGGGGACAGGAGACGTGAAGGGAGGGGGTTTTACACACTGGATAACAAGGGGAAAGGAGACGTGAAGGGAGGGGGTTTACCCACTGGATAACAAGGGGAAAGGAGACGTGAAGGGAGGGGGTTTTACCCACTGGATAACAAGGGGAAAGGAGACGTGAAGGGAGGGGGTTTACCCACTGGATAACAAGGGGACAGGAGACGTGAAGGGAGGGGGTTTTACACACTGGATACCAAGGGGAAAGGAGACGTGAAGGGAGGGGGTTTACACACTGGATAACAAGGGGAAAGGAGACGTGAAGGGAGGGGGTTTACCCACTGGATACCAAGGTAAAGGAGACGTGAAGGGAGGGGGTTTACCCACTGGATAACAAGGGGACAGGAGACGTGAAGGGAGGGGGTTTACCCACTGGATACCAAGGGGACAGGAGACGTGAAGGGAGGGGGTTTACACACTGGATAACAAGGGGAAAGGAGACGTGAAGGGAGGGGGTTTACCCACTGGATACCAAGGGGACAGGAGACGTGAAGGGAGGGGGTTTACCCACTGGATACCAAGGGGAAAGGAGACGTGAAGGGAGGGAGTTTTACCCACTGGATACCAAGGGGACAGGAGACGTGAAGGGAGGGGGTTTACACACTGGATACCAAGGGGACAGGAGACGTGAAGGGAGGGGGTTTACACACTGGATACCAAGGGGACAGGAGACGTGAAGGGAGGGGGTTTACACACTGGATACCAAGGGGACAGGAGACGTGAAGGGAGGGGGTTTAAGGGGAAAGGAGACGTGAAGGGAGGGGGTTTTACCCACTGGATACCAAGGGGAAAGGAGACGTGAAGGGAGGGGGTTTTACCCACTGGATAACAAGGGGAAAGGAGACGTGAAGGGAGGGGGTTTTACCCACTGGATAACAAGGGGACAGGAGATGTGAAGGGAGGGGTTTTACCCACTGGATACCAAGGGGACAGGAGACGTGAAGGGAGGGGGTTTAAGGGGAAAGGAGACGTGAAGGGAGGGGGTTTAAGGGGAAAGGAGACGTGAAGGGAGGGGGTTTAAGGGGAAAGGAGACGTGAAGGGAGGGGGGTTTAAGGGGAAAGGAGACGTGAAGGGAGGGGGTTTTACCCACTGGATACCAAGGGGAAAGGAGACGTGAAGGGAGGGGGTTTACCCACTGGATACCAAGGGGACAGGAGACGTGAAGGGAGGGGGTTTACCCACTGGATACCAAGGGGACAGGAGACGTGAAGGGAGGGGGTTTTACACACTGGATACCAAGGGGAAAGGAGACGTGAAGGGAGGGGGTTTACCCACTGGATACCAAGGGGACAGGAGACGTGAAGGGAGGGGGTTTACCCACTGGATACCAAGGGGACAGGAGATGTGAAGGGAGGGGGTTTTACACACTGGATAACAAGGGGAAAGGAGACGTGAAGGGAGGGGGTTTTACACACTGGATAACAAGGGGAAAGGAGACGTGAAGGGAGGGGGTTTACCCACTGGATAACAAGGGGAAAGGAGACGTGAAGGGAGGGGGTTTACCCACTGGATAACAAGGGGAAAGGAGACGTGAAGGGAGGGGGTTTACCCACTGGATAACAAGGGGACAGGAGACGTGAAGGGAGGGGGTTTAAGGGGAAAGGAGACGTGAAGGGAGGGGGTTTAAGGGGACAGGAGACGTGAAGGGAGGGGGTTTAAGGGGAAAGGAGACGTGAAGGGAGGGGTTTTACCCACTGGATACCAAGGGGAAAGGAGACGTGAAGGGAGGGGGTTTTACCCACTGGATACCAAGGGGACAGGAGACGTGAAGGGAGGGGTTTTACCCACTGGATACCAAGGGGAAAGGAGACGTGAAGGGAGGGGGTTTTACCCACTGGATACCAAGGGGAAAGGAGACGTGAAGGGAGGGGGTTTACCCACTGGATACCAAGGGGACAGGAGACGTGAAGGGAGGGGGTTTTACACACTGGATAACAAGGGGAAAGGAGACGTGAAGGGAGGGGGTTTTACACACTGGATAACAAGGGGAAAGGAGACGTGAAGGGAGGGGGTTTACCCACTGGATAACAAGGGGAAAGGAGACGTGAAGGGAGGGGGTTTACCCACTGGATAACAAGGGGAAAGGAGACGTGAAGGGAGGGGGTTTACCCACTGGATACCAAGGGGACAGGAGACGTGAAGGGAGGGGGTTTTACCCACTGGATACCAAGGGGAAAGGAGACGTGAAGGGAGGGGGTTTACCCACTGGATACCAAGGGGACAGGAGACGTGAAGGGAGGGGGTTTACCCACTGGATACCAAGGGGAAAGGAGACGTGAAGGGAGGGGGTTTTACCCACTGGATACCAAGGGGAAAGGAGACGTGAAGGGAGGGGGTTTACCCACTGGATACCAAGGGGACAGGAGACGTGAAGGGAGGGGGTTTACCCACTGGATAACAAGGGGACAGGAGACGTGAAGGGAGGGGGTTTACCCACTGGATAACAAGGGGACAGGAGACGTGAAGGGAGGGGGTTTACCCACTGGATAACAAGGGGAAAGGAGACGTGAAGGGAGGGGGTTTACACACTGGATACCAAGGGGACAGGAGACGTGAAGGGAGGGGGTTTTACACACTGGATAACAAGGGGACAGGAGACGTGAAGGGAGGGGGTTTACCCACTGGATACCAAGGGGAAAGGAGACGTGAAGGGAGGGGGTTTACCCACTGGATACCAAGGGGAAAGGAGACGTGAAGGGAGGGGGTTTTACCCACTGGATACCAAGGGGACAGGAGACGTGAAGGGAGGGGGTTTACACACTGGATAACAAGGGGACAGGAGACGTGAAGGGAGGGGGTTTACCCACTGGATACCAAGGGGACAGGAGACGTGAAGGGAGGGGGTTTTACCCACTGGATACCAAGGGGACAGGAGACGTGAAGGGAGGGGGTTTACCCACTGGATACCAAGGGGACAGGAGACGTGAAGGGAGGGGGTTTACCCACTGGATACCAAGGGGACAGGAGACGTGAAGGGAGGGGGTTTACCCACTGGATACCAAGGGGAAAGGAGACGTGAAGGGAGGGGGTTTACACACTGGATACCAAGGGGAAAGGAGACGTGAAGGGAGGGGGTTTACCCACTGGATACCAAGGGGAAAGGAGACGTGAAGGGAGGGGGTTTACACACTGGATACCAAGGGGACAGGAGACGTGAAGGGAGGGGGTTTTACACACTGGATAACAAGGGGAAAGGAGACGTGAAGGGAGGGGGTTTTACCCACTGGATAACAAGGGGAAAGGAGACGTGAAGGGAGGGGGTTTACCCACTGGATACCAAGGGGACAGGAGACGTGAAGGGAGGGGGTTTACCCACTGGATACCAAGGGGACAGGAGACGTGAAGGGAGGGGGTTTACCCACTGGATACCAAGGGGACAGGAGACGTGAAGGGAGGGGGTTTACCCACTGGATACCAAGGGGACAGGAGACGTGAAGGGAGGGGGTTTTACCCACTGGATACCAAGGGGACAGGAGACGTGAAGGGAGGGGGTTTACCCACTGGATACCAAGGGGACAGGAGACGTGAAGGGAGGGGGTTTTACACACTGGATAACAAGGGGAAAGGAGACGTGAAGGGAGGGGGTTTACCCACTGGATAACAAGGGGACAGGAGACGTGAAGGGAGGGGGTTTTACACACTGGATAACAAGGGGAAAGGAGACGTGAAGGGAGGGGGTTTACCCACTGGATAACAAGGGGAAAGGAGACGTGAAGGGAGGGGGTTTACCCACTGGATACCAAGGGGAAAGGAGACGTGAAGGGAGGGGGTTTACCCACTGGATACCAAGGGGACAGGAGATGTGAAGGGAGGGGGTTTACCCACTGGATAACAAGGGGAAAGGAGACGTGAAGGGAGGGGGTTTACCCACTGGATAACAAGGGGACAGGAGACGTGAAGGGAGGGGGTTTACACACTGGATACCAAGGGGAAAGGAGACGTGAAGGGAGGGGGTTTACACACTGGATAACAAGGGGAAAGGAGACGTGAAGGGAGGGGGTTTACCCACTGGATACCAAGGGGACAGGAGACGTGAAGGGAGGGGGTTTACCCACTGGATACCAAGGGGACAGGAGACGTGAAGGGAGGGGGTTTTACACACTGGATAACAAGGGGAAAGGAGACGTGAAGGGAGGGGGTTTACCCACTGGATAACAAGGGGAAAGGAGACGTGAAGGGAGGGGGTTTTACCCACTGGATAACAAGGGGAAAGGAGACGTGAAGGGAGGGGGTTTACCCACTGGATAACAAGGGGACAGGAGACGTGAAGGGAGGGGGTTTTACACACTGGATACCAAGGGGAAAGGAGACGTGAAGGGAGGGGGTTTACACACTGGATAACAAGGGGAAAGGAGACGTGAAGGGAGGGGGTTTACCCACTGGATACCAAGGTAAAGGAGACGTGAAGGGAGGGGGTTTACCCACTGGATAACAAGGGGACAGGAGACGTGAAGGGAGGGGGTTTACCCACTGGATACCAAGGGGACAGGAGACGTGAAGGGAGGGGGTTTACACACTGGATAACAAGGGGAAAGGAGACGTGAAGGGAGGGGGTTTACCCACTGGATACCAAGGGGACAGGAGACGTGAAGGGAGGGGGTTTACCCACTGGATACCAAGGGGAAAGGAGACGTGAAGGGAGGGAGTTTTACCCACTGGATACCAAGGGGACAGGAGACGTGAAGGGAGGGGGTTTACACACTGGATACCAAGGGGACAGGAGACGTGAAGGGAGGGGGTTTACACACTGGATACCAAGGGGACAGGAGAAGTGAAGGGAGGGGGTTTACCCACTGGATACCAAGGGGACAGGAGACGTGAAGGGAGGGGGTTTACACACTGGATACCAAGGGGACAGGAGACGTGAAGGGAGGGGGTTTAAGGGGAAAGGAGACGTGAAGGGAGGGGGTTTTACCCACTGGATACCAAGGGGAAAGGAGACGTGAAGGGAGGGGGTTTTACCCACTGGATAACAAGGGGACAGGAGATGTGAAGGGAGGGGTTTTACCCACTGGATACCAAGGGGACAGGAGACGTGAAGGGAGGGGGTTTAAGGGGAAAGGAGACGTGAAGGGAGGGGGTTTAAGGGGAAAGGAGACGTGAAGGGAGGGGGTTTAAGGGGAAAGGAGACGTGAAGGGAGGGGGGTTTAAGGGGAAAGGAGACGTGAAGGGAGGGGGTTTTACCCACTGGATACCAAGGGGAAAGGAGACGTGAAGGGAGGGGGTTTACCACTGGATACCAAGGGGACAGGAGACGTGAAGGGAGGGGGTTTACCCACTGGATACCAAGGGGACAGGAGACGTGAAGGGAGGGGGTTTTACACACTGGATACCAAGGGGAAAGGAGACGTGAAGGGAGGGGGTTTACCCACTGGATACCAAGGGGACAGGAGACGT
This sequence comes from Coregonus lavaretus, assembly GCF_964263955.1. Lineage (NCBI taxonomy): Eukaryota > Metazoa > Chordata > Actinopteri > Salmoniformes > Salmonidae > Coregonus > Coregonus lavaretus. Next base: position 37,632,604 of record NC_140017.1, on the reverse strand, counting down.
GAAGGGAGGGGGTTTACCCACTGGATACCAAGGGGAAAGGAGACGTGAAGGGAGGGGGTTTTACCCACTGGATACCAAGGGGACAGGAGACGTGAAGGGAGGGGGTTTAAGGGGAAAGGAGACGTGAAGGGAGGGGGTTTAAGGGGACAGGAGACGTGAAGGGAGGGGGTTTAAGGGGAAAGGAGACGTGAAGGGAGGGGGTTTTACCCACTGGATAACAAGGGGAAAGGAGACGTGAAGGGAGGGGGTTTTACCCACTGGATAACAAGGGGAAAGGAGACGTGAAGGGAGGGGGTTTACCCACTGGATAACAAGGGGAAAGGAGACGTGAAGGGAGGGGGTTTACCCACTGGATAACAAGGGGACAGGAGACGTGAAGGGAGGGGGTTTTACCCACTGGATAACAAGGGGAAAGGAGACGTGAAGGGAGGGGGTTTACCCACTGGATACCAAGGGGAAAGGAGACGTGAAGGGAGGGGGTTTACCCACTGGATAACAAGGGGAAAGGAGACGTGAAGGGAGGGGGTTTACCCACTGGATACCAAGGGGACAGGAGACGTGAAGGGAGGGGGTTTTACCCACTGGATAACAAGGGGACAGGAGACGTGAAGGGAGGGGGTTTACCCACTGGATACCAAGGGGACAGGAGACGTGAAGGGAGGGGGTTTACCCACTGGATACCAAGGGGAAAGGAGACGTGAAGGGAGGGGGTTTAAGGGGAAAGGAGACGTGAAGGGAGGGGGTTTTACCCACTGGATAACAAGGGGAAAGGAGACGTGAAGGGAGGGGGTTTACCCACTGGATACCAAGGGGAAAGGAGACGTGAAGGGAGGGGGTTTACCCACTGGATAACAAGGGGAAAGGAGACGTGAAGGGAGGGGGTTTACCCACTGGATACCAAGGGGACAGGAGACGTGAAGGGAGGGGGTTTTACCCACTGGATAACAAGGGGAAAGGAGACGTGAAGGGAGGGGGTTTACCCACTGGATACCAAGGGGACAGGAGACGTGAAGGGAGGGGGTTTACCCACTGGATACCAAGGGGAAAGGAGACGTGAAGGGAGGGGGTTTAAGGGGAAAGGAGACGTGAAGGGAGGGGGTTTACCCACTGGATACCAAGGGGACAGGAGACGTGAAGGGAGGGGGTTTACCCACTGGATACCAAGGGGAAAGGAGACGTGAAGGGAGGGGGTTTACCCACTGGATACCAAGGGGAAAGGAGACGTGAAGGGAGGGGGTTTAAGGGGAAAGGAGACGTGAAGGGAGGGGGTTTTACACACTGGATACCAAGGGGAAAGGAGACGTGAAGGGAGGGGGTTTACACACTGGATAACAAGGGGAAAGGAGACGTGAAGGGAGGGGGTTTACCCACTGGATAACAAGGGGACAGGAGACGTGAAGGGAGGGGGTTTACACACTGGATAACAAGGGGAAAGGAGACGTGAAGGGAGGGGGTTTACCCACTGGATACCAAGGGGACAGGAGACGTGAAGGGAGGGGGTTTACCCACTGGATAACAAGGGGAAAGGAGACGTGAAGGGAGGGGGTTTACCCACTGGATACCAAGGGGAAAGGAGACGTGAAGGGAGGGGGTTTAAGGGGAAAGGAGACGTGAAGGGAGGGGGTTTTACACACTGGATACCAAGGGGAAAGGAGACGTGAAGGGAGGGGGTTTACACACTGGATAACAAGGGGAAAGGAGACGTGAAGGGAGGGGGTTTACCCACTGGATACCAAGGGGAAATGAGACGTGAAGGGAGGGGGTTTAAGGGGAAAGGAGACGTGAAGGGAGGGGGTTTTACACACTGGATACCAAGGGGAAAGGAGACGTGAAGGGAGGGGGTTTACCCACTGGATACCAAGGGGAAATGAGACGTGAAGGGAGGGGGTTTAAGGGGAAAGGAGACGTGAAGGGAGGGGGTTTTACACACTGGATACCAAGGGGAAAGGAGACGTGAAGGGAGGGGTTTTACACACTTCCATAATATTTACAGTAACTGGACAAAAAGAAGATGAAATGCCTCGCTGCCTGTATTGCTGTTCCCAGACATAGTTATATATGGGCTCTTTATGTTTGTGAAGAGCAAAACAGTGAGCATCCCCTCTGCAAAACAGTGAGCATCCCCTATAGAAAACAGTGAGCATCCCCTATAGAAAACAGTGAGCATCCCCTCTGCAAAACAGTGAGCATCCCCTCTGCAAAACAGTGAGCATCCCCTCTGCAAAACAGTGAGCATCCCCTCTGCAAAACAGTGAGCATCCCCTACGCAAAACAGTGAGCATCCCCTCTGGAAAACAGTGAGCATCCCCTATGGAAAACAGTGAGCATCCCCTACGCAAAACAGTGAGCATCCCCTATGGAAAACAGTGAGCATCCCCTACGCAAAACAGTGAGCATCCCCTACGCAGAACAGTGAGCATCCCCTATGGAAAACAGTGAGCATCCCCTACGCAAAACAGTGAGCATCCCCTACGCAGAACAGTGAGCATCCCCTATGGAAAACAGTGAGCATCCCCTATGGAAAACAGTGAGCCTCCCCTATGGAAAACAGTGAGCATCCCCTATGGAAAACAGTGAGCATCCCCTATAGAAAACAGTGAGCATCCCCTATGGAAAACAGTGAGCATCCCCTACGGAAAACAGTGAGCATCCCCTCTGGAAAACAGTGAGCATCCCCTATGGAAAACAGTGAGCATCCCCTATGGAAAACAGTGAGCATCCCCTCTGGAAAACAGTGAGCATCCCCTATGGAAAACAGTGAGCATCCCCTATGGAAAACAGTGAGCATCCCCTATGGAAAACAGTGAGCATCCCCTATGGAAAACAGTGAGCATCCCCTATGGAAAACAGTGAGCATCCCCTACGGAAAACAGTGAGCATCCCCTCTGGAAAACAGTGAGCATCCCCTATGGAAAACAGTGAGCATCCCCTATGGAAAACAGTGAGCATCCCCTCTGGAAAACAGTGAGCATCCCCTATGGAAAACAGTGAGCATCCCCTATGGAAAACAGTGAGCATCCCCTATGGAAAACAGTGAGCATCCCCTATGGAAAACAGTGAGCATCCCCTACGGAAAACAGTGAGCATCCCCTCTGGAAAACAGTGAGCATCCCCTCTGGAAAACAGTGAGCATCCCCTATGGAAAACAGTGAGCATCCCCTATGGAAAACAGTGAGCATCCCCTATAGAAAACAGTGAGCATCCCCTATGGAAAACAGTGAGCATCCCCTACGGAAAACAGTGAGCATCCCCTATGGAAAACAGTGAGCATCCCCTATGGAAAACAGTGAGCATCCCCTCTGGAAAACAGTGAGCATCCCCTATGGAAAACAGTGAGCATCCCCTATGGAAAACAGTGAGCATCCCCTATGGAAAACAGTGAGCATCCCCTATGGAAAACAGTGAGCATCCCCTATGGAAAACAGTGAGCATCCCCTATGGAAAACAGTGAGCATCCCCTATAGAAAACAGTGAGCATCCCCTATGGAAAACAGTGAGCATCCCCTATGGAAAACAGTGAGCATCCCCTACGGAAAACAGTGAGCATCCCCTACGGAAAACAGTGAGCATCCCCTCTGGAAAACAGTGAGCATCCCCTATGGAAAACAGTGAGCATCCCCTATGGAAAACAGTGAGCATCCCCTCTGGAAAACAGTGAGCATCCCCTATGGAAAACAGTGAGCATCCCCTATGGAAAACAGTGAGCATCCCCTATGGAAAACAGTGAGCATCCCCTATGGAAAACAGTGAGCATCCCCTATGGAAAACAGTGAGCATCCCCTACGGAAAACAGTGAGCATCCCCTCTGGAAAACAGTGAGCATCCCCTCTGGAAAACAGTGAGCATCCCCTATGGAAAACAGTGAGCATCCCCTATGGAAAACAGTGAGCATCCCCTATAGAAAACAGTGAGCATCCCCTATGGAAAACAGTGAGCATCCCCTACGGAAAACAGTGAGCATCCCCTATGGAAAACAGTGAGCATCCCCTATGGAAAACAGTGAGCATCCCCTCTGGAAAACAGTGAGCATCCCCTATGGAAAACAGTGAGCATCCCCTATGGAAAACAGTGAGCATCCCCTATGGAAAACAGTGAGCATCCCCTATGGAAAACAGTGAGCATCCCCTATGGAAAACAGTGAGCATCCCCTATGGAAAACAGTGAGCATCCCCTATAGAAAACAGTGAGCATCCCCTATGGAAAACAGTGAGCATCCCCTACGGAAAACAGTGAGCATCCCCTCTGGAAAACAGTGAGCATCCCCTATGGAAAACAGTGAGCATCCCCTATGGAAAACAGTGAGCATCCCCTCTGGAAAACAGTGAGCATCCCCTATGGAAAACAGTGAGCATCCCCTATGGAAAACAGTGAGCATCCCCTATGGAAAACAGTGAGCATCCCCTATGGAAAACAGTGAGCATCCCCTATGGAAAACAGTGAGCATCCCCTATGGAAAACAGTGAGCATCCCCTATGGAAAGAAGCATACCTGTGAAACCGACTGAGAAACAAGGGACCTTATGTCAAGGTGCAGTGCTTCACTTTACTTGCTTCACAATGCATCCAGTGAATTAAGTTAGATTTATATGGTTTGAAGAAAATCTATGGGTTGGAGACAAACTAGGAGTACTTTAGGGATGTGCAGAGAGAGGAGGAAAACTCCTGGAAAACTTTTGGAAAGTTAACAAACCTGCTCCTCCAAAAACAAGAATGTCAAAAATGTATTTAGAGAAAATCTATACTGAATAAAAATATAAAACGCAGCATGTAAAGTGTTGGTCCCGTGCTACATAAACTGAAATAAAAGATCCCAGAAATGTTCCATACGCACAAAAAGCTTATTTCTCTAAAATTGTGCTCAAATTTGTTTACATCCCTGTTAGTGAGCATTTCTCATTTGCCAAGATAATCCATCCACCTGACAGGTGTGAGGTAATCAAGAAGCTTATTAAACAGCATGATCATTACACAGGTGCACCTTGTGCTGGGGACAATAAAAGGCCACTCTGAAATGTGCAGTTTTGTCACACAACGCCACAGATGTCTCCATTTTTGAGGGAGCGTGCAATTGGCATTCTGACTGCAGGAATGTCCACCAGAGCTGTTGCCAGATCATTTCATGTTAATTTCTCTACCATAAGCCGCCTCCAACGTCGTTTTAGAGAATTTGGCAGTACGTCCAACCGGCCTCACAACCACGTGTAACCACACCAGCCAAGGACCTCCACATCAGGCTTCTTCACCTGCGGGATCGTCTGAGACAAGCCACCCAGAGTATTTCTGTCTGTAATAAAGCTCTTTTGTGGGGAAAAACTCATTCTGATTGGCTGGGCCTGGCTCCCTAGTGGGTGGGCCTGGCTCCCTAGTGGGTGGGCATATGTCCAGTCATGCGAAATCCATTGATTAGGGCCTAATTTATTTATTTCAATTGACTGATTTCCTTAAATGAACTGTAACTCAGTAAAATCGTTAAAATCGTTGCATGTTGCGTATATATATTTTTGCTCAGTGCATATCCAGCACTTTGTTTTTAGTTCTATATCTAATTTAAATGACACATCTAATCTTTGATATGAATTAACGAATGCCAAAAACAAAAAAGATAATAATTCAAATAATAATAAGATGTATTTTATACAGCACTTTCCATTACAAAGAGCATCTCAAAGATTGAGATGAAGGCTGGGTGAAAACAGACAGAAAGATAAAGAAAGATAACTGATCATGGATCACATAATTGATCGCATGCTGCAATAATGAATGCACTTAATTGATTATTGATTGTTATGATGGACACAGCTTTTTTTTTTTTGAACCAAAACATACACAGCCTCTGCTCAACAAAATGGAGAAAGAATCGTTTTGGGGGCCTTCAGCTCACGAACGATAATGTGCTTAATCACCCTCACGGAAGTCAAGCAATCCATTCCGCCAAAAGTCGTTCGCAGTCTAGTCTGGTTGTGGCCACAACTAGACCTCGTTTCAAATGTATCAAGAAATAATCTCATTTGTATGCTCCAATAAGCTGCCCGTGGTGAACGAGAGACTCGAGTTTTCAGTTCATCGTTCGCCAGTAGGGCTCTGGGCATTACTGACTCAAATGAAAGAAATGAGTCTAAAGATTAGTTATTTTGACCGAACGAGTCGAAAAGATCAGAGTCAGTAAAAAGAACCGAACTTCCCATCACTACTGGCTTTAGCCAGGGCCTGTCCGGGCAAGTCCAGGGGGGTTGCCTAGCAACATGCGCCTCTGAGGGAGGCAACATCTGCATAGTGCAAGACATGTCCGTGATTTGTGAATCTGTTCAGACCGAACAGCTAGTGCCACAGCTCAAATGGCTTTGGAAAAAAAATACGATTTCAGCTAATAAGTAGAAGTATCTAACAAAATAATCAAACTATTTACATATAATAGAAATGTGGGTACCTCTTTGGAACTTCAAGACAACAACAACATACCTAAAGCTCTGGCCACAGCCAGGAAAGGGATCTGGTCTATGACAGTGCTCCTCCGGACGGGGCCGTTGTGAGTCAACCTGGGTCTCTTCCACACCACCCTGTTCACACCAGACTTCTTTATAACACTGGAGACAGGAGGGAGAGAGACAGACAGGAGAGTTATCACACTGGAGACAGGAGGGAGAGAGACAGGAGAGTTATCACACTGGAGACAGGAGGGGGAGAGACAGACAGGAGAGTTATCACACTGGAGACAGGAGGGAGAGAGACAGGAGAGTTATCACACTGGAGACAGGAGGGGGAGAGACAGGAGAGTTATCACACTGGAGACAGGAGGGAGAGAGACAGACAGGAGGGTTATCACACTGGAGACAGGAGGGAGATAGACAGGAGGGTTATCACACTGGAGACAGGAGGGAGACAGACAGGAGAGTTATCACACTGGAGACAGGAGGGAGAGAGACAGGAGAGTTATCACACTGGAGACAGGAGGGAGAGAGACAGGAGAGTTATCACACTGGAGACAGGAGGGAGAGAGACAGACAGGAGAGTTATCACACTGGAGACAGGAGGGAGACAGACAGGAGAGTTATCACACTGGAGACAGGAGGGAGAGAGACAGGAGAGTTATCACACTGGAGACAGGAGGGAGAGAGACAGGAGAGTTATCACACTGGAGACAGGAGGGGGAGAGACAGGAGAGTTATCACACTGGAGACAGGAGGGAGAGAGACAGACAGGAGAGTTATCACACTGGAGACAGGAGGGAGAGAGACAGACAGGAGAGTTATCACACTGGAGACAGGAGGGAGAGAGACAGGAGAGTTATCACACTGGAGACAGGAGGGAGAGAGACAGGAGAGTTATCACACTGGAGACAGGAGGGAGAGACAGACAGGAGAGTTATCACACTGGAGACAGGAGGGAGACAGACAGGAGAGTTATCACACTGGAGACAGGAGGGAGAGAGACAGGAGAGTTATCACACTGGAGACAGGAGGGAGAGAGACAGGAGAGTTATCACACTGGAGACAGGAGGGAGAGAGACAGACAGGAGAGTTATCACACTGGAGACAGGAGGGAGAGAGACAGACAGGAGAGTTATCACACTGGAGAGTTATCACACTGGAGACAGGAGGGAGAGAGACAGGAGAGTTATCACACTGGAGACAGGAGGGAGAGAGACAGGAGAGTTATCACACTGGAGACAGGAGGGAGACAGACAGACAGGAGAGTTATCACACTGGAGACAGGAGGGAGAGAGACAGGAGAGTTATCACACTGGAGACAGGAGGGAGACAGACAGGAGAGTTATCACACTGGAGACAGGAGGGAGAGAGACAGACAGGAGAGTTATCACACTGGAGACAGGAGGGAGACAGACAGGAGAGTTATCACACTGGAGACAGGAGGGAGAGAGACAGGAGAGTTATCACACTGGAGACAGGAGAGAGACAGACAGGAGGGTTATCACACTGGAGACAGGAGGGGGAGAGACAGACAGGAGGGAGAGAGACAGGAGAGTTATCACTGGTATTTAATAAAGTATTAATGAAGTAGTAGTTCTGATTTAGCCAGTCAGACCCCCTACTGCCTTTATAGTGAACTATAGAAGGAAGGAATGGGGTGTTATTACAGACCCCCTACTGCCTTTATAGTGAACTATAGAAGGAAGGAATGGGGTGTTATTACAGACCCCCTACTGCCTTTATAGTGAACTATAGAAGGAAGGAATGGGGTGTTATTTCAGACCCCCTACTGCCTTTATAGTGAACTATAGAAGGAAGGAATGGGGTGTTATTACAGACCCCCTACTGCCTTTATAGTGAACTATAGAAGGAAGGAATGGGGTGTTATTACAGACCCCCTACTGCCTTTATAGTGAACTATAGAAGGAAGGAATGGGGTGTTATTACAGACCCCCTACTGCCTTTATAGTGAACTATAGAAGGAAGGAATGGGGTGTTATTACAGACCCCCTACTGCCTTTATAGTGAACTATAGAAGGAAGGAATGGGGTGTTATTACAGACCCCCTACTGCCTTTATAGTGAACTATAGAAGGAAGGAATGGGGTGTTATTACAGACCCCCTACTGCCTTTATAGTGAACTATAGAAGGAAGGAATGGGGTGTTATTACAGACCCCCTACTGCCTTTATAGTGAACTATAGAAGGAAGGAATGGGGTGTTATTACAGACCCCCTACTGCCTTTATAGTGAACTATAGAAGGAAGGAATGGGGTGTTATTACAGACCCCCTACTGCCTTTATAGTAAACTATATAAGGAAGGAATGGGGTGTTATTACAGACCCCCTACTGCCTTTATAGTGAACTATAGAAGGAAGGAATGGGGTGTTATTACAGACCCCCTACTGCCTTTATAGTGAACTATAGAAGGAAGGAATGGGGTGTTATTACAGACCCCCTACTGCCTTTATAGTGAACTATAGAAGGAAGGAATGGGGTGTTATTACAGACCCCCTACTGCCTTTATAGTGAACTATAGAAGGAAGGAATGGGGTGTTATTACAGACCCCCTACTGCCTTTATAGTGAACTATAGAAGGAAGGAATGGGGTGTTATTACAGACCCCCTACTGCCTTTATAGTGAACTATAGAAGGAAGGAATGGGGTGTTATTACAGACCCCCTACTGCCTTTATAGTGAACTATAGAAGGAAGGAATGGGGTGTTATTACAGACCCCCTACTGCCTTTATAGTGAACTATAGAAGGAAGGAATGGGGTGTTATTTCAGACCCCCTACTGCCTTTATAGTGAACTATAGAAGGAAGGAATGGGGTGTTATTTCAGACGCACCTTTTACAAAATGTTCAGTAAACCACTAACACGTCTTAGAAATGGCTAATTAATAGAAGTGGTATAAATAAAGTGACTAGCTTTATTTAAATTGGCTGGTTGATATAATAACCCTTATGGTATGTGACCAGCACAATTTAAAATCGGCAGTAAACTGCTGCGATGCTGATAACTAGTCTGGCAAGAGTCTTAAAGTCACTGGAAATCGCTCCAAGCTCAGTCCCTCTGTGGGTACCACTGGCTACGTCCCAAATAGCACCCCATTAATATAATATATAAATAATAATATGCCATTTAGCAGACGCTTTTATCCAAAGCGACTTACAGTCTCATGTGCGCATACATTTTTTACGTATGGGGTGGTCCCGGGGATGGAACCCACTACCCTGGCGTTACGAGCGCCGCGCTCTACCAGCTGAGCTCTACCAGCTGAGCTCTACCAGCTGAGCTCTACCAGCCGAGCTCTACCAGCCGAGCTCTACCAGCCGAGCTCTACCAGCCGAGCTCTACCAGCCGAGCTCTACCAGCCGAGCTCTACCAGCCGAGCTCTACCAGCCGAGCTCTACCAGCTGAGCTCTACCAGCTGAGCTACAGAGGACCACCAGAGACTTTTGACCAGGGCCATCTGGGACGCAGCCTGTGTGTTCCTTATCTGAAGGAGATGGCTCTACAGTAGTGTGTTGTTTACCCAGTGTCTGTCCGTCCCTCTAGTCTAGTTACCCAGTGTCTGTCCGTCCCTCTAGTCTAGTTACCCAGTGTCTGTCCGTCCCTCTAGTCTAGTTACCCAGTGTCTGTCCGTCCCTCTAGTCTAGTTAGCCAGTGTCTGTCCGTCCCTCTAGTCTAGTTACCCAGTGTCTGTCCGTCCCTCTAGTCTAGTTACCCAGTCAGTCAGAGAGGCGTACATGTATAGATGCTACAATGCTTCATCTGACTGAGTTTGCAGTAGAGCAGACAATGTTGTCATCAACCCAAAGCAGACAAGAGTTTGATTCGCTATTGTGCAAAACCTATTGTCTTGTCATAGGGGCTGTTGTTTTGGATGCACAGTCACACGAGGCTACGGTTGTTAGGGGCCCTAGTACAGTATTATGCGTTGGTGAGGCTAGTCTGTCTGTCAGACAGACAAAACATTACAATGTTGAGTTAGTTCTTGAGTTGGCTGGCTAAAGAGCTAACCTAGTAGGGTAGTACGAGTCAGCATTACCTGCCCCCCAGTCCTTCGATGCGCTCCCTCTCCTTGGGCAGCTCAGGCTTGTGGTCCTGTGTGACCTCCACGGCCCTGATGAACTGGTCAGTGGGGTCGTCCTGGACCCCTAGCACTATGGCAGAGTCTCCTACGTGGGCCACGTACATGCGGTCCCCGCGGATGACCACCACACTGGCCGTGGTGCCTGAGGTGCTGGGCAGCCCCGTGAGAGTTTTGGGCCATTCGGCTGCAGAGGGAGGGAGAGAGAGTGAGAGAGAAGACGCTAAAAATATTGGAACCTGGCCGGCCTTAGAAGTAGCCTTCGGAGTCAGACTAACCTACTTCCCTGAGGGCCGTGCCTGCAATAATATGGCCCCTGAATACAACAACAGTTAGGAAGAAACTAAACTTTAAACTAAAGACAACTTTCTCTGCCATCTTCACAGACAGACAGGCAGACAGGCAGACAGGCAGACAGACAGACAGACAGGCAGGCCAGTGAGATCAGAGGAACACACACTACAGGGTCAGGATGAGAGAGCCAGATGCTTCTCCAGATTACAGACACACTACTATCTCAATCTCAACATAGACCCAGACAGAACTTTGATCAACACCTGTGACAAGTCTGGGCAAGTGAAAGAAAGTAAGTAGTGCATTATCCAACCCTGTTCCTGGAGAGCTACCCTCCTGTAGGTTTTAACTCCAACCCTGTTCCTGGAGAGCTACCCTCCTGTAGGTTTTAACTCCAACCCCGTTCCTGGAGAGCAACCCTCCTGTAGGTTAACTCCAACCCAGTTCCTGGAGAGCTACCCTCCTGTAGGTTAACTCCAACCCTGTTCCTGGAGAGCTACCCTCCTGTAGGTTTTAACTCCAACTCTGTTCCTGGAGAGCTACCCTCCTGTAGGTTTTAACTCCAACCCTGTTCCTGGAGAGCTACCCTCCTGTAGGTTAACTCCAACCCCGTCCCTGGAGAGCTACCCTCCTGTAGGTTAACTCCAACCCCGTTCCTGGAGAGCTCCCATCCTGTAGGTTTTAACTCCAACCCCGTTCCTGGAGAGCTCCCATCCTGTAGGTTTTAACTCCAACCCCGTTCCTGGAGAGCTACCCTCCTGTAGGTTTTAACTTCAACCCCTGATTCTAATAATTATCTGGTTGATCAGTGGAATGAGGTTAGTTACAACTGGGGTTGAAGCAAAAACCTACAGCAGGGTAGCTCTCCAGGAACAGGATTGGGCAGCCCTGATATAGGGAATAGGATTCCATTTGGGACGCATTCATAGACATTTAACTAATAATCTAGTTGCTGCACATTTTTGTTCCAGATCAGCACTAAGCACTAACAAAACACATGATTCAACTAGATCAAGGGCTTGATTTAGTTGATATGTTGAATCGGGTGTGTTAATACTGGGCTGGAACAAAAATGTGCACATCCTTGGGGTTTCCCCAGGACTAGACTAGACTGCCGTTTGGATGATCCTTTTGTGTAGAGCAGGGTCCCCCAACTTTTCCACTCAGGCCCCCCCTTCCAGCATTGGGGAGCATCCTGCGCCCCTGCCACCTCTCTTTCTATGGGCACGAGCATTTTTCATGACACAAACTGTTCACACCCCTCTTGTTGACAGACAGAAAAATGTTCAGGTTTAAAAGCTTATCTTCTTGCAGTTCTATACATTTTACCATGTCTAATGTTTATTCATGTGATATTTGAGTGACTCAAAACATTACAACAAAATCTATGGGCTGAAAAACGTAGCTAAAAAACGTTAGCTGACATGGGCTAGTTGTTCTGGACATTTCTGACAAGTTATAAATAGCTCTCTAAGATGTGCAATGACTGACATGATGAGGAAAGCTGATGATGCAATACCCAATTTAGAAATTGTACCTTGTGCATTCTACTATTACAACTTTCAACAGTAAGTTGAAAGCAGTGGAGGTCGGTGTCGTTTAAGATGAGGGAGGACGATTATGTTTTTTATGAGCATGGCCTTATTTCTATTACAGCATATTGGATGACTGTCATTCATATTCCATTCACCCAGTTCAATGTAACGTTGATAGGTTTAGGCTACTACATGACACTCTAATATTCCCTTCATCATGAAGTTGCTACAACCTAGTTTCTGAAAAGTTTACAACGTAGGTGCACAGGTCGAGAGAAACATTAGAGTAATCAAGGTGACAGACAGTGACACGTTCAATACCGCCTTGCACACTCTTGCCTGCATCTAGCTGATCTAGGGTGTAATCATTAGTCCAACAGTTGCAAACGAGAGTTTCCATTGGACAAATTCAGGAATGTTTATCTCGGTTTCATTCCGTTTAAGAAATGTTTTTCAACAGAATCGGCGGAATGAATACACCCCTGATCACACGCAAACACAGTTCACTTTCATAGCAGCCACATATCAATCAATCAATCAATTTTATTTTATATAGCCCTTCTTACATCAGCTAATATCTCGAAGTGCTGTACAGAAACCCAGCCTAAAACCCCAAACAGCTAGTAATGCAGGTGTAGAAGCACGGTGGCTAGGAAAAACTCCCTAGAAAGGTGAAAACCTAGGAAGAAACCTAGAGAGGAACCAGGCTATGAGGGGTGGCCAGTCCTCTTCTGGCTGTGCCGGGTGGAGACTATAACAGAACCATGCCAAGATGTTCAAAAATGTTCATAAGTGACAAGCATGGTCAAATAATAATCAGGAATAAATCTCAGTTGGCTTTTCATAGCCGATCATTAAGAGTTGAAAACAGCAGGTCTGGGACAGGTAGGGGTTCCATAACCGCAGGCAGAACAGTTGAAACTGGAATAGCAGCAAGGCCAGGCGGACTGGGGACAGCAAGGAGTCACCACGGCCGGTAGTCCCGACGTATGGTCCTAGGGCTCAGGTCTCTCAGTTGGCTTTTCATAGCCGATCATTAAGAGTTGAAAACAGCAGGTCTGGGACAGGTAGGGGTTTCGTAGCCGCAGGCAGAACAGTTGAAACTGGAATAGCAGCAAGGCCAGGCGGACTGGGGACAGCAAGGTGTCATCATGCCCGGTAGTCCTGACGTATGGTCCTAGGGCTCAGGTTCTCAGAGAGAAAGAGAGAACGAGAGAATTAGAGAGAGCATACTTAAATTCACACAGGACACTGGATAAGACAGGAGAAGTACTCCAGGTATAACCAACTAACCCCAGCCCCCCGACACAAACTACTGCAGCATAAATACTGGAGGCTGAGACAGGAGCGGTCCGGAGACACTGTGGCCCCATCCGAAGAAACCCCCGGACAGGGCCAAACAGGAAGGATATAACCCCACCCACTCCGCCAAAGCACAGCCCCCGCACCACTAGAGGGATATCCCCAACCACCAACTTATAATCCTGAGACAAGGCTGAGTATAGCCCACAGAGGTCTCCACCACAGCACAAACCAAGGGGGGGGCGCCAACCCAGACAGGAAGATCACGTCAGTAACTCAACCCACTCAAGTGACGCACCCCTCCCAGGGACGGCATGAAAGAGCACCAGCAAGCCAGTGACTCAGCCCCTGCAACAGGGTTAGAGGCAGAGAACCCCAGTGGAGAGGGGAACCGGCCTGGCAGAGACAGCAAGGGCTGTTCGTTGCTCCAGCCTTTCCGTTCACCTTCACACTCCTGGGCCAGACTACACTCAATCATATGACCTACTGAAGAGATAAGTCTTCAGTAAAGACTTAAAGGTTGAGACCGAGTCTGCGTCTCTCACATGGGTAGGCAGACTGTTCCATAAAAATGGAGATCTATAGGAGAAAGCCCTGCCTCCCGCTGTTTGCTTAGAAATTCTAGGGACAATTAGGAGGCCTGCGTCTTGTGACCGTAGCGTACGTATTGGTATGTACGGCAGGACCAACTCGGAAAGATAGGTAGGAGCAAGCCCATGTAACGCTTTATAGGTTAACAGTAAAACCTTGAAATCAGCCCTTGCCTTAACAGGAAGCCAGTGTAGGGAAGCTAGCACTGGAGTAATATGATCAAATTTCTTGGTTCTAGTCAGGATTCTAGCAGCCGTATTTAGCACTAACTGAAGTTTATTTAGTGCTTTATCCGGGTAGCCGGAAAATAGAGCATTGCAGTAGTCTAACCTAGAAGTAACAAATGCATGGATTAATTTTTCTGCATCATTTTTGGATAGAAAATTTCTGATTTTTGCAATGTTACGTAGATGGAAAAACATGGAAAACATACAAACAGTATGATCACATGCTCGATAATTCCTTCTCGCATCTACGTGTTGTCCTCCTCTCACCTTTTCCCTTCGCTCGTGGGCTTCAGTGCACATCAGATGTCTGTGACCAGGCGAAAAAACCTTTCTAAGCCAAACCTTCATATCATAACCGCTACACACAGCCTACATCGTTGTCACCATATTAGCTAACGTCATAGTCAACATAGCTACTAGAACTAACGCGTTAGTAAACCCGATACAATCATGCATTACAGTGTACAGTCAGCAAGCAGTTTAGCAGTTACACCGGCGGGCCCCAGTGGCAATAAATTAATAAAACCAAAAGCTTACCTTGACTTGGAAGAGTTCCAGTGTTGGATAGCCATAGCCAGCTAGCTAACATAGCATCCCTCTCTGTTTGAGCCGGGTGTTTGAGTAGGCAAAACTACAGTTGAAGTCGGAAGTTTACATACACCTTAGCCAAATACATTTAAACTCAGTTTTTCACAATTGCTGACGTTTAATCCTAGTAAAAATTCCCTGTCTTAGGTCAGTTAGGATCACCACTTTATTTTAAGAACGTGAAATGTAAGAATAATAGTAGAGAGAATTATTTATTTCAGCTTTTATTTCTTTCATCACATTCCCAGTGGGTCAGAAGTTTACATACACCCAATTAGTATTTGGTAGCATTGCCTTTAAATTGTTTAACTTGGGTCAAACGTTTCGGGTAGCCTTCCACAAGCTTCCCATAATAAATTGGGTGAATTTTGGCCCATTCCTCCTGACAGAGCTGTTGTAACTGAGTTAGGTTTGTAGGCCTCCTTGCTCGCACACGCTTTTTCAGTTCTGCCCACAAATGTTCTATAGGATTGAGGTCAGGGCTTTGTGATGGCCACTCCAATACCTTGACTTTGTTGTCCTTAAGCCATTTTGCCACAACTTTGGAAGTATGGTTGGGGTCATTGTCCATTTGGAAGACCCATTTGCGACCAAGCTTTAACTTCCTGACTGATGTCTTGAGATGTTGCTTCAATATATCCACATAATTTTCCTTCCTCATGATGCCATCTATTTTGTGAAGTGCACCAGTCCCTCCTGCAGCAAAGCACCCCCACAGCATGATGCTGCCACCCCCGTGCTTCACGGTTGGGATGGTGTTCTTCGGCTTGCAAGCACCCCCTTTTTAATCCAAACATAACGATGGTCATTATGGCCAAACAGTTCTATGTTTGTTTCATCAGACCAGAGGCCATTTCTCCAAAGAGTACGATATTTGTCCCCATGTGCAGTTGCAAACCGTAGTCTGGCTTTTTTATGGCGGTTTTGGAGCAGTGGCTTCTTCCTTGCTGAGCGGCCTTTCGGGTTATGTCGATATAGGACTCGTTTTACTGTGGATATAGATACTTTTGTACCGGTTTCCTCCAGCATCTTCACATGGTCCTTTGCTGTTGTTCTGGGATTGATTTGCACTTTTCACACCAAAGTACGTTAATCTCTAGGAGACAGAACGAGTCTCCTTCCTGAGCGGTATGACGGCTGCGTGGTCCCATGGTGTTTATACTTGCGTACTATTGTTTGTACAGATGAGTGTGGTACCTTCAGGCGTTTGGAAATTGCTCCCAAGGATGAACCAGACTCGTGGAGGTCTATAATATTTTTTCTGAGGTCTTGGCTGATTTATTTTGCTTTTCCCATGATGTCGAGCAAAGAGGCACTGAGTTTGAAGGTAGGCCTTGAAATACATCCACAGGTACACCTCCAATTGACTCAAATGATGTCAATTAGCCTATCAGAAGCTTCTAAAGCCATGACATCATTTTCTGGAATCTTCCAAGCTGTTTAAAGGCACAGTCAACTTAGTGTATGTAAACTTCTGACCCACTGGAATTGTGATACAGTGAATTATAAGTGAAATAATCTGTCTGTAAACAATTGTTGGAAAAATTACTTGTGTCATGCACAAAGTAGATGTCCTAACCGACTTGCCAAAACTATAGTTTGTTAACAAGAAATGTGTGGAGTGGTTGAAAAACAAGTTTTAATGACTCCAACTTAAGTGTATGTAAACTTCCGACTTCAACTGTAGCTAGCTGCAACGAAATATAGCTCTCGCTCTTGCTTCTCCTTCATTTTTGACCAAATGAATTTGTTCAAAACTGTTCAATTATTGTCTTTCTCTATCTTTGAGTCAACTACTCACCACATTTGATGCACTGCAGTGCAGTGCTAGCTAGATTCATTCTCTAAACCTTTGATTGGGTGGACAACATGTCAGTTCATGCTGCAAGAGCTCTATGTTGGAGGACCTCCTCCGGAAGTTGTCATAGTTACTGTGTAAGTCTATGGAAGGGGGTGAGAGCCATGAGCCTCCTAGGTATTGTATTGAAGTCAATGTACCCAGAGGAGGACAGAATCTAGCTGTCCTCCGGCTACACCATGGTGCTACCCTACAGAGTGCTGTTGAGGCTACTGTAGACCTTCATTGCAAAACAGTGTGTTTTAATCAATTATTTGGTGACATTAATATATTTAGTATAGTTTTATCTAAAAAGGATAACTTTAATGTTTCAGTTTGGAAACCACTGGTGTAGAGCAGGCTGTGTACTACTGACTTGACAGGGCAGTTGAAAGATCCAGAGCAGAACGCTGATGACTGCCCTAAATACAACTGCCCTCACAGCTGATAAGAAAAGAGACTTGTTCATCAAACGGATAAAAGAGGAGATGGGACGCATTGACTTGCCAAATCCAATAAATATGATGCATCTCCTTTACAACCAACAACATCAGATCTCACATGCTGCCTACTCCAACAATAAACCTGATTTGTTATGCCATCGATGTCACGGCAACCTCTTTCCAAACAATCAGCTAAACCATTGTAACGTGTATCGAAATGCAAACAGAGGAGGAAGGCACCACGGAAAAAACATTTTCACGGAGCCCCGCGGACCCGCCTGTGCGTGTGACCTGATAGGTTGGGGGTTTAGGTAGGAATCATGGGATCTCTTTCTTTGCTCTACTACTGACAGATGGCCAGCAGTGGTAGGTTTATGTTGATAGCTAAGCCAGAGAAACCAAACCACATGGAGCCTGTGGTGGCCATTTAATCCTTAGCGGCTTGCTAGCTAAATGCGAAAACAAATACCGATATACATAGTTAGCGAGACATATGGACGATTCTAACTTACGCAGCTTTTTCCACATAGCATGGTGGCAGGCGACGAAGCCTTTACGAATAGCTGCACACACTTCCTCGTCATCCTTGGACCAAAACCCCCGCTGTTTCTTGATGAATTCCCATAAATAGTCCCGTGCGAATTGCGCTGCCTCGCGGCCTCCGTGGCCATCAAACACCGCGAAGAAAGCCACTGAACGCCGGGGGCGGTTATCACTCTCGGCCGCAGCCGGTGAACTCTCCACTGTCGATACTGCCAGTGCAGCTGCTGCACAACTTCGGTCCCCATTTTGTACATGTTGTGTCCATGCAACTGTAGTGGAGGCAGATAGAGGCTCGTTGTTTGCAGTCCGATCAGGCTGCTCGTTTTCAGGCACAGTGTCGACCGTCGAGCTATCCCCTTTGGCATCATCTTGTTCGTCCGAGTTAAGCTCGTCTTCCCCCGGCTCGGGCTCCACTACAACCTCGGTAACGTCCTCCATGTATTTCCTGCCTCCCTGGTCGGAGAAAACACTCACTCGCATCAACAATGCGTTTTCCATTGCCGTAGGGACGTCTTGCTTCAGATGCTGAGTGTTTGTAGTACCTAAAAAATGCCTTTAAAGTATTTTAACTTAAGTTTATGGCAGCTTAATGATCAATCATCCGCTTTCGGTCTTTGTTTATTTTCGAGTCTTGTAGGCATGCTCAGAAACGCACTGACGTCAGAGCTGTATCGGGGGGGGGGGGGGGGATTCTGGAAAATACTCCAGTGCGCCACCTACTGGATGTGTAAATGCTTCATAAACAACGGGTTAACTAACAGTGAAATGCTTACTTACGGGGCCCTTCCCAACAGTGCAGAGAGAAAAATAACACGAGGTGTGTATATATATATATATACACACACTGTATACATAGGGTACCAGTACCAAGTCAATGTTTTTTTTTTTTTCACCTTTATTTAACCAGGTAAGCCAGTTGAGAACAAGTTCTCATTTACAACTGCGACCTGGCCAAGATAAAGCAAAGCAGTGCGATAAAAACAACAACACAGTTACAGTGGGGAAAAAAAGTATTTAGTCAGCCACCAATTGTGCAAGTTCTCCCACTTAAAAAGATGAGAGGCCTGTAATTTTCATCATAGGTACACGTCAACTATGACAGACAAAATGAGCAAAAAAAATCCAGAAAATCACATTGTAGGATTTTGAATGAATTTATTTGCAAATTATGGTGGAAAATAAGTATTTGGTCAATAACAAAAGTTTCTCAATACTTTGTTATATACACTTTGTTGGCAATGACACAGGTCAAACGTTTTCTGTAAAAAAAAATATATATATATATATATAATATGCCATTTAGCAGACGCTTTTATCCAAAGCGACTTACAGTCATGCGTGCATACATTTTTGTGTATGGGTGGTCCCGGGGATCGAACCCACTACCTTGGCGTTACAAGCGCCGTGCTCTACCAGCTGAGCTACAGAGGACCACACTGTAAGTCTTCACAAGGTTTTCACACACTGTTGCTGGTATTTTGGCCCATTTCTCCATGCAGATCTCCTCTAGAGCAGTGATGTTTTGGGGCTGTCGCTGGGCAACATGGACTTTCAACTCCCTCCAAAGATTTTCTATGGGGTTGAGATCTGGAGACTGGCTAGGCCACTCCAGGACCTTGAAATGCTTCTTACGAAGCCACTCCTTCGTTGCCTGGGTGGTGTGTTTGGGATCATTGTCATGCTGAAAGACCCAAGGGTTAGGGTTAAACAAAGTGGTCCTACCTGAAATTGTCCAATAAGAACACAGGTTTTTGTTTTGCCACCTTGTGCCCTACTGAATACGACCCTGTCGCTGCCGTTACAACAACACTATCAATGATGTCACGGTCACTCACATCTCTGGCCTGCAGCCTTCAGGGACAGGTCTGTGTTCTTGTGACCGGCGCAGGTGCAATAGACCACGGCCTCTGGCGTCTCCGGGTAAGGTGCGGTAAGGTACGGTAAGGTGCGGTAAAGGTGCGGTAAGGTGCCTGGGAACCACAAACATGGTGTTATAATTACTTTTAATTTAGAATGTTGTCCTCAATTACTTATCTGGGTAAATAAAGTTTAGATGAATACAATCTTTCAGGCCTGTCGTTATCATTATGGACACTGGGCAGCCATCCATACAGGCTGTAAGTGATGGCAGATGTTTTGTTTCCATTGTTTATGAACACAAAACTCGCCAAACGTCTGCATCTCCCACAGCAGGATGCCAAACGTCCACACGTCCCCCTTGAAGCGGTAATAGTTGGTTCTGAAGTACTCAGGGAGGTACCAGCGTAGGGGCACACGTTCCTACACACATAACCGTACGTTGGAAATGGTTACCCTTTAAAACTCACACTAAGACCAACACATTTAGGGCCGGTTTCCTGGGACAGATCAAGCCTAATCCTGTGCTAAAAAGCATTGCCAATGCCCCTGTGACTGGGCTACCCCCCCAAATTTGCTACAGTATAAAATCTGACCCGTAGGTGTTTCCTGTGGTTTCTGTCAGCGTGTGTGTGTGACTGAACGATGTGTGTGTATTACATTTTACATTTACGTCATTTAGCAGACGCTCTTATCCAGAGCGACTTACAGTTAGTGAGTGCATACATTTTCATACTGGCCCCCCGTGGGAAACGAACCCACAACACTGGCGTTGCAAGCGCCATGCTCTACCAACTGAGTTACACGGGACTATAGGACAGGTTGTGTATCTGTGACTGTGTGTGTGAGACTGACCCGTGTGTGTGAGACTGACCCGTGGAAAATCACATTGTAGGATTTTTAATGAATTTATTAGCGAATTATTGTGGAAAATAAGTATTTGGTCAATAACAAAAGTTTCTCAATACTTTGTTATATACCCTTTGTTGGCAATGACACAGGTCAAACGTTTTCTGTAAGTCTTCACAAGGTTTTCACACACTGTTGCTGGTATTTTGGCCCATTCCTCCATGCAGATCTCTAGAGCAGTGATGTTTTGGGGCTGTCGCTGGGCAACACGGACTTTCAACTCCCTCCAAAGATTTTCTATGGGGTTGAGATCTGGAGACTGGCTAGGCCACTCCAGGACCTTGAAATGCTTCTTACGAAGCCACTCCTTCGTTGCCCGGGCGGTGTGTTTGGGATCATTGTCATGCTGAAAGACCCAGCCACGTTTCATCTTCAATGCCCTTGCTGATGGAAGGAGGTTTTCACTCAAAATCTCACGATACATGGCCCCATTCATTCTTTCCTTTACACGGATCAGTCGTCCTGGTCCCTTTGCAGAAAAACAGCCCCAAAGCATGATGTTTCCACCCCCATGCTTCACAGTAGGTATGGTGTTCTTTGGATGCAACTCAGCATTCTTTGTCCTCCAAACACGACGAGTTGAGTTTTTACCAAAAAGTTATATTTTGGTTTCATCTGACATTCTCCCAATCCTCTTCTGGATCATCCAAATTCACTCTAGCAAACTTCAGACGGCCTGGACATGTACTGGCTTAAGCAGGGGGACAGGTCTGGCACTGCAGGATTCGAGTCCCTGGCGGTGTAGTGTGTTACTGGTAGGCTTTGTTACTTTGGTCCCAGCTCTCTGCAGGTCATTCACTAGGTCCCCCCCGTGTGGTTCTGGGATTTTTGCTCACCGTTCTTGTGATCATTTTGACCCCACTGGGTGAGATCTTGCGTGGAGCCCCAGATCGAGGGAGATTATCAGTGGTCTTGTATGTCTTCCATTTCCTAATCATTGCTCCCACAGTTGATTTCTTTAAACCAAGCTGCTTACCTATTGCAGATTCAGTCTTCCCAGCCTGGTGCAGGTCTACAGGTAGGCAGGTAGCTTAGTGGGTAAGAGCGTTGTGCCAGTAACCGAAAGGTCGCTGGTTCTAATCCCCAAGCTGACTAGGTGAAAAATCTGCCGATGTGCCCTTAAGCAAGGCACTTAACCCTAATTGCTCCTGTAAGTCGCTCTGGATAAGAGCGTCTGCTAAATGACTAAAATGTAAAATGTAAATGTCTACAATTTTGTTTCTGGTGTCCTTTGACAGCTCTTTGGTCTTGGCCATAGTGGAGTTTGGAGTGTGACTGTTTGAGGTTGTGGACAGGTGTCTTTTATACTGATAACAAGTTCAAACAGGTGCCATTAATACAGGTAACGAGTGGAGGACAGAGGAGCCTCTTAAAGAAGAAGTTACAGGTCTGTGAGAGCCAGAAATCTTGCTTGTTTGTAGGTGACCAAATACTTATTTTCCACCATAATTTGCAAATAAATTCATTAAAAATCCTACAATGTGATTTTCTGGAGAAAAAAAAATCCTCAATTTGTCTGTCATAGTTGACGTGTACCTATGGTGAAAATTACAGGCCTCTCTCATCTTTTTAAGTGGGAGAACTTGCACAATTGGTGGCTGACTAAATACTTTTTTCCCCCACTGTACATATGGGGTAAACAAAACATAAAGTCAAAAATACAACAGAAAATATATATACAGTGTGTGCAAATGTAGTAAGTTATGGAGGTAGGGCAATACATTTAGGGTTGTACCTGGTAGGTTCGTTGATAATTTGTGTGAGATCGAGGGCATCTAGTTTAGATTGTAGGATGGCCGGGGTGTTAAGCATATCCCAGTTTAGGTCACCAAGCAGTACGAACTCTGAGGATAAATGGGGGGCAATCAATTCACATATGGTGTCCAGGGCACAGCTGGGGGCTGAGGGGGGTCTGTAGCAAGCGGCAACAGTGTGAGACTTATTTCTGGAAAGGTGGATTTTTAGAAGTAGAAGCTCAAACTGTTTGGGCACAGACCTGGATAGTATGATAGTATGTGCAGGGGTACGAGGTAATTGAGGTAGATATTGCCACTCCTATTTGACACATCTTCAATCTAAGCCTACTAGAAAGTGAGGCCTGGAGGGAAGCAAAAGTCATTCTGCTACCTAAGAATAGTAAAGCCCCCTTTACTGGCTCAAATAGCCGACCAATCAGCCTGTTACCAACCCTTAGTAAACTTTTGGGAAAAATGGTGTTTGACCAGATACAATGCTATTTTACAGTAAACAAATTGACAACAGACTTTCAGCACGCTTATAGGGAAGGACATTCAACAAGCACAGCACTTACACAAATGACTGATGATTGGCTGAGAGAAATTGATGATACAAATATTGTGGGAGCTGTTTTGTTAGACTTCAGTGAGGCTTTTGACATTATCGATCATAGTCTGCTGCTGGAAAAACGTATGTGTTATGGCTTTACACCCTGTGCTATATTGTGGATAAAGAGTTACCTGTCTAACAGAACACAAAGGGTGTTCTTTAATGGAAGCCTCTCCAACATCATCCAGGTAGAATCAGGAATTCCCCAGGGCAGCTGTCTAGGCCCTTTTTTCAATCTTTACTAACGACAGACCACTGGCTTTGAGTAAAGCCAGTGTGTCTATGTATGCGGATGACTCAACACTATACACGTCAGCTACTACAGCGACTGAAATGACTTCAACACTTAACAAAGAGTTGCAGTTAGTTTCAGAATGGGTGGCAAGGAATAAGTCAGTCCTAAATATGTCAAAAACTAAAAGCATTGTATTTGGGACAAATCATTCACTAAACCTCAACTAAATCTTTTTATGAATAATGTGGAAATTGAGCAAGTTGAGGTGACTAAACTGCTTGGAGTAATCCTGGATTGTAAACTGTCATGGTCAAAACATATTGATACAACAGTAGCTAAGATGGGGAGATGTCTGTCCATAATTAAGCCCTGCTCTGCCTTCTTAACAGCACTATCAACAAGGCAGGTCCTACAGGCCCTAGTTTTGTCGCACCTGGACTACTGTTCAGTAGTGTGGTCAGGTGCCACAAAGAGGGACTTAAGAAAATTACAATTGGCTCAAAACAGGGCAGCAGGTCTGGCCCTTAAATGTACATGGAGAGCTAACATTAATAATATGCATGTCAGTCTCTCATGGCTCAAAGTGGAGGAGAGATTGACTTCAGCACTACTTGTTTTTGTAAGAAGTGTTGACAAGCTGAATGTACCGAGCTGTCTGTTTGAACTACTGGCACACAGCTCGGACACCCATGCATACGCCACAAGACATGTCACCAGAGGTCTCTTCACAGTCCCCAAGTCCAGAACAGACTATGGGAGGCGCACAGTACTACATAGAGCCATGACTACATGGAACTCTATTCCACATCAAGTAACTGATGTAAGCAGTAGAAACAGATAAAACAGGTAAAACAGGTAAAAACACACCTTATGGAACAGCGGGGACTGTGAAGAGACACACACAGGGGTACAGACACACGCATACACACACAAACGCTAGCACACACACTCTACACACACGTACATTGTAATATTGTTGTATGGTGGGATTATACATGTTGTATTGTAGATATGTAGTGGTGTAATAATGTTATATGATGTACTGTTTTATATGTAATGTAAGTGCCTTAATGTGTTTGGACCCCAGGAAGAGAAGCTGCTGCCTTGGCAGGAACTAATGGGGACCCCTATTAAAAACAAATACAAATATGTACACTGAACAAAAATATAAACGCAACATGCAATAATTTCAAAGATTTTACTGAGTTACAGTTCATATAAGGACATCTGTCAATTGAAATAAATGAATTCGTCCCTAATCTATGGATTTCACATGACTGGGAATACAGATACAGTGGCTTGCGAAAGTATTCACCCCCCTTGGCATTTTTCCTATTTTGTTGCCTTACAACCTGGAATTAAAATAGATTTTTTGGGGGGTTTGTATCATTTGATTTACACAACATGCCTACCACTTTGAAGATGCAAAATATTTTTTCTTGTGAAACAAACAAGAAATAAGACAAAAAAACAGAACTTGAGCATGCATAACTATTCAACCCCCAAAGTAAATACTTTGTCGAGACACCTTTTGCAGCAATTACAGCTGCAAGTCTCTTGGGGTATGTCTCTATAAGCTTGGCACATCTAGCCACTGGGATTTTTGCTCATTCTTCAAGGAAAAACTGCTCCAGCTCCTTCAAGTTGGATGGGTTCCGCTGGTGTACAGCAATCTTTAAGTCATACCACAGATTCTCAATTGGATTCAGTGTGGGGATGGTGTTCTCGGGATGATGAGAGGTGTTGGGTCTGTGCCAGACATAGCGTTTTTCTTATGGCCAAAAAGGTCAATTTTAGTCTCATCTGACCAAAGTACCTTCTTCCATATGTTTGGGGAGTCTCCCACATGGCTTTTGTTAGCTTATTTTTTCTATAAGCAATGGCTTTTTACTGGCCACTCTTCCGTAAAGCCCAGCTCTGTGGAGTGTACGGCTTAAAGTGGTCCTATGGACAGATACTCCAATCTCCGCTGTGGAGCTTTACAGCTCCTTCAGGGTTATCTTTGGTCTCTTTGTTGCCTCTCTGATTAATGCCCTCCTTGCCTGGTTTTGGTGGGCGGCCCTCTCTTGGCAGGTTTGTTGTGGTGCCATATTCTTTCCATTTTTTAATAATAGATTTAATGGTGCTCCGTGGGATGTTGAAAGTTTAAGATTTTTTTTTATAACCCAACCCTGATCTGTACTTCTCCACAACTTTGTCCCTGACCTGTTTGGAGAGCTCCTTGGTCTTCATGGTGCCGCTTGCTTAATGGTGTTGCAGACTCTGGGGTCTTTCAGAACAGGTGTATATATACTGAGATCATGTGACAGATCATGTGACACTTAGATTGTACACAGGTGGACTTTATTTAACTAATTATGTGACTTCTGAAGGTAATTGGTTGCACCAGATCTTATGTAGGGGCTTCATAGCAAAGGGGGTGAATACATATGCACGCACCCCTTTTCCGTCATTTATTTTTTAGAATTTTTCGAAACAAGATATTTTTTAAATTTCACTTCACCAATTTGGACTATTTTGTGTATGTCCATTACATGAAATACAAATACAAATCCATTTAAATTACAGGTTGCAACAAAATAGGAAAAACGCCAAGGGGGATGAATACTTTTGCAAGGCACTGTATGCATCTGTTGGTCACAGATACCTTAAAAATAAAGCTAGTGGTGTGGATCAGAAAAACAGGCAGTACTTGGTGTGACCACCGTTGATCAGGCTGTTGATTGTGGCCTGTGGAATGTTGTCCCACTCCTCTTCATTGGCTGTGCGAATATTGGTGGGAACTGGAACACGCTGGAACATGCTGTCGTACATGTCGATCCAGAGCATCCCAAACATTCAGGCCGTGGAAGAACTGGGACATTTTCAGCTTCCAGGAATTGTGTACAGATCCTTGTCTCACATTATCGTCCTGAAACATGAGGTGATGGCGGTGGATGAATGGCACGACAATGGGCCTCAGGATCTCATCACGGTGTTTCTGTGCATTCAAATTGCCATTGATAAAATTCAATTGTGTTCGTTGTCTGTAGCTTATGCCTGCACATACCATAACCCCGCTGTCACCATGGGGCACTCTGTTCACAACGTTGACATCAGCAAACCGCTCGCCCACGCGACGCCATACACGCGGTCTGCCATCTGCCCGGTACAGTTGAAACCGGGATTCATCCGTGAAGAGCACACTTCTCCAGCGTGCCAGTGGCCATTGAAGGTGAGCATTTTCCCATTGAAGTCGGTCACGATGCCGAACTTCAGTCAGGTCAAGACCCTGGTGAGGATGACGAGCACGCAGATGAGCTTCCCTGAGACAGTTTCTGACAGTTTGTGCAGAAATTGTTCAGTTGTGCAAACCCACAGTTTCATCAGCTGTCCGGGTGGCTGGTCTCAGACGATCCTGCAGGTGAAGAAGCCGGATGTGTAGGTCCTGGGCTGGTTACACGTGGTCTGTGGTTGTGAGGCCGGTTGGACGTAATGACAAATTCTCTAAAACGACGCTGGAGGCGGCTTATGGTAGAGAAATGAACATTCAGTTCACTGGCAACAGCTCTGGTGGACATTCCTGCAGTCAGCATGCCAATTGCACGCTCCCTCAAAACTTGAGGCATCTGTGGCATTGTGTTTGTGTGACAAAACTGCATATTTGAGTGGCTTTATATTGTCCCCAGCACAAGGTGCACCTGTGTAATGATCATGCTGTTTAATCAGCTTCTTGATATGCCACACCTGTCAGGTGGATGGATTATCTTGGCAAAGGAGAAATGCTCACTAACAGGGATGTAAACAAATTTGAGCACAACATTTGCGAGAAATAAGCTTTTTTGTGCGTATGGAACATTTCTGGGATGTTTTAATTCAGCTCATGAAACATGGGACTAACACTTTATGTGTTGAGTTTATATTTTTGTTCAGTGTACTTATAGGTAGGGATAAAATGACTAGGCAACAGGATAGATAATAAACAGTAGACGCAGCATATGTGATGAGTCAAAAGAGTTAGTGCAAAAAGGGTCAATGTAGACATTTGGTTAACTATTTAGCAGTCTTATGGCTTGGGGGTAGAAGCTGTTCAGGGTCCTGTTGGTTCCAGACTTGGTGCATCGGTACCGCTTGCCGTGCGGTAGCAGAGAAAACAGCCTATGACTTGGATAGCTGGAGTCCTTGACCATTTTTAGGGTCTTCCTCTGAGACCGCCTGGTATAGAGGTCCTGGGTGGCAGGGAGCTCAGCCCCAGTGATGTACTGGGCCGTACGCACTACCCTCTGTAACGCCTTGCGTTCGGATGCCAAGCAATTGCCATACCAAGTGGTGATGCAGCCAGTCAAGATACTATCAATGGTGCAGCTGTATAGCTTTTTGAGGATCTGAGGGCCCATGCCAAATATTTTCAGCCTCCTGAGGGGGAAGTGGCATTTTCGTGCCTTCTTCACGACTGTGTTGGTGTGTGTGGACCATGTTATTTCCTTAGTTATGTGTACACTGAGGAACTTGAAGCTCTCGACCCATTCCACTACAGTCCCGTTGATGTGGATGGGGGCGTGCGCGGCCCTCCATTTCCTGTAGTCCACAATCAGCTCCTTTGTCTTGCTGACGTTGAGGGAGCGGTTGTTGTCCTGGGAACACGCTGGAAGGTCACTGACGACCTCCCTATAGGCTGTCTCATCGTCGTCGGTGATCAGGCCTATCACCGTCGTGTCGTCAGCAAACGTAATGATGGTGTTGGAGTCCTGCGTGGGTGAACAGGGAGTACAGGAGGGGACTAAGCACGCACCCCTGAGGGGCCCCCGTTTGAGGGTCAGTGTGGCAGATGTCTTGTTGCCTACCCTCACCACCTTAGAGGTGGCCATTCAGGAAGTCCAGGATCCAGTTGCAGAGGGAGGTGTTCAGTCCCTGGTTCCTTAGCTTAGTGATGAGCTTGGAGGGCACTATGGTGTTGAACGCTGAGCTGTAGTCAATGAACAGCATTCTCACATAGGTGTTCCTCTTGTCCAGGTGGGAGAGGGCAGTGTGGAGCGCAATAAAGATTGCGTCATCTGTGGATCTGTTGGGGCGGTATGCTAATTGGAGTGGGTCCAGGGTGTCTGGGATGATGGTGTTGATGTGAGCCATGACCAGCCTTTCAAAGCATTTTATGGCTGTGAGTGCTACGGGGCGATAGTCATTTTGACAGATTACCTTGCCGTTCTTGGGCACAGGGACAATGGTGGTCTGCTTGAAACATGTAGTTATTAAAGACTGGGTCAGGGAGAGATTGAAAACGTCAGTGAAAAAACACTTGCAATCTGGTCAGCGCATGCTCTGAGTACGCGTCCTGGTAATCCGTCTGGCCCTGCGGCCTTGTGAATGTTGACCAGTTTAAAGGTCTTGCTCACATCGGCTACGGAGAGATCACAGATGTGTTCCATGTTTTTGCTGCAGTACAAAGTGGTGTGTCCCAAATATGTACCGAGTTGGTACGTACTCTGATCCTAATAACTTTGTGAAACTTACCACAGGTTCCAAAGTCTAAACGTGCTGTATTCCAACTTCATTTGGTTATTTGCGGCATAGCTATTCATAGGTGCTATAGATATGTCAAGGCGCTGTGTATAGGTGTGGTGTGGAATCAGGCGCAGGCAGCAGAGGGTAAGTCCAACAAGACTTTACTAGCACAAAAATAATCCACAACAGCCCGGAGGCAAAAAGACGCACACAGGCGTAATGCAAGCGCACACACAGGTGCGTAAATCTCTCCTAACAACAAGGAGGAAACTACGGAAAATAGCGTACCGAAACAGGTAGCGCAACCACGACACGAACAATTACACACAACACTAACCTAACAACAAGGAAACTAAATAGGGTGCTAAATGAGACCTAACACAAAACAGGTGTGACTAACAGACAAAACCAAACAAACAAGAAACATAGAGCGGTGGCAGCTAGAACTCCGGAGACGACGACCGGCGAAACCTGCCCGAACAAGGAGGAGGAGCCGCCTCGGCCGAAACCGTGACAGTACCCCCCCCTTGACGCGCGGCTCCAGCCGCGCGCCGCCTCCAGCCGCGCGCCGCCTCCGGCCTCGGGGACGACCAGGGGAACGCGGAGCAGGGCGCGTAGGATGACCACGATGGAATTCGGTCATCAGGGACGGATCCAGAATGTCCCTCCTTGGCACCCAGCACCGCTCCTCCGGACCGTACCCCTCCCACTCCACGAGATATTGGAGACCCCCCATCCGGCGTCTCGAATCCAGGATGGTCCGAACCGTGTACGCCGGAGCCCCCTCGATGTCCAACGGGGGCGGAGGAGTCTCCTCAATCTCAAAGTCCTGGAGTGGACCAGCTACCACCGGCCTGAGGAGAGACACATGGAACGAGGGGTTAATATTCTTGTAATCAATAGGTAGTTCTAACCTGTAACTCACCTCGTTCAATCTCCTCAGGACTTTAAAAGGCCCCACAAACCGCCGACCCAGCTTCCGGCAGGGCAGGCGGAGGGGCAGGTTTTTGGTGGAGAGCCAGACTCGATCTCCAGGTGCGTACACTGGCCCCTCACTGCGGTGTAGGTCGGCGCTCGTCTTCTGTCGACGTATGGCACGCTGCAGATGGACGTGTGCAGCGTCCCACGTCTCCTCCGAGCGCCGCACCCACTCATCCACAGCGGGGGCCTCGATCTGGCTCTCATGCCATGGTGCCAGAACCGGCTGGTACCCTAATACACACTGAAAAGGGGTTAGTTGGGTGGAGGAGTGGCGGAGAGAGTTCTGTGCCATCTCGGCCCAGGGCACATATCTCGCCCACTCCTCCGGCCGGCCCTGACAATATGACCTCAGAAACCTACCCACATCCTGGTTGACTCGTTCAACCTGCCCATTACTCTCCGGGTGGTAACCCGAGGTAAGGCTCACCGAGACCCCCAAACGTTCCATAAATGCTCTCCATACTCTGGAGGTAAACTGGGGGCCTCGATCGGACACTATATCCTCGGGCACCCCGTAATGCCGGAAGACGTGAGTAAATAGAGCCTCAGCGGTCTGTAGGGCCGTAGGAAGACCCGGCATTGGAAGGAGACGACAGGCCTTCGAGAACCGATCCACAACGACCAGGATGGTGGTATTCCCCTGTTCTGAGGGAAGATCGGTAACAAAATCCACCGACAGGTGAGACCAGGGTCGTTGTGGAACGGGCAGGGGCTGTAATTTACCCCTGGGCAAGTGTCTGGGCGCCTTACACTGGGCACACACTGAGCAGGAGGAGACATAAACCCTCACATCCCTGGCTAACGTTGGCCACCAGTACTTCGTACTAAGGCAGTGCACCGTCCGGCCAATACCCGGATGTCCAGAGGAGGGGGACGTGTGAGCCCAATAAATCAGCCGATCCCGGACCTCGAGCGGGACGTACACCCGACCCACCGGACACTGTGGAGGACTAGGCTCGGTGCGTAACGCCCGCTCGATCTCCGCATCGACCTCCCACACCACCGGTGCCACCAGACAAGACTCCGGTAGTATGGGAATGGACTCCACGCACCTCTCCTCCGTGTCATACCGACGGGACAGAGCATCTGCCTTCCCGTTCTGGGACCCAGGGATGTAAGTGATCTTGAACACAAACCGGGCGAGAAACATAGTCCATCGAGCCTGGCGAGGATTCAGTCTCCTAGCTGCCCGAATGTATTCCAGGTTACGATGGTCGGTCAGAATGAGGAAAGGGTGCTGAGCCCCCTCAAGCCAATGCCTCCACACCTTTAGGGCCTGTACTACGGCTAACAGCTCCCTGTCCCCTACGTCATAATTCCGCTCCGCCGGACTGAGCTTCTTAGAATAAAAAGCACAGGGGCGGAGCTTAGGTGGTGTACCGGATCGTTGAGAAAGAACTGCCCCGATACCGGCCTCAGACGCGTCTACCTCAACTTGGAAGGGTAAAGTGGGATCCGGGTGCGCCAACACCGGGGCCGAGGTAAACAGGTCCTTCAGTCTCCCAAAGGCCCTGTCCGCCTCCGCTGACCACTGCAAGCGCACCGGACCCCCCTTCAGAAGAGACGTTATGGGAGCTGCCACCTGTCCAAAACCCCGGATAAACCTCCGGTAGTAATTCGCAAAACCCAAGAACCGCTGCACCTCTTTAACCGTAGTTGGGGTTTGCCAATTACGCACGGCGGACACTCGGTCCACCTCCATTCTCACCCCTGACGCAGACAACTGGTAACCCAAAAAGGAAACTGACTCCTGGAAGAACAGACATTTCTCAGCTTTGACATACAGGTCATGCTCCAACAGTCTCCTCAATACCCTGCGCACCAGGGCTACATGCTCGGCCCGAGTAGCACTGTACACAAGAATATCATCTATGTACACCACTACTCCCTGCGCCTGCATGTCCCGGAAAAGTTCGTCTACAAACGATTGGAAGACTGATGGAGCATTCATTAACCCATATGGCATGACGAGATACTCGTAATGGCCGGATGTAGTACTAAATGCTGTCTTCCACTCATCGCCCTCCCTAATACGCACCAAGTTATATGCGCTCCTGAGATCCAATTTTGTGAAGAACCTTGCCCCGTGTAAGGACTCCGTCATGGTCCCAATCAGAGGAAGTGGATAGCTGTACTTCACCGTCACCTGATTGAGACCGCGGTAATCAATACATGGACGCAAACCTCCATCCTTTTTCTTCACAAAAAAGAAGCTCGAGGACGCGGGAGAAGTGGAGGTCCGTATGTATCCCTGTCTCAGAGACTCGGCAATGTAAGTCTCCATTGCCCTTTTCTCCTCCTGTGACAAAGGAGGAGAAAGGTGACAAAGGATACACATGGCTCCGCTGAAGCGCTGCTCCTGTCTGGAGGTCTATCGCACAATCCCCTTGTCTATGAGGTGGCAACTGTGCCGCTCTGGTCTTACTGAACACGAGCGCCAAATCCTCATACTCAGGAGGAATGTGCAGTGCTGGCATCTGGTTCGGACTCTCCACCGAGGTCGCCCCTACGGAAACACCCAGACATAACCCCTCACACTGAGCAGACCACCCTTTAAGAGCTTTCTCTCGCCACGAAATAGTAGGATCATGGGTCATCAACCAGGGAAGCCCCAGTACCACCGGATACGCAGGAGAGTCGATAAGATAGAGTTGAATCGTCTCCTCATGACCCCCCTGCGTCATCATCCTAAGTGGCGCTGTGACCTCCCCAATCAACCCAGATCCTAACGGACGACTATCTAGGGCATGTACAGGAAAGGGGTTTTCGACTGGAAGGAGGGGAATCCCTAACTTAACACAGAATCTCCGGTCTACAAAATTCCCAGCTGCGCCTGAATCGACTAGCGCCTTATGCTGGGACCGAGGTGCAACCTGTGGGAAACAAACAGGTAAGGTAAAGTGAACGACAGAAAGCTCTGGGTAAGTAGGGCGCCTACTCACCTGGGTGGACTCCCCACTGTATGACCTGCTCTCTCCCTCACCAGGGGACCCTCCCCAGCACCTAGCCGCGGTGTGCCCTCCGCGCCCACACTTGGTGCAGGAGACTGCCCCCCTCGGGCTCCTACCTCTTCTCCCTCTAGCGCCAGCACCTCCAAGCTCCATCGGACACTGCTCGGAGGCGCTGGAGGGTGGAATGGGGGGCCCCCACCTGGGACGTCCGCGGGTCGCCAGCAGGTTGTCCAGTCGAATGGCCATGTCCACCAGCTGGTCAAAGGTGAGTGTGGTGTCCCTGCAGGCTAACTCCCTGCGGACGTCCTCCCGAAGGCTGCATCTGAAGTGGTCTATGAGGGCCCTCTCATTCCACCCCGCATCAGCCGCTAGAGTCCGGAACTCCAGCGCAAACGCCTGAGCGCTCCTCATCCCCTGTCGGAGGTGGAATAGACGTTCCCCCGCCGCTCTCCCCTCTGGTGGATGGTCGAAGACCGCACGGAAGCGACGGGAGAACTCCGCGTAGGTGACTGTGGCGGCGTCTATTCCCCTCCATTCGGCGTTGGCCCACTCCAACGCCTTGCCGGTGAGACAGGAGATGAGGGCGGAAACGCTCTCGTATCCCGAGGGCGCCGGGTGTATGGTGGCCAGGTAGAGCTCCACTTGTAGGAGGAACCCCTGACACCCGGCAGCGGTGCCGTCGTACGCCCTCGGGAGCGAGAGCCGAATCCCACTGGGTTCCGGTCGATGGACGGGCTGGCTGTCCGGTGGTGAAGGTGATGGTGCGATAGGTGGGGCTGTGGGAACCCCGCTGGTCTCCCATCGACGAAGGGTGTCCATGACGCCCTCCAAGGCGTGCCCGATACGGTTGATCCGGTGCTCTTGTCCAAGGAGACGCTCCTCCATGGTGTCGACGGGTGCTCCTGCTGATTCCATTATGTGGTGTGTAATTCTGTCAAGGCGCTGTGTATAGGTGTGGTGTGGAATCAGGCGCAGGCAGCAGAGGGTAAGTCCAACAAGACTTTACTAGCACAAAAATAATCCACAACAGCCCGGAGGCAAAAAGACGCACACAGGCGTAATGCAAGCGCACACACAGGTGCGTAAATCTCTCCTAACAACAAGGAGGAAACTACGGAAAATAGCGTACCGAAACAGGTAGCGCAACCACGACACGAACAATTACACACAACACTAACCTAACAACAAGGAAACTAAATAGGGTGCTAAATGAGACCTAACACAAAACAGGTGTGACTAACAGACAAAACCAAACAAACAAGAAACATAGAGCGGTGGCAGCTAGAACTCCGGAGACGACGACCGGCGAAACCTGCCCGAACAAGGAGGAGGAGCCGCCTCGGCCGAAACCGTGACAAGATACTAATACTGTATATACAAAACTACCATTATTATGGATAAGCTCACAGATGACCTGATCAAGTACAAGGACTGTCTTGGCGAAATATTTGACCACCGCTGAGTACATTGACTCCCTGCAGACCTTTGAGATCCGGGACAGTGACATCTTTCTGGTCACTTACCTTAAATCAGGTGAGTGACAAATCTACTGGGTGGATAAACAGCTTTTGAGATGGTCCAGACACTTATCATACTTGGGTGTCCTTGACATGAAAAAGGTTGAGAACCTTTGCTTGGTTTAGGTAATCAGTGAGGGGAGAGAGCATGAAAACAGATTTTTTAGAAAGTTAAAGGGACAATCCGGGATTAGAACATAATCTTTGGAATTTTAAATGAGTGATATTTGTTGATTCTTAAAGAATATAACTCATAAATGCCTCATGAGGTTAGTTCAACTATCTTAACGCTTGTTTTACTCCAGCCCCTTCAGCTCTGGCAGGGTGACCGCTTTGTTGTTTTTCGAATCGCCCTTTAACCAAGTTCCCCCCCCCCAGAGCTCTATGACTGACACCTTTCATGATGCTGACCTGTGGGAACTATCTGGGCACAGCAAATCATCA
This sequence comes from Coregonus lavaretus, assembly GCF_964263955.1. Lineage (NCBI taxonomy): Eukaryota > Metazoa > Chordata > Actinopteri > Salmoniformes > Salmonidae > Coregonus > Coregonus lavaretus. The sequence goes on along the minus strand of NC_140017.1, from coordinate 37,597,999 downwards.
CCTCTATCTGTGAGTCAGAGGTGGGTGATGTCTATCCCAACAACTTGGAGATGATGCCATGGCTGGAGTATATGGAAAAACGCCCTGACAATTCCTTACGTCGCAACCCGCGGCTATTCGCCTCCAACCTCACCCCCGTACTCATGCCCCCAGGCCTGAGGAACAAGAAGGCAAAGGTAGGCAGAGGAGGGGATGATGGAGGCCCTACTGTATGGTTTGCGTCCCAAATACCACCCTATTCTCTTTTATAGTGCACTACTTTTGACCAGGGCCCAAAGGGCTGTAAATGTATAGTAAATGCCTTCTCTTGTTCTTTGCCAGATGATCTATGTGATGCGGAACCCAAAGGACAACATGATTTCCTACTATCGCTGGTGTATTAACTGGGCCATGTTTGAGACCCCAAAGAGCTTCGAGGACTTTCTGGACCAGTGGTTAGCAGGGAATGGTAGAGTAAAGACATCATTCATATAACACCATGGTTGGGTCCCAAATGGAACCCTATTCCCTACATAGTGCACTCATTTTGACCAGGGGCCAATAGGGCTCTGTGCACTATATACGGAATAGGGTGCAATTTTCGGACTCAACAGCCTGTTATGAACCTGACAGCCTGTGTCCTAAATGTCAACCTATTCACTATATAGTGCGCTACTTTTGACTAACCCATGAATACTGTAACTTCATGTTCCTTTTTAATCAGGATCTGAAGATAGCCATGCATGAGAGAACTCCCCAAGTTCTCTCATGTCACCCCGCTCCTCTGCACAAACCATGGTGCTTGCCTACGGAGCTGTGAGGGGAACGGCACCTCCTTACCTTCAGGCTCTGATCAGACCCTACACCCAAAACGAGGACACTACATTCATCCACCTCTGGCATGCTAGCCCCCCTACCTCTAAGGAAGCACAGTTCCCGCTCAGCCCAGTCAAAACTATTCGCTGCTCTGGCACCCCAGTGGTGGAACAAGCTCCCTCACGACGCCAGGACAGCGGAGTCACTGACCACCTTCCGGAGACACTTGAAACCCTACCTCTTTAAGGAATACCTGGAATAGTATAACAGTAATCCTTCTACACCCCCCCTCCCGAGTGGTGGTTGTCCCACTGGTTATCCTAAGTTGAATGCACCAATTTGTAAGTCGCTCTGGATAAGAGCGTCTGCTAAATGACTTAAATGTAATGACCTTGGTGACACAAGCTGTTATGACCCTGTTATTGCCCGACAGTTGGTGCTTCGTCCTGGTTTGACCACATCAGAGAGTGGCACAGTGAGGGAGACCAGTACAACATCCTGTTTCTGACCTATGAGGACATGATCATGGTAAGATATTACAGACTCATTTTACACCTCTGACCTGTGCTGTGCTAGCTATCTAGAGACATTCAACCAGCCTGGCTTGCCTATCCCGAATCTCTTGGGCCACTCCACTCAACCAACCTCAGGGCAGTGGCCTTCACCACTCGACCAACCTCAGGGCAGTGGCCTTCACCACTCAACCAACCTCAGGGCAGTGGCCTTCACCACTCAACCAACCTCAGGGCAGTGGCCTTCACCACTCAACCAACCTCAGGGCAGTGGCCTTCACCACTCAACCAACCTCAGGGCAGTGGCCTTCACCACTCAACCAACCTCAGGGCAGGGGTTTCATCTTTAATGGACATGTTCCTTTTTTTCTCAGGATCTGAAGATAGCCATGCTGAAGATCTGCCACCTGAATGAAGCAGACATCATCAAGATAGTGGAAAAAGCCACGTTCAAAAACATGAAACACGACCCCAAGGCCAACTATGAGTTCATACCAGAGGACATGCTCAAAAAGGGGCAGTTCCTACGCAAATGCCTGTATTCACACAGCATCTCTATAGCAGTGCTGATCTAGGACCAGTTGTGCCTTTTAGATCCTAATGAATAAGATTACATGGGGGGGGCTGATCCTAGATCAGAACACCTACTCTGAAATGCTTCATGAATATGGGCCTGAGATTGGGGAAAAAACCCAGATTGTAAATAAACTGCATATAAACCATTTATAATGCTCTTCCTCTGAATAATGACCTGTTGGTTGTGCTGCGCCGGGTCAAATCGGGGACTGGAAGAACCGTGTTCACGGTGGCCCAGAGTGAGAGGTTTGACCAGGTCTATGAGGAGCGGATGAAGGACGTGACTCTGAAGTTCATCCGGGACATGGATCAACAATCAGAGTGATGGGAGCCTCAGCCCCTGGCTTCCTCCTCCTCCTCCTCGCCTTTCAGTTCCAACAGCCGAGCGATGATCCAGACTTGGAAGGATGGCAATGCAATAATACAGTGATGGAAGGGAGGAGACTGCAGCTCTGCCGCCACAAACTACACAGTGGACATCAGCCATGGGCATTCATGTCAATTATCTGTTGAATGTACCAAAACTTGATATCCATTACAGATAGATACAATACTTCATTAATCCCAGAAGGGGGATTTTTTAAATAATGATAAAGTTCTATCGTGTTTCTGCATGATCTTTATAATGAGGTGAATGGGGTAGGAATACTCATCATGACAGACTCAATTCCTGAACCATTATTCTGTTATTCTAATAATGATCCCTCCTTGAAGAGGAAATAAAAGAAACGAGACTGTCAGTCTCAGATCTGTATTTGAATGAATTATTTATATTTGAGGAATATTGTGCGTGTGCGCAACGAAAGAGAATGCTCGCTGATTGCACAGCCCGGAACCAAAGTGAAGGGGAAATGGAACTCGCCCGGACACATTGACAAAGAACAATTTTCTGTTTAGATTCTCACATGTGTAGTCAGCGAGACCGGTGGCTAAAAAATATTTGAACGCTTTCTCGCTTTACCTCTCAAACAAGATGGGGAAGAAACGGTCGAGTGAAGATGTGGATGAGTCCAACACGCATGCGAAGAAAGGAAAAGTATCTGAGACAGCGGAGTTCAATGGAACCGTTTTTAAAGCCATGTTGAAGGAGCCGACCAAGGCAATGAAGGGTGAGTGGCAGTGTTGCTATTAGCTACCGTTAGCTAGCTAGCTACAATGGCGCTATAACATTTTACATTTACATTTTAGTAATTTAGCAGACGCTCTTATCCAGAGCGACTTACAGGAACAATTAGGGTTAAGTGCCTTGCTTAAGGGCACATCGACCGATTTTTCACCTAGTCGGCTCGGGGATTAGAACCAGCGACCTTTCGGTTACTGGACAACGCTCTTACCCACTAAGCTACCTGCCGCCCTAATAACGTATTGTTCTCAACTTTGCAGTGATATGATTGCACTCTTTGTTTTCATTATTTTGCAGATAGGATGTCAATTATCAAAGGTGTTAGCTGTGTTGTCATTGAATATGTCAATACTAAACAACCGCTGTCTGTTTTCAAAACTCGTTCTCTCTGCACTGCAGGCTTGGATACATTCATCACGACAGCAAAGAAGCTGCCATGCTCTGACCTGTATGACGTCGTTGAGGGCTACATCAAGATCTCCATGGAGTGTTCTGAGATCTTCAAACTGCTGGAGGGAGACAAGCAGAAGGAGAGCGAAGTACGTAGAGTACAGCATTTGCTTCTGTCAGTCTCCTGTTCACTGGAAATCAGTCTATTCACTCACTCACACACACTATGTAATAATCTGTTAGACATCACATTGTCCTTGTCTCTGTCCAGATGATGGTGATCTTCCAGAGTTTGGAGATGATTCTGCTACGTACGGCCAGTGATCTCTCTCATTTCAGCATGGTGGGATCCACTATAGTCAAGAAGGCTGTCTCCAGCATTATGAAACTCATACAGACATCCCTACACTCAGAAAACCACAGGTACATTGGAACATGAAGCAAGTTTTGTTTGAACAAAATCCAGATTGTGTGTTTGTGTGTGTGTGTGTGTGTGTGTCTCTCTCAATCTAACATAGTGTTGCCGTCTCCTCTGGGCCAGGTTTGTCCGTCAGTGCCTGAGTTTCCTGTCAGCCATGGTGTCCCAGGGAGCAGACACAGCCAGAGAAGTCTTCAGCCACTTCCACTTCACCAAAGGCCTGTCTGCTCTGGCCAAGAGGAAGGATAAGATGGTAAGAGACCTGGCTAGTGTCTGGCTGCATCCCAAACGGCACCCTATTTCCTATATAGTGCACTACTTTTGACCAGGGCCCCATAGGGAATAGGGTGCCATTTGGTGCACCCTCTGTATGAAGGGTTTATAGTCCTCTTTAGTGTCGTTGAAAACCAACTGTTGGGTTCCTCTGCTCTTCTGTAGTGTCGTGTATAACTAAGGCCAAGAGGTCATCCTGACCGTTTGATCTGAACAGGAACCACTATGTCCCATAGTTAGAACCAGGGCTTGGATTCAGGTTATAACTATACATCTCTAACCACTAGTATTCTGTGATCACATTCATCTCTCTCTCTCTCGGTCTCTCTCTCTCTCTTTCGCTCTCTGTCTCTCTCTCTGTCTCCCTGTCTCTCTCTCTCTCTCTCTCTCTCTCTCTCTCTCCCTCTCTCTGTCTCTCTCTCTCTCTCTCTCTGTCTCTCTCTGTCTCTCTCTCTCTCTCTCTCTGTCTCTCTCTGTCTCTCTCTCTCTCTACCTCTGTCTCTCTCTCTCTAGGGTAGACCTGATGTCCGCATGGCTTACATCCAGTTTGCCCTCTCCATCCTGGTCTCTGGTGACAACGCTACTATTGGACAACTACTGGAGATGAAAGGTCAGGATTATACTACATTTCAAAACGACGGAAGATATAACAAGAATAATGCGAATAAAATACGTTTGAAAATATAGGAATATAGGCCTACCTTTCCAGTGTTTCATGATGAAATGTTTTATTGTTTGTCAGATTTCCTGCCAGACATTCTAAGCAGCGGACTGAAGGAGGATCGTATATCCATTGTCAACCTGATTCTGTCTACTCTGCAGACTAAGGTAGGGCCTACTCTCTTATCTCAGTGACTTGTCATTTCCACCTTTTAGTTGTCAGGGTAATGAGTGAAAAGGGCTATTTAGTCAGGATGATTAGGAGACGTTATAAGGTGGTTGTACGTGCTCATGACAAGTATTATAGTGCATTAATAACTGCATCCTAATGCAGACTTTAAGTGACGTGTAACAGAGTGTTTCCTCTGCTGAAGGTGGTCCAGAGCAAAGCCATCAGTAAGACCCAGAAGGTACGTTTCTTCACCCCGTCTCTCCTGGCCCAGATTGCATCTCTCTACAGGTGGAATGGCATTGTGGATGCAAGCACAGACGACAGCAAGGTAATGGCTCTATCCAATAGTTTTCTCTCTCTCTCTCTCTCTCTCTCTCTGTTAGAGCTTTGGGCCAGTAACCGAAAGGTCACTGGTTAGAATCCCGGAGATGACAAGGTGAAAAAATCTGTTGCTGTGCCCTTGAGCAAGGCATTTAACCCCAATTGCTCCAGGGGCGCTGGACAACGGTGACCCTGGCCATGACCCCACTCCCTGGGGGTGTCTCCAGGGGGCATCGGGATATGCAAGAAACACATTTCCGTTACACCCCCTACATGATTCTCACTCACTCACAATCATCACTGAGTGTTGTTTTGAATGTCCTTTTCTTCAGATGGCAGAGAATGCAGAGGAAGCAGGGAAGATGGTCGTGAGGGAACTGGTTCACAACTTCCTCCTGGATTTGTGCTGCTCCCGGAAACATGGCATCAGTTTCTATGACCCCAGCTTTGGAACGGCCGGCAGGTCAGTCATGGATCTGATGCATCCGGCCTCTCCTCTCCTCTCTCTCCTCTGTCCCCTCTCTCTCTCTCCTCTGTCCCCTCTCTCTCTCTCCTCTGTCCCCTCTCTCTCTCTCCTCTGTCCCCTCTCTCTCTCTCCTCTGTCCCCTCTCTCTCTCTCCTCTGTCCCCTCTGTCCCCTCTCTCTCTCTCTCTCTCTCTCCTCTGTCCCCTCTCTCTCTGTCCTCTCTCTCTCTCCTCTGTCCTCTCTCTCTCTCTCCTCTGTCCCCTCTCTCTCTCTCTCTCCTCTGTCCCCTCTCTCTCTCTCTCCTCTGTCCCCTCTCTCTCTCTCTGTCCTCTGTCCCCTCTCTCTGTCCTCTGTCCCCTCTCTCTCTCCTCTGTCCTCTCTCTCTCTCTCCTCTGTCCTCTCTCTCTCTCTCCTCTGTCCTCTCTCTCTCTCTCCTCTGTCCTCTCTCTCTCTCTCCTCTGTCCTCTCTCTCTCTCTCCTCTGTCCTCTCTCTCTCCTCTGTCCCCTCTCTCTCCTCTGTCCCCTCTCTCTCTCTCCTCTGTCCCCCCTCTCTCTCTCTCTCTCTCTCTCTCTCTCTCTCTCTCTCCTCTGTCCTCTCTCTCTCTCTCTCTCTCCTCTGTCCTCTCTCTCTCTCCTCTGTCCTCTCTCTCTCTCCTCTGTCCTCTCTCTCTCTCTCTCTCCTCTGTCCTCTCTCTCTCCTCTGTCCCCTCTCTCTCTCTCTCTCTCCTCTGTCCTCTCTCTCTCTCCTCTGTCCCCTCTCTCTCTGTCCTCTCTCTCTCTCTCCTCTGTCCCCTCTCTCTCTCTCTCTCCTCTGTCCCGTCTCTCCATCTGTCCCCCCTCTCTCTCCTCTGTCCCCTCTCTCTCTCCTCTGTCCCCCCTCTCTCTCTCTCTCCTCTCTCTCTCTCTCTCTCTCTCTCTCTCCTCTGTCCCCCCTCTCTCTCTCTCCTCTGTCCTCTCCTCTCCTTCTCTCTGTTCTACCTCCTCTATTTCCTCAATCTTTGCTGCCCACCTCTCTCCCCTTTCTCCATTACCCTCCTGAAGTTGTTGTGTGTGTCTGTCTGCACAGCAGACATAGTCCTGATATTGTTCTGTGTCTGTCTTCTGTCCAGGGCTGGTAACATTGTGCTACTACAGTTTGTGGTAGGGCTGAAGCAGGCTACAGAGGATGACCTGGTGTCTGATCTGGTGGTTAATATACTAAGGGTCAGCCCTGACGTCTTGCCCAGGTTCTTCAAGGAGACACAGTACTCCTTCACCCCTCGCCTCAAATCTGCCTGGACGGACAACATCACTCTGCTCAAGAAGGTTAATAACCTGTTTGTTTCATTGGTTTTATTGGTTTTATCAAGTTATTTTATTACCTTTTCAAACCTCGGGGACAGTCCTGTCTGTAACTTTGGCACCAACAACATAGAGAATTCTAAGATGTATTCTGTTGTATAAATGTATAAAGATCTGACGTCACCATACACAGTGGGGCCGCTCCTACCTAACAGAAATCAACAGACAAAATGTGAATCTGCCAAGACTGCCACAATTGGCTGTCCTTTGCCTGTCAATCATAGGCACTGTCATTTCGATAGCTGTTAACGGCTCTGTCCTGTCTTACAGATCTATGAGTCTCAGCCGGAGGTGTCCAAGGCCTTCCAGACCAGAGAGGTCGTTCCTCTGCCACGCCTCCTGTCCATGGTGCTGGTGACATCACTTCCTCCCGTCTGTAACAAGGCCTTCTTCACGCAGGGCATCAACGTGAGTTACGACACGTCACCTGTCACAGCACCTCACCTGTTACAGCACGTCACCTGTTACAGCACCTCACCTGTTACAACACGTCACCTGTTACAGCACCTCACCTGTCACAACACGTCACCTGTTACAGCACCTCACCTGTTACAGCACGTCACCTGTTACAGCACGTCACCTGTTACAGCACGTCACCTGTTACAGCACCTCACCTGTCACAACACGTCACCTGTTACAGCACCTCACCTGTTACAGCACGTCACCTGTTACAGCACGTCACCTGTTACAGCACGTCACCTGTTACAGCACCTCACCTGTTACAGCACCTCACCTGTTACAGCACGTCACCTGTTACAGCACGTCACCTGTTACAGCACCTCACCTGTTACAGCACGTCACCTGTTACAGCACGTCACCTGTTACAGCACGTCACCTGTTACAGCACCTCACCTGTTACAGCACGTCACCTGTTACAGCACGTCACCTGTTACAGCACCTCACCTGTTACAGCACCTCACCTGTCACAGCACCTCACCTGTCACAGCACCTCACCTGTCACAGCACCTCACCTGTCACAGCACCTCACCTGTCACAGCACCTCACCTGTCACAGCACCTCACCTGTCAGTCAAGACATAGAGGGTGACATTGTAATAATATAATGGTTATTAAGCAGACATTTTATCCACACTTTGGTGATGTAAATGTTGCCAAATGTTTCCAGTTCTGGACTATTCACCCATCTTTCCTCTATCTGTGTGTCTGTCCCAGTTTACCAACGCGGTGGTTCAGCACACGACCCTGTCCCTGATGTCGTTCCTCCTGAAGAGAGCTCAGAGGAACATAGAGTTCTGTCTGGACCGCTCTGTGTGGCTCGGCTCTGATCTGTACACGCCGGCCACCATGGAGGACTTCATACAGCAGTACAGTGAGGCGCTCGGCAAGGTAACCTACACGTATATCCTCACTGGGAAGCAGCCCGTGCTCCAAGCTTTTATGTTTTACTGTAGTTCTATTGTATATATACTGTATGTTGACTTTGTCTGAATTCCTGACTGAATTCTGCCTGTATTCTGTCTGTATATGTATCTATTGCTGGCAGCACTAATTCACTAAGTGAAATTCCGGGTATGTGTAAATGTACTTGGAAAATAAAAGTGATTCTGATTCTGGAGATTTAGGACTGTATACCTCCTGTAGTACTGTATACCTCCTGTAGTACTGTATACCTCCTGTAGTACTGTATACCTACTGTATACCTACAGTAGTACTGTATACCTACTGTATACCTACTGTATACCTACAGTAGTACTGTATACCTACTGTATACCTACAGTAGTACTGTATACCTACTGTATACCTACTGTAGTACTGTATACCTACTGTATACCTACTGTAGTACTGTATACCTACTGTATACCTACAGTAGTACTGTATACCTACTGTAGTACTGTATACCTACAGTAGTACTGTATACCTACTGTATACCTACTGTAGTACTGTATACCTACTGTAGTACTGTATACCTACAGTAGTACTGTATACCTACTGTAGTACTGTATACCTCCTGTAGTACTGTATACCTCCTGTAGTACTGTATACCTACAGTAGTACTGTATACCTACTGTATACCTACTGTAGTACTGTATACCTACTGTAGTACTGTATACCTACAGTAGTACTGTATACCTACTGTAGTACTGTATACCTCCTGTAGTACTGTATACCTCCTGTAGTACTGTATACCTACTGTAGTACTGTATACCTCCTGTAGTACTGTATACCTACTGTAGTACTGTATACCTCCTGTAGTACTGTATACCTCCTGTAGTACTGTATACCTACAGTAGTACTGTATACCTACTGTATACCTACTGTATACCTCCTGTAGTACTGTATACCTCCTGTAGTACTGTATACCTACAGTAGTACTGTATACCTACTGTATACCTACTGTATACCTCCTGTAGTACTGTATACCTACTGTAGTACTGTATACCTACAGTTTATTCAGAGCCCTTCCCTTTTTCCACATGTTGTAACATTAAAGCCTTATTCTGAAATGGATTAAGTAAATAATTCCCCTCATCAATCTACACACAATACCCCATAATGACAAAGCGAAAACAGGTTTTTAGAAATGTTTGCAAATGTATTAAAAATAAAAAAACAGCAATACCTTATTTACATAAATATTCAGACCCTTTGCTATGAGACTCGAAATTGAGCTCAGGTGCATCCTGTTTCCATTGGTCTTCCTTGAGATGTTTCTACAACTTGGAGTCCACCTGTGGCAAATTAAATTGATTGGACATGATTTGGAAAGGCACACACCTGTCTATATAAGGTCCCACAGTTGACAGTGCATGTCAGAGCAAAAACCAAGCCATCAGGTCAAAGGAATTGTCCGTAGGGCTCCAAGACAGGATTGTGTTGAGTCACAGATCTGGGGAAGGGTACCAAAACATTTATGCAGCATTGAAGGTCCCCAAGAACACAGTGGCCATCATTCTTAAATGGAAGAAGTTTGGAACCACCAAGACTCTTCCTAGAGCTGGCCGCCCGGCCAAACGGAGCAATCGGGGGAGAAGGGCCTTGGTCAGGGAGGTGACCAAGAACCCCATGTAGTCCCAGTAGTCCCCTGTAGCTCAGTTGGTAGAGCATGGCGCTTGCAACGCCAGGGTTGTGGGTTCGTTTCCCACGGGGGGCCAGTATGAAAATGTATGCACTCACTAACTGTAAGTCGCTCTGGATAATGACGTCAATGTCAATCTGACAGAGCTCCAGAGTTCCTCTGTGGAGATGGGAGAAACTTCCAGAAGGACAACTATCTCTGCAGCACTCCACCAATCAGGCCTTTATGGTAGAGTGGCCAGACGGAAGCCACTCCTCAGTAAAAGGCACATGACATCCCGCTTGGAGTTTGCCAAAAGGCAACTAAAGGACTCTCAGACCATGAGAAACAAGATTCTCTTGTCTGATGAAGCCAAGATTGAACTCTTTGGCTTGATTGCCAAGTGTCACGTCTGGAGGAAACCTGGCACCATCCCTACGGTGAAGCATGGTGGTGGCAGCATCATGCTGTGGGGATGTTTTTCAGCATCAGGGACTGGGAAATAGGTCAGGATCGAGGGAAAGATGAACGGAGCAAAGTACAGAGAGATCCTTGATGAAAACCTACTCCAGAGTGCTCAGGACCTCAGACTGGGAAGAAGGTTCACTTTCCAACAGGACAACGATCCTAAGCACACAGCCAAGACAACGCAGGAGTGGCTTCGGGACAAGTCTCTGAATGTCCTTGAATGGCCCAGCCAGAGTCTGGACTTGAACCTGATCAAACATCTCTGGAGAGACCTGAAAATATCTGTGCAGAGACGCTCCCCATCCAACCTGACAGAGCTTGCGAGGATCTGCAGAGAAGAATGGGAGCAACTCCCCAAATACAGGTGTGCCAAGCTTGTAGCGTCATACCCAAGAAGACTCAAAGCTGTAATCACTACCAAAGGTGCTTCAACAAAGTATTGAGTAAAGGGTCTGAATACTTACGTAAATGTGATATTTCCGTTATTTATTTTTAATACATTTGCAAAAAATGTCTAAAAACCTGTTTTTGCGTTGTCATTATGGGGTATCGTGTGTAGATTGATGAGCAAAAAAAACAGTTGAAACCTTTTTAGAGTAACGTAACAAAATGTGGAAAAAGTGAAGGGGGTCTGAATACTTTCCGAATGCACTGTACTGCATACCTACTGTAGTACTGCATACCTACTGTAGTACTGCATACCTACTGTAGTACTGCATACCTACTGTAGTACTGCATACCTACTGGGGAAGGCAACATACAGTAGACCTCCTACCTACTAAACTAAATGCAATATTGCACAATGTGGACTATTATCTAGATCCAATGGAAAACTCCTTTATCTGGCTGAATGACCACTCTGCATGAACAGGTTGGGCCACTCTGACGGCTGCGCAATAGAGTGGATGAGATCAACTGAACTCTGGGTGTCCATGTTCTCTCTGTAGAACTGAACTCTGGGTGTCCATGTTCTCTCTGTAGAACTGAACTCTGGGTGTCCATGTTCTCCCTGTAGAACTGAACTCTGGGTGTCCATGTTCTCTCTGTAGAACTGAACTCTGGGTGTCCATGTTCTCTCTGTAGAACTCAACTCTGGGTGTCCATGTTCTCTCTGTAGAACTGAACTCTGGGTGTCCATGTTCTCTCTGTAGAACTGAACTCTGGGTGTCCATGTTCTCTCTGTAGAACTGAACTCTGGGTGTCCATGTTCTCTCTGTAGAACTGAACTCTGGGTGTCCATGTTCTCTCTGTAGAACTGAACTCTGGGTGTCCATGTTCTCTCTGTAGAACTGAACTCTGGGTGTCCATGTTCTCTCTGTAGAACTGAACTCTGGGTGTCCATGTTCTCTCTGTAGAACTGAACTCTGGGTGTCCATGTTCTCTCTGTAGAACTGAACTCTGGGTGTCCATGTTCTCTCTGTAGAACTGAACTCTGGGTGTCCATGTTCTCTCTGTAGAACTGAACTCTGGGTGTCCATGTTCTCTCTGTAGAACTGAACTCTGGGTGTCCATGTTCTCTCTGTAGAACTGAACTCTGGGTGTCCATGTTCTCCCTGTAGAACTGAACTCTGGGTGTCCATGTTCTCTCTGTAGGTTCTACCGGACATGACGAGCATCGTGTCCAAATGGCAGTCATTGACCAAGAAGGAGAAAGGAGCGAATGAAGGGGATGCCAAAGAGGCTGCTACTAAAGTTGAACAACCCGGTATATGTCTTACATTTTAATATATTTACTGTCGGTGGAATGTTCTCTTCCTTGAATTATAATCTTCATACATACAGTTGAAGTTTACATACACGTAGGTTGGAGTCATTAAAACTCGTTTTTCAACCACTCCACACATTTCTTGTTAACAAACTATAGTTTTGGCAAGTCGGTTAGGACATCTACTTTGTGCATGACACAAGTAATTTTTCCAACAATTGTTTACAGACAGATTATTTCACTTATAATTCACTGTATCACAATTCCAGTGGGTCAGAAGTTTACATACACTAAGTTGACTGTGCCTTTAAACAGCTTGGAAGATTCCAGAAAATGATGTCATGGCTTTAGAAGCTTCTGATAGGCTAATTGACATCATTTGAGTCAATTGGAGGTGTACCTGTGGATGTATTTCAAGGCCTACCTTCAAACTCAGTGCCTCTTTACTCGACATCATGGGAAAATCAAAAGAAATCAGCCAAGACCTCAGAAAAGAAATTGTGCACCTCCACAAGTCTGGTTCATCCTTGGGAGCAATTTCCAAACGCCTGAAGGTACCACGTTCATCTGTACAAACAATAGTACGCAAGTATAAACACCATGGGACCACGCAGCCGTCATACCGCTCAGGAAGGAGACGCGTTCTGTCTCCTAGAGATTAACGTACTTTGGTGCGAAAAGTGCAAATCTATCCCAGAACAACAGCAAAGGACCTTGTGAAGATGCTGGAGGAAACAGGTACAAAATTATCTACAGTGAGGGGGGAAAAGTATTTGATCCCCTGCTGATTTTGTACGTTTGCCCACTGACAACGACATGATCAGTCTATAATTTTAATGATAGGTTTATTTGAACAGTGAGAGACAGAATAACAACAAAAAAATCCAGAAAAACGCATGTCAAAAATGTTATAAATTGATTAGCATTTTAATGAGGGAAATAAGTATTTGACCTCTCAATCAGAAAGATTTCTGGCTCCCAGGTGTCTTTTATACAGGTAACGAGCTGAGATTAGGAGCACACTCTTAAAGGGAGTGCTCCTAATCTCAGTTTGTTACCTGTATAAAAGACACCTGTCCACAGAAGCAATCAATCAATCAGATTCCAAACTCTCCACCATGGCCAAGACCAACGAGCTCTCCAAGGATGTCAGGGACAAGATTGTAGACCTACACAAGGCTGGAATGGGCTACAAGACCATCGCCAAGCAGCTTGGTGAGACTGTGACAACAGATGGTGCGATTATTCGCAAATGGAAGAAACACAAAATAACTGTCCATCTCCCTCGGCCTGGGGCTCCATGCAAGATCTCACCTCGTGGAGTTGCAATGATCATAAGAACGGTGAGGAATCAGCCCAGAACTACACGGGAGGATCTTGTCAATGATCTCAAGGCAGCTGGGACCATAGTCACCAAGAAAACAATTGGTAACACACTACGCCGTGAAGGACTGAATGAAATCCTGCAGCGCCCGCAAGGTCCCCCTGCTCAAGAAAGCACATATACAGGCCCGTCTGAAGTTTGCCAATGAACATCTGAATGATTCAGAGGAGAACTGGGAAAAAGTGTTGTGGTCAGATGAGACCAAAATCGAGCTCTTTGGCCTCAACTCGCCGTGGTTGGAGGAGGAGGAATGCTGCCTATGACCCCAAGAACACCATCCCCACCGTCAAACATGGAGGTGGAAACATTATGCTTCGGGGGTGTTTTTCTGCTAAGGGGACAGGACAACTTCACCGCATCAAAGAGACGATGGACGGGGCCATGTACTGTCAAATCTTGGGTGAGAATCTCCTTCCCTCAGCCAGGGCATTGAAAATGGGTCGTGGATGGGTATTCCAGCATGACAATGACCCAAAACACACGGCCAAGGCAACAAAGGAGTGGCTCAAGAAGAAGCACATTAAGGTCCTGGAGTGGCCTAGCCAGTCTCCAGACCTTAATCCCATAGAAAATCTGTGGAGGGAGCTGAAGGTTCGAGTTGCCAAACGTCAGGCTTGAAACCTTAATGACTTGGAGAAGATATGCAAAGAGGAGTGGGACAAAATCCCTCCTGAGATGTGTGCAAACCTGGTGGCCAACTACAAGAAACGTCTGACCTCTGCAAAACATGACTTAGTACTTGGTGGCAAAACCCTTTTTGGCAATCACAAAGGGGTCAAATACTTATTTCCCTCATTAAAATGCAAATCAATTTATAACATTTTTGACATGCGTTTTTCTGGATTTTCTTGTTGTTATTCTGTCTCTCACTGTTCAAATAAACCTACCATTAAAATTATAGACTGATCATGTCTTTGTCAGTGGGCAAACGTACAAAATCACCAGGGGATCAAATACTTTTTTCCCTCATTGTATATCCACAGTAAAACTAGTCCTATATCGACATAACCTGAAAGGCTGCTCAGCAAGGAAGAAGCCACTGCTCCAAAACCGCCATAAAAAAGCCAGACTACGGTTTGCAACTGCACATGGGGACAAAGATTGTACTTTTTTGAGAAATGTCCTCTGGTCTGATGAAACAAAAATAGAACTGTTTGGCCATAATGACCATTGTTATGTTTGGAGGAAAAAGGGGGTTGCTTGCAAGCCGAAGAACACCATCCCAACCGTGAAGCACAGGGGTGGCAGCATCATGCTGTGGGGGTGCTTCGCTGCAGGAGGGACTGGTGCACTTCACAAAATAGATGGCATCATGAGGAAGGAAAATGATGTGGATATATTGAAGCATCATCTCAAGACGTCAGTCAGGAAGTTAAAGCTTGGTCGCAAATGGGTCTTCCAAATGGACAATGACCCCAAGCATACTTACAAAGTTGTGGCAAAATGGCTTAAGGACAACAAAGTCAAGGTATTGGAGTGGCCATCACAAAGCCCTGACCTCAATCCTATAGAACATTTGTGGGCAGAACTGAAAAAGCGTGTGCGAGCAAGGAGGCCTACAAACCTGACTCAGTTACACCAGCTCTGTCAGGAGGAATGGGCCAAAATTCACCCAATTTATTATGGGAAGCTTGTGGAAGGCTACCCGAAACATTTGACCTAAGTTAAACAATTTAAAGGCAATGCTACCAAATACTAATTGAGTGTATGTAAACTTCTGACCCACTGGGAATGTGATGAAAGAAATAAAAGCTGAAATAAATAATTCTCTCTACTATTATTCTGACATTTCACATTCTTAAAATAAAGTGGTGATCCTAACTGACCTAAGACGGGGAATCTTTACTAGAATTAAATGTAAGGAATTGTGAAAAACTGAGTTTAAATGTATTTGGCTAAGGCGTATGTAAACTTCCGACTTCAACTGTAATTGAAATTGACCCACTCCTTAACCAATATGGTATTTTTCCTAATTTCTATATTGTCCCGACTATAACCCTCTTTAATTGAACGAGGGGTGACTGACTCTCTCCTGTCGGTCTCTCTCCCGTCTGTCTGTCTCTCTCCCGTCTGTCTGACTCGCTCCTGTCTGTCTCTCTCCCGTCTGTCTGACTCTCTCCTATCGGTCTCTCTCCCGTTTGTCTGTCTCTCTCCCGTCTGTCTGTCTCTCTCCCGTCGGTCTCCTCCAGGCCCGCCAGGCCCCGAGGCTCCAGAGGTCATCCTCCTAAAGGCCCTCATCCTTCAGGTTATGTGTCTCTACCAGAAGGTGGTCCCTCATCTGGTCAGCCAGAGCAGGTTCGACTTCAGCAAGCTGCTCAAAGGTACTGGTCTATAAACTGAATGGTTTGACTTCAGCAAGCTGCTCAAAGGTACTGGTCTATAAACTGAATGGTTTGACTTCAGCAAGCTGCTCAAAGGTACTGGTCTATAAACTGAATGGTTTGACTTCAGCAAGCTGCTCAAAGGTACTGGTCTATAAACTGAATGGATGGAAGACTGATTGATTTGATTTGCTCTGTTACTCTTTATTAGTCATGTTAAAAATATGGAAGTTGTCTTCTTGATGTAGTAACACAATGTAATATATATTAATTTGCTTTACATTGTGTTACTACATTAAGAAGACCATCATATTTTTTTAACATGACTGTATTTATTGTATAGTTGTCACATCATTCTTAGTATCTGTATTGGGATCCAAAAGGCCTGTGAAATTATCCACTGATTGGGGATATCTTTAGGGATCATGTCCAAGTAAATTAAGTTAATGGTTAATGTATCTTGTCTCTCTCTCCAGGTATCGTGTCAGAGAAAGGTATGAGGGAGGAGGTTCCTCCAGTCCTCCAACACCAGATACTACAGCTGGCCCTGGACCTGCCGGCCAGCAAGTTCTCCTGGTTCAGAGTTCAGGTGAGCTTCTAGACCAGCAAGTTCTCCTGGTTCAGAGTTCAGGGGAGCTTCTAGACCAGCAAGTTCTCCTGGTTCAGAGTTCAGGGGAGCTTCTAGATCAGCAAGTTGTCCTGGTTCAGAGTTCAGGTGAGCTTCTAGACCAGCAAGTTCTCCTGGTTCAGAGTTCAGGTGAGCTTCTAGACCAGCAAGTTCTCCTGGTTCAGAGTTCAGGGGAGCTTCTAGACCAGCAAGTTCTCCTGGTTCAGAGTTCAGGTGAGCTTCTAGACCAGCAAGTTCTCCTGGTTCAGAGTTCAGGTGAGCTTCTAGACCAGCAAGTTCTCCTGGTTCAGAGTTCAGGTGAGCTTCTAGACCAGCAAGTTCTCCTGGTTCAGAGTTCAGGGGAGCTTCTAGACCAGCAAGTTCTCCTGGTTCAGGGGAGCTTCTAGATCAGCAAGTTGTCCTGGTTCAGAGTTCAGGTGAGCTTCTAGACCAGCAAGTTCTCCTGGTTCAGAGTTCAGGTGAGCTTCTAGACCAGCAAGTTGTCCTGGTTCAGAGTTCAGTTTAGAATGGAGCAGACTGTTAGTGGTACTTTTAATATCCCCTGCTTAAAGGCCATATCAGGAGCGTGGAACAGACCAGGGGTTGTCCTGTCTGCTATCTCCTGGAGTGACTTCAAAGGCAATGTGAGACAAAATCAACAGTAAAAGGCTGTTATTTGCAGGGGCGCAACTTTGGTTTGGAAGTGGTGGGGACATAAATTTGCGGGGGGTCTGGGGGGGTCCTCCCTCAGAATTATTTTGGGCATCTAAAGCTCATTTCCTGCATTTCTACACAATCTAATATGACCCTTTTGGAGTCACTTTTATTGTAAATAAGAATATAATATGTTTCTAAACGCTTTTACATTAATGTGGATGCTACCATGATTATGGATAATCCTGAATGAATTGTGAATAATGATGAGTGGATATGTTATAGACGCACAAATATCATACCCCCCCCAAAAAATGCTAACCTCCCCTGTTATGGTAATGGTTAGAGGTTAGTAATGTCTTGGGGTATAATATTTTTGCATCTGTAACGTTCTCACTCATCATTATTCATGATTCATTCAGATTATCTGTAATGGTAGCAGTAATCCACATTAATGTAGAAGTGTTTAGAAACATTCTGTTCTTATTTACAGTGAAAGTGTCCCCTGTAGCTCAGTTGGTAGAGCATGGCGCTTGCAACGCAAGGGTTGTGGGTTCGATTCCCACGGGTGCCAGTATGAAAATGTATGCACTCACTAACTGTAAATCGCTCTGGATAAGAGCGTCTGCTAAACGACTAAAATGTAAAGTGACTCCACAATACATTATTTACCAGTAATTTCTATTTGCCAGAAAATAATCTGAAACACAACCAAAACAAACAGCAAATATATCCAACAAATGTGTAGAGTCACAAGGTTGATGTAATCATTGTGTGCTATGAATATGGGAACAAATACTTCACTTTTGACTACTTTAATACACATAAGTGAATTTGTCCCAATACTTTTGGTCTCCTAAAATGGGGGGGGGGGGGGGACTATGTACATAAATTGCTCTAATTTCCAAACGGTTAACCCGATATGGATGAAAATACCCTCAAATTAAAGATGACTGATCTTCACTTTAACTTCAGTCATTGTTTGATTTCAAATCCATACTTTTGGAGTATAGAGCCAAAAGAAGTAAAAATGCTTCACTGACCCAATAATTACAGAGCTGTAATTAATATCATCGGCCTAATAGTATTGTAGAGCTCTTTTGACTTGTACACAATATAGTTGGGTCACCTGGTCCTGCCCCTAGGGGTCCACCACCCTGCAGCGCCCCACCACCCTGCAGCGCCCCACCACCCTGCAGCGCCCCAACCCAACACACCCCACTCAGCTTTAGGATCTTAGTGAAACATTCATTATTGGTTTCAGGTGTATTCCATATAGGGCATCCAGACCTTATGAAAGTTGCGCAGTACATTTACATTTTAGTCATTTAGCAGACGCTCTTATCCAGAGCGACTTACAGGAGCAATTAGGGTTAAGTGCCTTGCTCAAGGGCACATCGACAGATTGTTCACCTAGTCGGCTCGGGGATTAGAACCAGCGACCTTTCGGTTACTGGCACAACGCTCTTAACCACTAAGCTACCTGCCGCCCCGTATTAACAGGTCCATGGGCCGCAGGCCATGTCACCCTTTTCATTTTTGTATTTTTATATAAAAACAATATACATTTGTGTGTCCATTTCAACCAGCCCACCCAACAAAATAAATCTGGCTTCTATCCTGTAAGTGTTATTTCATGCTCTTTCAGGTTCCCTAACTAACTAAAAGTATTTCCGCACTGGGAGCAGTGGTATGTCTTCTCCTCGTGTGTGTATTGTCTCATGCTTTTTCAGGTTCCCTAACCGGGTAAATGTCTTTTCACACTGAGAGCAGTGGTAGGTCTTTTTTTCTGTGTGTGTTCTCTCATGATATTTAAAGCCCCCTAACTGGGTAAAAGTCTTTCCACACAGGGAGCACTGTGTGGTCAAATATAATGATAAATAGCTTGACATTTCTGACACACATTGTGGGAGGATAACCAACCTTCCAATTGATGGCAATGCATTTCTTAGCCGCTATAAATGCCTGGTTACACAGTTTCTTCTGATAACAGTCTCCAATATCAACATCTCCGAGCAAACAAAAAAAGGGAGAATGGAGAATCTGTAGACGTGCTGAGATAAAATAACATACTCTTGGACAGAATTCCAAAGGAATGCCTAGGATTTGTTTCTCCTTTATGACCCTGTGGTCATGACATTACTGTCCTGCTGTTGTTTCTCCCCTCTCTGTCAGGATCATGTGGAGACAGAGGCGGGCTCTGGGGAGAAGTCTGTGTTCTTCCTGCTCCTCAAGATGTTTGTGAGCAGCAACAACAGCCACCTGAAGATCTCCACCAGGAAACTGGTGGTCAAGGTGAGCACACATACTGCCTCAGCTCACTCCTGGTTTGAATCACATACTGGGCACTCTATTCCCTAACATAGTGCACTACTTTTGACCAGTGGTGGAAAGTACTTAAGTAAAAAATACTTTAAAGTACTACTTAAGTAGTTTTTTGGGGTATCTTTACTATTTATATTTTTGACAACTTTTACTTTTACTTCACTACGTTCCTAATGAAAATAATGTACTTTTTACTCCATACATTTTCCCTGACACCCAAAAGTACTCGTTACATTTTGAATGCTTAGCCGGACAGAAAATGGTCAAATTCATGCACTTATCAAGATAACATCCCTGGTCATCCCTACTGCCTCTGATCTGGCGGACTCACTAAACACAGATGCTTTGTTTGTACATGTCTGAGTGTGGCGTGTGCCCCTGGTTATCCATAAATAACAAAAACAAGAAAATTGTGAAGTCTGGTTTGCTTAATATAAGCAATTTGAAATGATTCATACTTTTACTTTTGAAACTGAAGTATATTTAAAACCAAATACTTTTGTAGACTTTTTTTTACTCAAGTATTATTTTACTGGGTGACTTTCACTTTAACGTGAGTCATTTTCTATTAAGGAAATATTTACTTTTACTCAAGTATGACAATTGGGTACTTTTTCCACCACTGCTTTTGACCAGGGCCCATAGTGGGTCAAAAGTGTCCGCTAAATGACTAAAATGTAAATGTAGTTCACTGTATAGGGAATGTAGTGTACCCACTGACTCTCTTCGCCCAACGTAGAAAGAAGATGAATCGTAGGGTACTTACTAAGTACACCTACAAAGAGTTCCTGTTAAACTCCTTTCCCTCCACTGTGTGGTATAGGTGCTGAAGGACAGTGGAGTGTTTGAGTACACCTGGTCTGAACTGGAGCTTTGGCTGAATCACCTACTCAAACTAGAACCAGACCAGCAGGATACAGTCATACACTTCCTGGAGAGGGTCAGTCACCTGGTCTACCTCCATAGATACAGTTGATCGATCGATCAATTGATACGTCAATCAATTAATCAATCGATCGTAGATACCCTCAATCGATCAATCTATCGTTACGCTACGATCTTCATCATAAGTAGCATAAAATAAAATATCAACACCTTCTTACCCGAGGCCTTTCGCGCTTAGGGATTGATTGATTGGTTGATTGGGTGGTTGATTGTTTGATTGGGTGGTTGATTGTTTGATTGCATTATGCTATTTATGATACAGTATGTGTCTGTCTTCTCTGTGATGTGTGTATGTCCCCAGGTGCTGGTGTGTAACCCTGTGGTGTGTGTATGTCCCCAGGTGCTGGTGTGTAACCCTGTGGTGTGTGTGTATGTCCCCAGGTGCTGGTGTGTAACCCTGTGGTGTGTGTATGTCCCCAGGTGCTGGTGTGTAACCCTGTGGTGTGTGTATGTCCCCAGGTGCTGGTGTGTAACCCTGTGATGTGTGTATGTCCCCAGGTGCTGGTGTGTAACCCTGTGGTGTGTGTATGTCCCCAGGTGCTGGTGTGTAACCCTGTGGTGTGTGTATGTCCCCAGGTGCTGGTGTGTAACCCTGTGGTGTGTGTATGTCCCCAGGTGCTGGTGTGTCTGGTGTGTAACCCTGTGGTGTGTGTATGTCTCCAGGTGCTGGTGTGTAACCCTGTGGTGTGTGTATGTCCCCAGGTGCTGGTGTGTCTGGTGTGTAACCCTGTGATGTGTGTATGTCCCCAGGTGCTGGTGTGTAACCCTGTGGTGTGTGAATGTCCCCAGGTGCTGGTGTGTCTGGTGTGTAACCCTGTGATGTGTGTATGTCCCCAGGTGCTGGTGTGTAACCCTGTGGTGTGTGTATGTCCCCAGGTGCTGGTGTGTCTGGTGTGTAACCCCTACACCTACACAGACAAGGTGGCTAGTCTAGTCCAGGACGCAGCCTTTCTACAGGCCAATCTCAGCGGACAGGACGGAGACACCGCCAGCATCCCCATCTCACACATAGACGGTTGGTGACTACTATATAATTACTAGTGAAGACAAAGCCTTGGCCTGGTGTGAAACATAGCTAGTGAAGACAAAGCCTTGGCCTAGTGTGAAACATAGCTAGTGAAGACAAAGCCTTAGCCTAGTGTGAAACATAGCTAGTGAAGACAAAGCCTTGGCCTGGTGTGAAACAGAGTGGGGGAAAAAAAGTATTTAGTCAGCCACCAATTGTGCAAGTTCTCCCACTTAAAAAGATGAGAGAGGTCTGTAATTTTCATCATAGGTACACGTCAACTATGACAGACAAATTGAGGGAAAAAAATCCAGAAAATCACATTGTAGCTAGATGTCTGGCTCTCACAGACCTGTAACTTCTTCTTTAAGAGGCTCCTCTGTCCTCCACTCGTTACCTGTATTAATGGCACCTGTTTGAACTTGTTATCAGTATAAAAGACACCTGTCCACAACCTCAAACAGACACACTCCAAACTCCACTATGGCCAAGACCAAAGAGCTGTCAAAGGACACCAGAAACAAAATTGTAGACCTGCACCAGGCTGGGAAGACTGAATCTGCAATAGGTAAGCAGCTTGGTTTGAAGAAATCAACTGTGGGAGCAATTATTAGGAAATGGAAGACATACAAGACCACTGATAATCTCCCTCGATCTTGGGCTCCACGCAAGATCTCACCCCGTGGGGTCAAAATGATCACAAGAACGGTGAGCAAAAATCCCAGAACCACACGGGGGGACCTAGTGAATGACCTGCAGAGAGCTGGGACCAAAGTAACAAAGCCTACCATCAGTAACACACTACGCCGCCAGGGACTCAAATCCTGCAGTGCCAGACGTGTCCCCCTGCTTAAGCCAGTACATGTCCAGGCCCGTCTGAAGTTTGCTAGAGTGCATTTGGATGATCCAGAAGAGGATTGGGAGAATGTCATATGGTCAGATGAAACCAAAATATAACTTTTTGGTAAAACCTCAACTCGTCGTGTTTGGAGGACAAAGAATGCTGAGTTGCATCCAAAGAACACCATACCTACTGTGAAGCATGGGGGTGGAAACATCATGCTTTGGGGCTGTTTTTCTGAAAAGGGACCAGGACGACTGATCCGTGTAAAGGAAAGAATGAATGGGGCCACGTATCGTGAGATTTTGAGTGAAAACCTCCTTCCATCAGCAAGGGCATTTTTATTTTATTTTATTTTTTAGTTCACCTTTATTTAACCAGGTAAGCCAGTTGAGAACAAGTTCTCATTTACAACTGCGACCTGGCCAAGATAAAGCAAAGCAGTGCGATAAAAACAACAACACAGAGTTACATATGGGGTAAAAAAAACATAAAGTCAAAAAATACAACAGAAAATATATATACAGTGTGTGCAAATGTAGCAAGTTATGGAGGTAAGGCAATAAATAGGCTATAGTGCAAAATAATTACAATTAGTATTAACACTGGAATGCTAGATGTGCAAGAGATTATGTGCAAATAGAGATACTGGGGTGCAAAAGAGCAAAATAAATAACAATATAGGGATGAGGTAGTTGGGTGGGCTAATTTCAGATGGGCTGTGTACAGGTGCAGTGATCGGTAAGGTGCTCTGACAACTGATGCTTAAAGTTAGTGAGGGAGATTAGAGTCTCCAGCTTCAGAGATTTTTGCAATTCGTTCCAGTCATTGGCAGCAGAGAACTGGAAGGAATGGCGGCCAAAGGAGGTGTTGGCTTTGGGAATGACCAGTGAGATATACCTGCTGGAGCGCAGACTACGGGGGGGTGCTGCTATGGTGACCAATGAGCTAAGATAAGGCGGGGATTTGCCTAGCAGTGATTTATAGATGGCCTGGAGCCAGTGGGTTTGACGACGAACATGTAGTGAGGACCAGCCAACAAGAGCGTACAGGTCACAGTGGTGGGTAGTGTATGGGGCTTTGGAGACAAAACAGATGGCACTGTGATAGACTACATCCAATTTGCTGAGTAGAGTGTTGGAGGCTATTTTGTAAATGACATCGCCGAAGTCAAGGATCGGTAGGATAGTCAGTTTTACGAGGGCATGTTTGGCAGCATGAGTAAAGGAGGCTTTGTTGCGAAATAGGAAGCCGATTCTAGATTTAACTTTGGATTGGAGATTCTTAATGTGAGTCTGGAAGGAGAGTTTACAGTCTAACCAGACACCTAGGTATTTGTAGTTGTCCACATACTCTAGGTCAGACCCGTCGAGAGTGATGATTCTAGTCGGGTGGGCGGGTGCCAGCAGCGTTCGATTGAAGAGCATGCATTTAGTTTTACTAGTGTTTAAGAGCAGTTGGAGGCTACTGAAGGAGTGTTGTATGGCATTGAAGCTCGTTTGGAGGTTTGTTAACACAGTGTCCAATGAAGGGCCAGATGTATACAAAATGGTGTCGTCTGCGTAGAGGTGGATCTGAGAGTCACCAGCAGCAAGAGCGACATCATTGATATACACGGAGAAAAGAGTCGGCCCAAGAATTGAACCCTGTGGCACCCCCATAGAGACTGCCATAGGTCCAGACAACAGGCCCTCCGATTTGACACATTGAACTCTATCTGAGAAGTAGTTGGTGAACCAGGCGAGGCAGTCATTTGAGAAACCAAGGCTATTTAGTCTGCCAATAAGAATGCGGTGGTTGACAGAGTCGAAAGCCTTGGCCAGGTCGATGAAGACGGCTGCACAGTACTGTCTATTATCGATCGCGGTTATAATATCGTTTAGGACCTTGAGCGTGGCTGAAGTGCACCCATGACCAGCTCGGAAACCGGATTGCATAGCGGAGAAGGTACGGTGGGATTCGAAATGGTCGGTGATCTGTTTGTTAACTTGGCTTTCAAATACTTTCGAAAGGCAGGGCAGGATGGATATAGGTCTGTAACAGTTTGGATCTAGAGTGTCACCCCCTTTGAAGAGGGGGATGACCGCGGCAGCTTTCCAATCTCTGGGGATCTCAGACGTTACGAAAGAGAGGTTGAACAGGCTAGTAATAGGGGTTGCGACAATTTCGGCGGCTAGTTTTAGAAAGAAAGGGTCCAGATTGTCTAGCCCAGATGATTTGTAGGGGTCCAGATTTTGCAGCCCATTCAGAACATCAGCTGTCTGAATTTGTGTGAAGGAGAAGCGGGGGGGGCATGGGCAAGTTGCAGCGGAGGGTGCAGAGCTGGTGGCCGGGGTAGTCGTAGCCAGGTGGAAAGCATGGCCAGCCGTAGCAAAATGCTTGTTGAAATTCTCGATTATTGTAGATTTATCGGTGGTGATAGTGTTTCCTAGCCTCAGTGCAGTGGGCAGCTGGGAGGAAGTGCTCTTATTCTCCATGGACTTTACAGTGTCCCAAAACTTTTTGGAGTTAGTGCTACAGGATGCAAATTTCTGTTTGAAAAAGTTAGCCTTTGCTTTCCTGACTGCTTGTGTATATTGGTTCCTAACTTCCCTGAAAAGTTGCATATCGCGGGGGCTATTTGATGCTAATGCAGTACGCCACAGGATGTTTTTGTGCTGGTCAAGGGCAGTCAAGTCTGAGGAGAACCAGGGGCTATATCTGTTCTTAGTTCTGTATTTTTTGAATGGGGCATGTTTATTTAAGGCATTGAAGATGAAACGTGGCTGGGTCTTTCAGCATGACAATGATCCCAAACACACCGCCCGGGCAACGAAGGAGTGGCTTCGTAAGAAGCATTTCAAGGTCCTGGAGTGGCCTAGCCAGTCTCCAGATCTCAACCCCATAGAAAATCTTTGGAGGGAGTTGAAAGTCTGTGTTGCCCAGCGACAGCCCCAAAACATCACTGCTCTAGAGGAGATCTGCATGGAGGAATGGGCCAATATACCAGCAACAGTGTGTGAAAACCTTGTGAAGACTTACAGAAAACGTTTGACCTGTGTCATTGCCAACAAAGGGTATATAACAAAGTATTGAGAAACTTTTATTATTGACCAAATACTTATTTTCCACCATAATTTGCAAATAAATTCATAAAAAATCCTACAATGTGATTTTCTGGATTTTGTTTTCTCATTTTGTCTGTCATAGTTGACGTGTACCTATGATGAAAATTACAGGCCTCTCTCATCTTTTTAAGTGGGAGAACTTGCACAATTGGTGGCTGACTAAATACCTTTTCCCCCCACTGTAGCTAGTGAAGACAAAGCCTTGGCCTGGTGTGAAACTTAGCTAGTGAAGACAAAAGCCTTGGCCTGGTGTGAAACATAGCTAGTGAAGACAAAGCCTTGGCCTGGTGTGAAACATTGTACTGCTGTATTTCTAGACGTGCTGGACATGGTTGATGTGATCATGGAGGGCAGCGAGGGGGAGACGGAGGAGCTGGGCCCGGCGCTTAGTGATGACCTCATCCTCCAGACCTTCCCTTTCAGTGCCGTGGTACCTGCTGTCCTGGAGGCCAGGAACAAACTACCTGCTACCTACAGAACGGAGAAAGGTAAACTACTGAAGTACTTCCTGGCTGGCTGTCGGACTGACTGTCTGGCCGTCTGGGGCTCGTTCAAACACTCAAAGCCTTGTTTGCTTCTTTTTAAAAGTGGTGTGAGCCATCCAATGTATGTGTCTTGGTGCGTTTGGGTATTCATAGATGTTTCTAATCCCTTCTCTGTATTTGACCCTAGGGATGGTGTATAATATAATGTTGTGTATTTGACCCCAGGGATGGTGTATAATATAATCTTGTGTATTTGACCCCAGGGATGGTGTATAATGTAATCGTGTGTATTTGACCCCAGGGATGGTGTATAATATAATGTTGTGTATTTGACCCCAGGGATGGTGTATAATGTAATGTTGTGTATTTGACCCCAGGGATGGTGTATAATGTAATGTTGTGTATTTGACCCCAGGGATGGTGTATAATATAATCTTGTGTATTTGACCCCAGGGATGGTGTATAATGTAATGTTGTGTATTTGACCCCAGGGATGGTGTATAATATAATGTTGTGTATTTGACCCCAGGGATGGTGTATAATGTAATGTTGTGTATTTGACCCCAGGGATGGTGTATAATGTAATCTTGTGTATTTGACCCTAGGGGTGGTGTATAATATAATCTTGTGTATTTGACCCCAGGGATGGTGTATAATGTAATATTGTGTATTTGACCCCAGGGATGGTGTATAATGTAATTGTTAAGATAATTTATTAACTAACTATTTCAGTGTCTCTGTGCATCTCCCAAAAGGTTATAAGGCTTTTGGATCAGAAACGGACAGAGCTCCCAGTCTGCAATAGTCAGAGATCTTTATTCATTGAGAATTCTGTTATCACAATTTCAGAGTCCATCTTTTATACACACACGTCATACAATAATCCCACCCCTCTGTAGGCGGCTGTATATTTCCACTGTACCTGGGTTTAGCTCATGTTTTCCTCTGTTCTCCTGACCATCAGGTCACACACACACACATGAACACACACACACACACACACACACACACATATTCTTATCATAGGCTGCATTCCTTAGTTATCGCCTCCTCACAATATCCTGCCAGCCTTTCACTCCCCCTCCCTGTGTGTTTTGGGAACCAGTCTATACTCTGTTGCTGGGATATAAACACATTTGATTAATTCTCTAAGCTCTAGTCTACTAATTCGTCATACATTATTAGTTTAACTGAGGGAGTAACATTTTAGTCATATCTTACTCACACATTTCTTTATCAGTAATCTTGTGTATTTGACCCCAGGGATGGTGTATAATGTAATCGTGTGTATTTGACCCTAGGGATGGTGAATAATGTAATCTTGTCTATTTAGGTGTGGTATATGACTACATGGCAACAGTCCTATGTGACGTGCTCCACTGTCAGAGAGACCCTCTGCCCCTCAGCCTGGCCCTTCTACAGTACGATAAAGAGCTGGACTCCTCTGAAGACCCTCCCCATCCCTCCATCATTCACCTCCATCACTACTACACAACATGGCTGCCCCAACAGGCGCGGGAACATCTGGTCAGAACACCTCCCTCTCCTCACGATCATGCAGATGACTTATTATTATTGTGTTTTAATATCGGTCTTATTACATGTAGTAGTGTTATCATGTTCATAAGTGTTCATAATAGCATTATTTGTAAAAGTGTGTTTAGAGTATTTCATAGTGGTAATTACAATTGTATTATTATGTATCCACAACAAACTCCTGTTCTATCGTCTCTCCTCTGTCCGACAGTTCCAGTCCTGTGAAAGCCCTGTCGATGTCTCTCCTACTCCTCTGACCTTCGCTGACCTACTGAAGACAACCTACAGCCAAGGGGCCTCTGCCCTGCTAGAAGACTCCTTCAGACGGAGATTAGAGGAGCGTCTGGCCGCTATGACGATGGCTGAGTATCCTGTTGCAGCCAAGCAGATCCTACTGTACATCAAAACCACTGTGGACAACTTCAGCATGGTACAGAGAAACACTCGCCGAACCTTTTATGTGAACGCTGCTTTGTCTCGCTGTTATCAAGCTGCGTCTGCCGTGACCTGTTCCTAACACGTTGCCTCCTGTCTCTCCACAGTTGTCTATAGACACAGGGCTGCTGGCACTGAATGTCCTGATGGGAGTTCTCCAGGGGTTGGTGTTGAGGCTTCAGAGCCCACAGGAACAAACTGAGGCAACCGAGGTAGAGCCCATGGTCGCAGCAGAGACTGAGCCCATGGTCGCAGCAGAGACTGAGCCCATGGTCGCAGCAGAGACTGAGCCCGTGGTCGCAGCAGAGACTGAGCCCGTGGTCGCAGCAGAGACTGAGCCCGTGGTCGCTGATCAGAAGGCAGCAGAGACAGCCGTTCCCATGGCTGTGGTTCCTACGGTGGCAGCAGAGACTGAGCCCATGGCTATGGGTCAGGACACAGCCACAGTAGTAGATCCAGCCAAGGCAGCAGAACCCAAAGCTGTGGACCTCCTGGAGGGATCGGATCTCTTCCTGGAGGTCAACCCCTCTTCGGAAGTAGAGGACAACGACAACCTGGTAGGACCAGGAGCCTTTTTACTGGAAGTAGAATACCAGATGTAGTAGTCAGTAACTCTTTGTGGCGTATCTTTAGAGTCGTACCCTTGTTCTCCTTTGTTTACTGCTGCTTAACAACGTATCCCTGGTTCGATTTGGGAGATTTTTTGTTTACCTTTTTTTGTTCTCGTGATATGATGTACTGTGTCCTTTCTGGCCGTGTCTGTAGGTGGTGTTGTCAGTGCTGAGTTCCATCCTGAAGCACCCATGTATCGAGCAGTGGTTCCTGTCTCTGGAGTTGTCCTCTGTCCCTCCTACCTCCCTCAACCCGGTCAGGCTGAAGCTGCTGTGTGCTGAACTGTCTGACTGCATCCTGGGTCTGTTACAGTCCTCCGCCTCCGCCCTGCGATCCCTGGACTCCCTCTATCTCCTCTCCCCTTACCTAGAGGCTGTATCAAGGGCTCTGCTCAGAGAGCTGGGGGAGAGGAGGGAGACCGACAAGGAGTCCCGGCCTGTGAGAGCCTTCGTGGCGCTGCATGCCTACATGGAGCCCTCTCTCTTCCAGGAGCTGGTCTCTTCTCTTCTCCTACTCCCCCAGGAGACACTCATCACCCCGGGGGAGAGTTACCAGGAGGGGGAAGAAGACGGTGAGAAGAGCTCCAGAGCAGCAGAGCTCAGTGTCTATGGACGCACGGCACTACATGTCCTCACCGAGACCTCTTCGTCCGGCTCCCCTCTCCTCCTCCTCTCCCAGGCCCACCTCCAAGGCCTGGCCACCCTGCTCCTGTCCTGCTCCAGCCCATCTCTGGAGACCTTCCTCCTGCAGGCCCTGAGGACCCAGCCAGGCAACGCTAAACTCCTCCACACTGACGTCCTGCTCCACTGTCTCCAGGGGCCTCCTACTGCAGCCGCCAAAGCCCTCGGGGCAGCCCTGCTGCACAACTGCTCTACTCACAGGCTCCGCTTCGAGGTGTGGTGCCTGCAGCCGCAGCACCTGGAGAAACTCACGGACCAGACGGGGGCATTCCTACCGCTGGTCAACAGCTACCTGCAGACTGCAGCCAGAGAGGACCCTGCCAGGCCTAATGAAGGTAGGTGGTTGTGGCCTAGTCTGCAGTGTCAGACTCATTGGAACTATATTTATACTCCCACCGTTGGAAAATCCTAACTTCCACTGATTTAGTCTCTCATTGACATTAATGCATGACTAAAGAAGTTTAAAGTTTAAGAACCAACCATGCACGATCACAGTCACCATGTTGTTCGGGGTTGTCCCACAGTTCAGACAGCGGTGCTGAAGGTCCTGAAGCAGGCCCTGCTCCCCAGGTTGAGCCTCTCTGTGCTGGGGCAGGAGACAGGGGAGGCCCTGGGGGCTGTGGAGGTTGTGGAGGCTCTCTCCAGCCTGGTCAGACTGGCAGCTAGGGTCAAGGACATCAGAGAGCTCATCAGCTCCCTGCCCGCTGCCCTGCAGAAACTAGACGGCTTTGAAAGGTAATGTCTTCGTACGGGTATTACCTCAGTAAAACTTGGCCGAAATGGTCAAATGAAGGTGTGCATTCCAGACCTTTCTGTGTAGGTTGTTGTATAATGTTGATGTGATTCCTAATGTGACTTCTCCAGGCATTGTGATATCTGATCATTTGTTCTGACTTTTCAAATCAAATCAAATGTTATTTGTCACATGCGCCGAATACAACAGATGTAGACCTTGCTTACTTACAAGCCCTTAACCAACAATGCAGTTCAAGAAATAGAGTTAAGAAAATATTAACTAAATAAACTAAAGGAAAATATAAAATATAAAATAACAATAACAAGGCTATATACAGGGGGTACCGGTACTGAGTCAATGTGTCTATGCATAGATAATAAACAGCGAGTAGCAGCAGTGTAAAAACAAATAGTCCAGGTGGCCATTTGATTAATTGTTCTGCAGTCTTATGGCTTGGGGGCAGAAGCTGTTAAGAAGCCGTTTGGACCTAGACATGGCGCTCCGGTACCGTTTGCCATTCAGTAGCAGAGAGAACAGTCTATGACTTGGGTGACTGGAGTCTTTGACAATGTTTTGGGCCACCGCCTGGTATAGAGGTCCTGGATGGCAGGAAGCTTGGCCCCAGTGATGTACTGGGCCATACGCACTACCCTCTGTAGCGCCTTATGGTCGGATGCCGAGCAGTTGCCATACCAGGCGGTGATGCAACCGGTCAGGATGCTCTCGATGGTGCAGCTGTAGAACTTTTTGAGGATCTGGGGACCCATGCCAAATCTTTTCAGTCTCCTGAGGGGGAAAAGGTGTTGTCGTGTCCTCTTCACGACTGTCTTGGTGTGTTTGGACCATGATAGTTTGTTGGTGATGTGGACACCAAGGAACTTGAAACTCTCGACCCGCTCCATTACAGCCCCGTCAATGTTAATGGGGTTGTGTTCGGCCCTCCTTTTCCTGTAGTTCACTATCAGCTCCTTTGTCTTGCTCACATTGAGGGAGAGGTTGTTGTCCTGGCACCACACTGCCAGGTCTCTGGCCTCCTCCCTATAGGCTGTCTTATCGTTGTTGGTGATCAGGCCTACCACCGTTGTGTCGTCAGCAAACTTAATGATGGTGTTGGAGTCGTGCTTGGCCACGCAGTCGTGGGTGAACAGGGAGTACAGGATGGGACTAAGCACACACCCCTGAGGGGCCCCCGTGTTGAGGATCAGCGTTACAGATGTGTTGTTACCTACCCTTAACCCCTAGGGGCGGCCCGTCAGGAAGTTCAGGATCCAGTTGCAGAGGGAGGTGTTTAGTCCCAGGGTCCTTAGCTTAGTGATGAGCTTTGTGGGCACTATGGTGTTGAACGCTGAGCTGTAGTCAATGAACAGCATTCTCACATAGGTGTTCCTTTTGTCCAGGTGGGAAAGGGCAGTGTGGAGTGCGATTGAGATTGCGTCATCTGTGGATCTGTTGGGGCGGTATGCGAATCGGAGTGGGTCTAGGGTTTCCGGGATGATGGTATTGATGTGAGCCATAACAAGCCTTTCAAAGCAGTTCATGGCTACCGACGTGAGTGCTACAGGGCGGTAGTCATTTAGGCAGGTGCTCTCATGCATGCTTCAGTGTTGCTTGCCTCGACGCGAGCATAAAAGGCATTTAGCTCGTCTGGTAGGCTCGTGTCACTGGGCAGCTCACGGCTGGGTTTTCCCTTTGTAGTCCGTAATAGTTTGCAAGCCCTGCCACATCTGATGAGCGTCAGAGCTGGTGTAGTAGGATTCAATCTTAGTCCTGTATTAACTCTTTGCCTGTTTGATGGTTCGTCTGAGGGCATAGAGGGATTTCTTATAGGCGTCCGGATTAGTGTCCCGCTCCTTGAAAGCGGCAGCTCTAGCCTTTAGCTCGGTGCGGATGTTGCCTGTAATCCATGTCATCTGGTTGGAATATGTACGTACAGTCAATGTGGGGACGACGTCGTCGATGCACTTATTGATGAAGCCGGTGACTGAGGTGGTATACTCCTCAATGCCATTGGATGAATCCAGGAACATATTCCAGTCTGTGGTAGTAAAACAGTCCTGTAGCTTAGCATCCGCGTCATCTGACCACTTCCATATTGAGCGAGTCACTGGTATTTCCTGCTTTAGTTTTTCCTTGTAAGCAGGAATCAGGAGGATAGAATTATGGTCAGATTTGCCAAATAGAGGGCGAGGGAGAGCTTTGTATGCGTCTCTGTGTGTGGAGTAAAGGTGGTCTAGAGTTTTTTGTCTTCTGGTTGCACATGTGACATGCTGGTAGAAATTAGGTAAAATGGATTTAAGTTTCCCTGCATTAAAGTCCCCGGCCATTAGGCGCGCCTTGCAACTCTGCCTAGGTCAGCATCCCGGAGTCGCCTCTTCACTGTTGACGTTGAGACTGGTGTTTTGCGGGTACTATTTAATGAAGCTGCCAGTTGAGGACCTGTGAGGCGTCTGTTTCTCAAACTAGACCCTCTAATGTATTTGTCCTCTTGCTCAGTTGTGCATCAGGGCCTCCCACTCCTCTTTCTATTCTGGTTAGAGCCAGTTTGCGCTGTTCTGTGAAGGGAGTAGTACACAGCGTTGTACGAGATCTTCAGTTTCTTGGCAATTTCTCGCATGGAATAGCCTTCATTTCTCAGAACAAGAATAGACTGACAAGTTTCAGAAGAAAGTTATTTCTTTCTGGCCATTTTGAGCCTGTAATCGAACCCACAATTGCTGATGCTCCAGATACTCAACTAGTCTCAAGAAGGCCACTTTTATTGCTTCTTTAATCAGCACAACAGTTTTCAGCTGTGCTAACATAATTGCAAAAGGGTTTTGTAATGATCAATTAGCCTTTTAAAATGATAAACTTGGATTAGCAAACACAATGTGCCATTGGAACACAGGACTGATGGTTGCTGATAATGGGCCTCTGTACGCCTATGTAGATATTCCATTAAAAATCAGCCGTTTCCAGCTTGTAATGATGTCATGTCATAGTATCGTGGGGACCAGGTTAGAGTTACTAGATAAGTGGCTTGGTGCCACAGAGTCTACATTCCGTTATGTCAAAGGAGATTACTGATGTTTATGATAGCGTGATTGATGGACAGGATATACTGACTTGGGGTAAAGAGTAATAACATCAAAGAATGGGGAGTGCCCATGATGGGTAGCAGATGTTCGTGGAGAGACTTGTAACAGAGGGTATATATAGAGAGAGTGGATCTTTGTTCTGGAGTTAGGAAGTTGGGAGAGGCAGGGCCATGTCTGTTATAACTAACCATGGTACCATATTAAATATCTTATATGAACTCCCCATCAAAAGTGTCTAAGTACTTCCTTACATTCAAAATCACTTGATACCCTAGAAACTCATCATAACACAGCTACAATAGCCATTTACAACATTAACAATGTCTACACTGTATTTCTGATCAATTTGATGTTATTTTAAAAATGGACCAAAAAAATTGCTTTTCTTTCGAAAACAAGGACATTTCTAAGTGACCTCAAACTTTTGAACGGTAGTGTAGATGAGAATTCTCTTGGTAGATAGTATGGTATACAGCTTATCATGAGGTACTCTACCTCAGGTGAGCAATACCTTGAGACTTCTTAATATTAGACATCACTCACCAGCTGTTATTGAAAAATAGACACACACCCCCGGCCCTCGTCTTACCAGACGTAGCTGTTCTGTCCTGCCGATGCACGGAAAACCCAGCTAACTGTATATTATCCGTGTCGTCGTTCAGTCACGACTCGGTGAAACATAAGATATTACAGTTTTTAATGTCCCGTTGGTAGGATAGTCTCGAACGGAGATCATCCAGTTTTTTCTCCAGTGATTGCACGTTGGCCATTAGAACGGATGGTAGTGTCGGGTTACCAACTCGCTGACGAATTCTCACCAGGCACCCCGATCTCCGCCCCCTGTATTTCCGTCTTTTCTTCACGCGAATAACGGGGATTTGGGCCTGGACTCGGAGATGCAGTATATCCTTTGCGTTGGACTCATTCAATAAAAAATCTTCGTCCAGTTCGAGGTGAGTAATCGCTGTTCTGATGTCCAGAAGCTCTTTTCGGTCATAAGAGACGGTAGCAGCAACATTATGTACAAAAGAAGTTACAAACAATGTGAAAAAACACACAATATAGCACAGTTGGTTAGGAGCCCGTAAAATGGCAGCCATCCCCTCCGGCCGACTTTCTAATAATGGCGCCGATTTCAGTTATTTCAGTTAAATACAAACACCTACTAGGGTTACAGGGGCTGTGTATCAACAAGGTGTATTTTCTCTCTGTCCCTCCCTCCAGATGGCAGTTGGTGGACCCCATCAGTGCTGTGCTGTCTGACTGTCCAGAGGAGCTAGAGGTGTGGAGGAAGTCGGTGCTCTCTGCCGCCCTCCGGTGGCTGAGCTCCTCCTACAGTCACAACAGAGACCAGAACACGGCACCACTCACACAGGAAGACAGCATACTGAACAGACTAACGGTACTACTGGTGGGTCCACAGTCTATCATGCTAAAATACATGTTGTCCGTGTCCCAAATGACACCCTATTCCTTATATAGTGCACCACTTTTAACCAGAGCCCATAGGATGTTTTTTGTTGATATGTCAATGACTAAAATGTAAATGTAGTGTTGGTTCTGTTGTACATTTTAGTCATCTTATCCAGAGCAATTTACAGTTAGTGAGTGCGTACATTTTCGTACTGGTCCCCTGTGGGAATCGAACCCGCAATACTGGCGTTGCAAGCGCCATGCTCTACCAGCTAAGCCACACTGCACTACATTGGTAACTCAGAAGCAAACTTTACCCCCCTAGACTTTTCCAGAAGACATCACAGCAGCTGAATGGAACAGCTTTGTCAAGGCTGGACTGAAGTAAGTCATTGATCTTATTCTTTATTCAGACACATTCCTATTCAACAGAAGAGTTGTCTGTCAAGGGGTCTGTAGAGTATCAGATTTGATATATCTAACCTTTTTATTTCTCCGGGTTAGTCTGAGATGTATTTTCAACAGTAGATGTCTAGTGTTTAAACTGATCTTTTCCTTCCCAGGTGTCGCTATAGAGACCATAACTTCCTGAGCACCCTGAACAGCCTGTTGTATCTGATGTATGGAGGTAGTGAAGGACCTAAAGACCTGCTGCCTCGGTCTACCATCCACACGATGGCCTCCAGCCACTCCCTGTTCCTACCCACCATGCTGGGAGCAGAGGAGGACCTTAGTGGGAACACACAGGTTAAAGGTACAGAACAGGACCTTAGTGGGAACACACAGGTTAAAGGATCAGAACATTTTGTTGCTCTCCATATGTTTTTTCTAACAGCCGATCCAGATCAGAATTTTGCTACTCCCAGAATTCTTTATCTAAGTGGTATTTTTGCCCAGCAACAGTTATTGAAGTGGTATTTTTGCCCAGCAACAGTTATCGAGGTGGTATTTTTGCCCAGCAACAGTTATCGAAGTGGTCTTTTTTGCCCAGCAACAGTTATCGAGGTGGTATTTTTTCCCAGCAACAGTTATCGAAGTGGTCTTTTTTTCCTTGAAAAGTTATCTAAGTGTTTTTTTTCTCCCAGCAACAGTTATCTAAATGGTATTTTCGCCCAGCAACAGTTATCTAAGGGGTATTTTGCCCAGCAGTTATCTAAGTGGTATTTTTGGCCAACAACAGTTATCTAAGTGGTATTGTTTCCCAGGAACAGTTATCTAAGTGGTATCTTTGCCTAGCAACAGGTTTCTAAGTGGGATGTGCATACCCCCCTCGTTTTCTCCTTTCACTTCTAGATCATACCGATATAACCATAACTATAATATGTAACACACTAAACATGTAACACACTAAACACTGTATGTAACACGCTAAACACTGTATGTAACACGCTAAACACTGTATGTAACACGCTAAACACTGTATGTAACACACTAAACACTGTATGTAACACGCTAAACACAGTATGTAACACACTAAACACTGTATGTAACACGCTAAACACTATGTAACACGCTAAACACTGTATGTAACACACTAAACACTGTATGTAACACACTAAACACTGTATGTAACACACTAAACACTGTATGTAACACACTAAACACTGTGTAACACGCTAAACACTATGTAACACGCTAAACAATATGTAACACGCTAAACACTATGTAACACGCTAAACACTGTATGTAACACGCTAAACACTGTATGTAACATGCTAAACACTGTATGTAACACACTAAACACTGTATGTAACACGCTAAACACTGTATGTAACACACTAAACACTGTATGTAACACGCTAAACACTGTATGTAACACGCTAAACACTGTATGTAACACACTAAACACTGTATGTAACACGCTAAACACTGTATGTAACACGCTAAACACTGTATGGAACACGCTAAACACTGTATGTAACACGCTAAACACTGTATGTAACACGCTAAACACTGTATGTAACACGCTAAACACTGTATGGAACACGCTAAACACTGTATGTAACACGCTAAACACTGTATGTAACACGCTAAACACTGTATGCAACACGCTAAACACTATGTAACACGCTAAACACTGTATGTAACACGCTAAACACTGTATGTAACACACAGCTCTCTGTCTGTTATCTCTTCCAGAGGCCCTGGTCTCTCTCCTGCTCAGCCTAGTGAAGAGAAGTCCCGCTGTCTGTAACAGCAACCACTTTGTGGTCATACTGGGAGCGTATGGCGCTACACTGAGCACTACAGGTAACAGAGCTGTTCCTGTGGGGTTTTAAATGTCTTCTATTCCACAGTGGCTAACATGTATTTTCTGTGCAGATCAGAAACTGTTACTGCTGCTGCAGGAGTATGAAGATAACAGCATCAGTCTGGTAGACTTTCAGTAAGTTTATGAATCTATTAATCATCTCAATAAGTTGCGTGTGGCCACGTGCGTGCTATTACACTGATATCTCTGTGTGTGTGTGACCTGCAGGTGCATGCTGTGGGGCCCAGCGGCGGTGGAGCACCATAAGGCCCGGAAAAGCCTGGGCGTTTCCTTGTGGCAGCAACCCAGCTCTGAGGACCTCCTGGCCCTGCTCAGCCCTGACACCATGATCAACACCATTACTCACTTTCCCCTGCAGCGCAGGATCATCCTGCAGGTAACCAACACACACACACACACACACACACACTTTTATGAGACTTATTTATAATGTTTAGACCCTGGAGTTTTTCCTGAACATGTGACCTGACAAAGAAAGGACTCTGGACCTTTTTAATTAAACTATAACTAGACTAACTAGTGCCCAGATTCTCACCTGTTTTCTATATTCTGGGAAAACTCTTGGCCCTGTTCATGTATTATAACGTGGTGCAACATAAGATGGCTTTGTGAGGGGGGCCACACTCATCCGTCTTCTTCAACAGGAGGGTAAAGAGCTGCTTTTCAAAGATGAGGAAGTGAAGGATCTTGGGAGTGTGTACGACCCCTGTTTCCTCCTGCCTCTCTTCAGTGCTATGCTCCAGCCAGGTGACTACTACCATTTAACAAACACCTGAATATAATTTAAACATCCAAGCATTTAAACATCCAAGCATTTAAACATCCAAGCATTTAAACATTAAAGCATGTAAACCTCAAAGCATGTAAACATCAAAGCATGCAAACATCACAGCATTAAAACATCAAAGCATTAAAACATAAAATAATTTAAACATCAAAGCATTTAAACATCTAAGCATTTAAACATCAACGCATTTAAACATCAAAGCATTTAAACATCAACGCATTTAAACATCACATCATTTAAACATCAACACATTTAAACATCAAAGCATTTAAACATCAAAGCATCAAATCATTTAAACATCAAAGCATTTAAACATCAAATCATTTAAACATCAAATAATTTAAACATCAACATATTTAAACATCAACGTATTTAAACATCAAAGCATTTAAACATCAAAGCATTTAAACATCAAAGCATTTAAACATCAACACATTTAAACATCAAATCAAATCAAATCAAATGTTATTGGTCACATGCGCCGAATACAACAGGTGCAGACATTACAGTGAAATGCTTACTTACAGCCCTTAACCAACAGTGCATTTATTTTAAACAAAAAAGTAAGAATAAAACAACAACAAAAAAGTGTTGAGAAAAAAAGAGCAGAAGTAAAAATAAAGTGACAGTAGGGAGGCTATATATACAATAGAATAAAGTGACAGTAGGGAGGCTATATATACAGGGGGGTACCGTTGCATAGTCAATGTGCGGGGGCACCGGCTAGTTGAGGTAGTTGAGGTAATATGTACATGTGGGTAGAGTTAAAGTGACTATGCATAAATACTTAACAGAGTAGCAGCAGCGTAAAAAGTATGGGGTGGGGGGGCAGTGCAAATAGTCCGGGTAGCCATGATTAGCTGTTCAGGAGTCTTATGGCTTGGGGGTAGAAGCTGTTGAGAAGTCTTTTGGACCTAGACTTGGCACTCCGGTACCGCTTGCCGTGCGGTAGCAGAGAGAACAGTCTATGACTAGGGTGACTGGAGTCTTTGACAATTTTGAGGGCCTTCCTCTGACACCGCCTGGTATAGAGGTCCTGGATGGCAGGGAGCTTTGCCCCTGTGATGTACTGGGCCGTACGCACTACCCTCTGTAGTGCCTTGCGGTCAGAGGCCAAGCAGTTGCCATACCAGGCGGTGATGCAACCAGTCAGGATGCTCTCGATGGTGCAGCTGTAGAATTTTTTGAGGATCTGAGGACCCATGCCAAATCTTTTTAGTCTCCTGAGGGGGAATAGGCTTTGTCGTGCCCTCTTCACGACTGTCTTGGTGTGTTTGGACCATGATAGTTCGTTGGTGATGTGGACACCAAGGAACTTGAAGCTCTCAACCTGTTCCACTACAGCCCCGTCGATGAGAATGGGGGCGTGCTCAGTCCTCTTTTTTTTCCTGTAGTCCACAATCATCTCCTTTGTCTTGGTCACGTTGAGGGAGAGGTTGTTGTCCTGGCACCACACGGCCAGATCTCTGACCTCCTCCCTATAGGCTGTCTCATCGTTGTCGGTGATCAGGCCTACCACTGTTGTGTCGTCGGCAAACTTAATGATGGTGTTGGAGTCGTGCCTGGCCATGCAGTCATGGGTGAACAGAGAGTACAGGAGGGGACTGAGCACGCACCCCTGAGGGGCCCCCGTGTTGAGGATCAGTGTGACAGATGTGTTGTTACCTACCCTTACCACCTGGGGGCGGCCCGTCAGGAAGTCCAGGATCCAGTTGCAGAGGGAGGTGTTTAGTCCCAGGATCCTTAGCTTAGTGATGAGCTTTGAGGGCACTATGGTGTTGAATGCTGAGCTGTAGTCAATGAATAGCATTTAAACATCAAATCATTTAAACATCAATCATTTAAACATCTAAGCATTTAAACATCAAAGCATTTAAACATTGAAGCATTTAAACATCAAAGCATTTAAACATCAACACATTTAAACATCAAAGCATTTAAACATCAAAGCATTTAAACATCAAATCATTTAAACATCAAAGCATTTAAACATAAACATATTTAAACATAAAAGCATTTAAACATCAACGCATTTAAACATCAAAGCATTTAAACATCAACACATTTAAACATCAAATCATTTAAACATCAAAGCATTTAAACATAAACATATTTAAACATCAAAGCATTTAAACATCAACACATTTAAACATCAAATCATTTAAACATCAAAGCATTTAAACATTGAAGCATTTAAACATCACACTTAACTGAAACATTTGACACAGTCAAAAAAAGATGGAGACATGAAAACAAGAATTGACATGGTTAAAAAGACATTATCAAAATAATACCGAAGTAATTATACTGTGAAACTAAAGAGTTACATTAGGTCAGGCTAAAAACGTCTTCGGCGCTTCTTTAGCACCAATATAGTTGTTTGTGAAACCACTTCTTTAGTGAATCACTAAATCCCTGACTATGGGACATCTAAATGCACTCTGTTACGTTGAACCAATGATGTTGTTACTGCACAGCCTTCAGCTGAACCAAACTGTTGTCTTTCCTCCCCCCCCCTCCCCTGTGACAGAGTCTGTGATAGACTGTCTGAAGTTTGTGTCCAGTCACGGCCTTGGTGTCACGATGGTGTCCCTGAGTAGTTATGACCCCAAGCTGAGGGCCGCAGCCTACCAGGTTCTAGCTTCATACTACCATCACCTGGAGGCTGCTCGCTTCAGGGAGAAGAGACAGGTACACACACACACACACACACACACACACAGACACACACACACACACACAGACAGACACAGACACACAGACACACACACACACACACACACGTATGCACGCTCACACACACAGACTGATCTCTCGTTATTTGCGGTTCATCTCATGTGATTTACTTTACTTTTTGATATTATATTTAGAGAGAGAGAGATGGTGACATATACTGAGTGTACGAAACATTAGGAACACCTCCCTAATATTTAGTTGCACCCCCTTTTTGCCCTCAGAACAGCCTCAATTCGTCAGGGGCATGGACTCTACAAGGTGTCGAAAGCGCTCCACAGGGATGCTGGCCCCATGTTGACTCCAATGCTTCCCACAGTTGTGTCAAGTTGGCTGGATGTCCTTTGGGTTGTGGACCATTTTTGATACACACAGGAAACTGTTAAGCGTGAAAAACCCAACAGCGTTACAGTTCTTGACACGAACCGGTGCGCCTGGCACCTACTACCATACCCCGTTCAAAGGCACTTAAATAGTTTGTCTTGCCCATTCACCCTCTGAATGGCACACATACACAATCCATGTCTCAAGGCTTAAAAATCCTTCTTTAACCCGTCTCCTCCCCTTCATCTACACTGACTGAAGTGGATTTAACAAGTGACATCCAATAAGGGATCATAGCTTTCACCTGGATTCACCTGGTCAGTCTGTCATGGAAAGAGCAGGTGTTCCTAATGTTTTGTACACTCAGTGTATATAATGAATAGTGTGTCAGTTCAGATATCGCCTTGTACGAGTGGTAATGTTCTGTAATAACCAGATGTCTCTCTGTGTCTCCAGCTGCTCTACCTGCTGGACATGGTGAAGAATGGGATCAGACAGCAGAACCTCAGGATGCCCTTCGTACTGACCACATACATCACCAAGGTGGCCCAGCAGATGCTGAAACCAGAGGAGCACATGTATGTGGTGGTGAACAGGTTCCTGCTCTCCCATCAGTGTCTGGACTTCAGAAGGGTTCCGGAGTTCTTCAAACTGTTCTATAGCTATGACATGGAGGTACAGTATTACAGTAGTATAGTAGTATAGTAGTACAGTAGTATAGTAGTACAGTAGTATAGTAGTACAGTAGTACAGTAGTACAGTAGTATAGTAGCACAGTAGTACAGTAGTACAGTAGTACAGTATTACAGTAGTATAGTAGTATAGTAGTACAGTAGTACAGTAGTATAGTAGTGCAGTAGTACAGTAGTACAGTAGTACAGTAGTATAGTAGTACAGTAGTATAGTAGTACAGTAGTATAGTAGTATAGTAGTACAGTGGTATAGTAGTATAGTAGTATAGTATTATAGTAGTATAGTAGTATAGTAGTACAGTATTACAGTAGTACAGTAGTACAGTAGTACAGTAGTACAGTTGTATAGTAGTACAGTAGTACAGTAGTATAGTAGTACAGTAGTACAGTTGTATAGTAGTATAGTAGTATAGTAGTATAGTAGTACAGTAGTATAGTAGTATAGTAGTATAGTAGTACAGTAGTATAGTATTATAGTAGTACAGTAGTA
Organism: Coregonus lavaretus; assembly: GCF_964263955.1. Classification (NCBI taxonomy): domain Eukaryota; kingdom Metazoa; phylum Chordata; class Actinopteri; order Salmoniformes; family Salmonidae; genus Coregonus; species Coregonus lavaretus. The sequence goes on along the minus strand of NC_140017.1, from coordinate 37,556,303 downwards.
CAATAGTACAGTAGTATAGTAGTACAGTAGCATAGTAGTATAGTAGTATAGTAGTACAGTGGTATAGTAGTACAGTAGTATAGTAGTACAGTGGTACAGTAGTACAGTAGTATAGTATGACAGTAGTATAGTATTACAGTAGTATAGTTGTACAGTAGTATAGTAGTACAGTATTACAGTAGTATAGTATTATAGTAGTACAGTAGTACAATAGTACAGTAGTATAGTAGTACAGTAGTACAGTAGTACAGTTGTATAGTAGTACAGTAGTACAGTAGTATAGTAGTACAGTAGTACAGTAGTATAGTAGTACAGTAGTACAGTAGTACAGTAGTACAGTAGTATAGTAGTACAGTGGTATAGTAGTACAGTAGTACAGTAGTATAGTAGTACAGTAGTGTAGTACAGTAGTATAGTAGTATAGTAGTATAGTAGTACAGTATTACAGTAGTACAGTAGTATAGTATTACAGTAGTATAGTTGTACAGTAGTATAGTAGTACAGTATTACAGCAGTATAGTATTATAGTAGTACAGTAGTACAATAGTACAGTAGTATAGTAGTACAGTAGTACAGTAGTACAGTTGTATAGTAGTACAGTTGTATAGTAGTATAGTAGTACAGTAGTATAGTAGTACAGTGGTATAGTAGTACAGTAGTACAGTAGTATAGTAGTACAGTAGTGTAGTACAGTAGTATAGTAGTATAGTAGTATAGTAGTACAGTATTACAGTAGTACAGTAGTATAGTATTACAGTAGTATAGCAGTATAGCAGTACAGTAGTATAGCAGTACAGTAGTATAGTAGTACAGTATTACAGTAGTACAGTAGTACAGTAGTACAGTAGTATAGTATTGCAGTATTGCAGTAGTACAGTAGTACAGTAGTACAGTAGTACAGTAGTATAGTGGTACAGTAGTACAGTAGTATAATATTACAGTAGTATATTATTACAGTAGTATAGTAGTACAGTAGTATAGTAGTACAGTAGTATAGTATTACAGTAGTATAGTAGTACAGTAGTATAGTAGTACAGTGGTACAGTAGTACAGTAGTACAGTAGTATAGTATTACAGTAGTATAGTTGTATAGTAGTACAGTATTACAGTAGTACAGTATTACAGTATTACAGTAGTACAGTAGTACAGTAGTACAGTAGTATAGTAGTATAGTAGTACAGTGGTACAGTAGTACAGTAGTATAGTATGACAGTAGTATAGTAGTATAGTAGTACAGTAGTACAGTAGTACAGTAGTATAGTAGTACAGTAGTATAGTAGTACAGTAGTATAGTAGTATAGTATTACAGTAGTATAGTATTACAGTAGTATAGTAGTACAGCAGTATAGTAGTATAGTAGTACAGTAGTACAGTAGTACAGTAGTACAGTAGTACAGTAGTATAGTAGTACAGTAGTATAGTAGTACAGTAGTATAGTAGTACAGTGGTATAGTAGTACATTAGTATAGTAGTATAGTATTACAGTAGTATAGTAGTACAGTGGTACAGTAGTACAGTAGTACAGTAGTACAGTAGTATAGTAGTACAGTAGTACAGTAGTATAGTAGTACAGTAGTACAGTAGTACAGTAGTATAGTAGTACAGTAGTACAGTAGTATAGTAGTACAGTAGTATAGTATTACAGTAGTATAGTTGTACAGCAGTATAGTAGTACAGTATTACAGTAGTACAGTAGTATAGTAGTACAGTAGTATAGTAGTATGGTAGTATAGTAGTATAGTAGTACAGTAGTACAGTATTACAGTAGTATAGCAGTATAGCAGTATAGCAGTACAGTAGTATAGCAGTACAGTAGTATAGTAGTATAGTAGTACAGTGGTACAGTAGTATAGTATTACATTAGTATAGTAGTATAGTAGTACAGTAGTACAGTAGTATAGTAGTATAGTAGTATAGTATTACAGTAGTACAGTAGTATTGTAGTATAGTAGTACAGTAGTATAGTATTACAGTAGTATATTATTACAGTAGTATAGTAGTATAGTAGTACAGTAGTATAGTAGTACAGTATTACAGTAGTACAATAGTACAGTAGTGTAGTAGTACAGTAGTACAGTAGTACAGTAGTATAGTAGTACAGTAGTATAGTAGTATAGTATTACAGTAGTACAGTAGTATAGTAGTATAGTAGTACAGTAGTATAGTATTACAGTAGTATATTATTACAGTAGTATAGTAGTATAGTAGTACAGTAGTATAGTAGTACAGTATTACAGTAGTACAGTAGTACAGTAGTATAGTAGTACAGTAGTATAGTAGTACAGTAGTACAGTAGTATAGTAGTACAGTGGTATAGTAGTACAGTAGTACAGTAGTATAGTAGTACAGTAGTGTAGTACAGTAGTACAGTAGTATAGTAGTACAGTGGTATAGTAGTATAGTAGTATAGTAGTATAGTAGTACAGTAGTATATTAGTACAGTAGTATAGTAGTACAGTAGTACAGTGGTACAGTAGTATAGTAGTACAGTAGTATAGTAGTATAGTAGTATAGTAGTATAGTAGTATAGTAGTACAGTAGTACAGTAGTATAGTAGTATAGTAATACATTAGTATAGTAGTATAGCAGTACATTAGTATAGTAGTATAGTAGTACATTAGTACATTATTACAGTAGTATAGTAGTATAGTAGTACAGTAGTATAGTAGTACAACAGTATAGTATTACAGTAGTATAGTATTACAGTAGTATAGTATTACAGTAGTATAGTACTACAGTAGTACAGTAGTACAGTGGTACAGTAGTATAGTAGTACATTAGTACATTATTACAGTAGTATAGTAGTATAGTAGTACAGTAGTATAGTAGTACAGTAGTACAGCAGTATAGTATTACAGTAGTATAGTATTACAGTAGTATAGTATTACAGTAGTATAGTACTACAGTAGTACAGTAGTATAGTAGTACGGTAGTATAGTATTACGGTAGTACAGTAGTACAGTAGTATAGTAGTACAGTAGTACAGTAGTATAGTAGTATAGTAGTACATTAGTACATTATTACAGTAGTATAGTAGTATAGTAGTACAGTAGTATAGTAGTACAGTAGTACAGCAGTATAGTATTACAGTAGTATAGTATTACAGTAGTATAGTATTACAGTAGTATAGTATTACAGTAGTATAGTATTATAGTAGTACAGTAGTATAGTAGTACAGTAGTATAGTAGTACAGTATTACAGTAGTATAGTATTACAGTATTACAGTAGTATAGCAGTACAGTAGTATAGTAGTATAGTATTACAGTAGTACAGTAGTATAGTAGTACAGTAGTATAGTAGTACAGTAGTATAGTAGTATAGTATTACAGTATTACAGTAGTATAGTATAGTAGTACAGTAGTATAGCAGTACAGTAGTATAGTAGTACAGTAGTACAGTAGTATAGTAGTATAGCAGTACATTAGTATAGTAGTATAGCAGTACATTAGTATAGTAGTATAGTAGTACATTAGTACATTATTACAGTAGTATAGTAGTATAGTAGTATAGTAGTACAGTAGTATAGTAGTACAGTAGTATAATAGTATAGTAGTATAGTAATATAATATGTTACAGTAGTATAGTATTAGTTATACAGTAGTACATAAGTATAGGATTAGTGTTACAGTAGTACAGTATTATAGTAGTATAGTGTTAGTGTTACATTAGTGCAGTAGTATAGTAATATAGTATTTGTTACAGTAGTATAGTATTAGTTCTACAGTAGGACATGAGTATAGTATTAGTGTTACAGTAGTATAGTATTATAGTAGTATAGTATGTGTTACAGTAGTACATTATTACAGTAGTATAGTGTTACAGTAGTACAGTAGTATAGTGTTACAGTAGTATAGTATTAGTGTTACAGTAGTAGTATTACAGTTTTACTACAGTTTTACAGTATCACAGTCAACACCCCTGACTCCTGGTAGCTGCTTTAGTCCTAGGTTTGACTCTAGTCCTATTTAATCCCTGACAGTATTCCACTAGGTTTGACTCTAGTCCTATTTAATCCCTGACAGTATTCCACTAGGTTATACTCTAGTCCTATTTAATCCCTGACTGTATTCCACTAGGTTATACTCTAGTCCTATTTAATCCCTGACAGTATTCCACTAGGTTTTACTCTAGTCCTATTTAATCCCTGACTGTATTCCACTAGGTTATACTCTAGTCCTATTTAATCCCTGACAGTATTCCACTAGGTTTTACTCTAGTCCTATTTAATCCCTGACAGTATTCCACTAGGTTTTACTCTAGTCCTATTTAATCCCTGACTGTATTCGACTAGGTTTTACTCTAGTCCTATTTAATCCCTGACTGTATTCCACTATGTTTTACTCTAGTCCTATTTAATCCCTGACAGTATTCCACTAGGTTTTACTCTAGTCCTATTTAATCCCTGACTGTATTCCACTATGTTTTACTCTAGTCCTATTTAATCCCTGACAGTATGCCACTAGGTTTTACTCTAGTCCTATTTAATCCCTGACTGTATTCCACTATGTTTTACTCTAGTCCTATTTAATCCCTGACTGTATTCCACTAGGTTATACTCTAGTCCTATTTAATCCCTGACAGTATTCCACTAGGTTATACTCTAGTCCTATTTAATCCCTGACAGTATTCCACTAGGTTTTACTCTAGTCCTATTTAATCCCTGACTGTATTCCACTAGGTTATACTCTAGTCCTATTTAATCCCTGACAGTATTCCACTAGGTTTTACTCTAGTCCTATTTAATCCCTGACTGTATTCCACTATGTTTTACTCTAGTCCTATTTAATCCCTGACAGTATTCCACTAGGTTTTACTCTAGTCCTATTTAATCCCTGACTGTATTCCACTATGTTTTACTCTAGTCCTATTTAATCCCTGACTCTATTCCACTAGGTTATACTCTAGTCCTATTTAATCCCTGACAGTATTCCACTAGGTTATACTCTAGTCCTATTTAATCCCTGACAGTATTCCACTAGGTTATACTCTAGTCCTATTTAATCCCTGACTGTATTCCACTAGGTTTTACTCTAGTCCTATTTAATCCCTGACAGTATTCCACTAGGTTTTACTCTAGTCCTATTTAATCCCTGACAGTATTCCACTAGGTTTTACTCTAGTCCTATTTAATCCCTGACTGTATTCCACTAGGTTTTACTCTAGTCCTATTTAATCCCTGACAGTATTCCACTAGGTTTTACTCTAGTCCTATTTAATCCCTGACAGTATTCCACTAGGTTTTACTCTAGTCCTATTTAATCCCTGACAGTATTCCACTAGGTTATACTCTAGTCCTATTTAATCCCTGACAGTATTCCACTAGGTTATACTCTAGTCCTATTTAATCCCTGACAGTATTCCACTAGGTTATACTCTAGTCCTATTTAATCCCTGACTGTATTCCACTAGGTTTGACTCTAGTCCTATTTAATCCCTGACAGTATTCCACTAGGTTATACTCTAGTCCTATTTAATCCCTGACAGTATTCCACTAGGTTATACTCTAGTCCTATTTAATCCCTGACAGTATTCCACTAGGTTATACTCTAGTCCTATTTAATCCCTGACAGTATTCCACTAGGTTATACTCTAGTCCTATTTAATCCCTGACTGTATTCCACTAGGTTTGACTCTAGTCCTATTTAATCCCTGACAGTATTCCACTAGGTTATACTCTAGTCCTATTTAATCCCTGACAGTATTCCACTAGGTTATACTCTAGTCCTATTTAATCCCTGACAGTATTCCACTAGGTTATACTCTAGTCCTATTTAATCCCTGACAGTATTCCACTAGGTTATACTCTAGTCCTATTTAATCCCTGACAGTATTCCACTAGGTTTTACTCTAGTCCTATTTAATCCCTGACAGTATTCCACTAGGTTATACTCTAGTCCTATTTAATCCCTGACAGTATTCCACTAGGTTTTACTCTGATGAATGAAATACTCAAATAGAGTTGGCTGAGAAAATATTCTGTCAAATGGGATTTTATGTTTGTCCAGTTATTAAACTTGGATGCTGTCTGTTGAGCCCAGTGGATGGTATCAGTATGGAGGGGACTGGTCCATGATATGATGTTGTCTCTCCTCTCAGCACAAGGTGGAGAGGGAGTGGATGGTATCAGTATGGAGGGGACTGGTCCATGATATGATGTTGTCTCTCCTCTCAGCACAAGGTGGAGAGGGAGTGGATGGTATCAGTATGGAGGGGACTGGTCCATGATATGATGTTGTCTCTCCTCTCAGCACAAGGTGGAGAGGGAGTGGATGGTATCAGTATGGAGGGGACTGGTCCATGATATGATGTTGTCTCTCCTCTCAGCACAAGGTGGAGAGGGAGTGGATGGTATCAGTATGGAGGGGACTGGTCCATGATATGATGTTGTCTCTCCTCTCAGCACAAGGTGGAGAGGGAGTGGATGCTGTCTGTTAAGCCCAGTGGGTGGTATCAGTATGGAGGGGACCGATCCATGATATGATGTTGTCTCTCCTCTCAGCACAAGGTGGAGAGGGAGTGGATGCTGTCTGTCCTAGAGGAGGGCCTGACAGACAGACAGTGTTATGATCTGCTGGACCAACAGGGGATCTTCCAGACACTGCTAGGATTCTGCTGCAGCCCACTCTGTGACCAACACACTCAGGTATACACACACACAACCACACACACACACAACCATACACACACACAACCACACACACACACAACCACACACACACACACACAACCACACACAACCACACACACACACAACCACACACACACACACAACCACACACAACCACACCCATGCACCAGGGTTTCCATTATGAAAATGTGGCGCCGGACATTTGACCAGCAGCATTTTAATTTACTGGACATTTGAAAAATGTACCTGACCAATGGGATCAGACAGCAGAACCATTGGGTGCGTAATCTGATTTAGGGCGTCCACCCAAGGTGTTCAGAATGACAGAAATCACATTTAGATGACGGTAATTAATCTTACACAGAACATGCAAGTCGAGGATGCAGTGACGTGTTACAGTAACTGTCCACATGTACTTTTCCTCAGCCAACAAGACGAGTAACGAACAGCAAAATCACCAGCCTACGCATAGGCGGCATGTCAGTTTCGTGTTTGGGGAAGTACATTTTCACCATAAAAATGCACCTTTATAATAAAGCATTCCGTGCATCCTCGCGTTGGCAGACTTATGTAAGATAGCCTACTATTCCTATTGTGATGATTAAATTGTATAGTCATCATTTAAGCTAATAATATAACTCAAATCACTGTTTGAAAAAAAGACCGTTCAATGCATGACTACAGTGCATTCGGAGAGTATTCACACCCATTTACTTTTTCCACATTTTGTTGTTACAGCCTGAATTTAAAATGGATTCAATTTAGATTTTTTAGCTACTGACCTACACACAATACCCCTTAATATCAAAGTGGAATTATGTATTTTTATTTATTTATTTTATTAAAAATCAAAAGCTGATAGCTTGAGTAAATAAGTATTCAACCCCTTTGTTATGGCAAGCCTAATTAGGTTCAGGAGTATATCTTTGCTTAACAAGACACATAATAAGTTGCGTGGACTCACACTGTGTGCAATAATAGTGTTTAACATGATTTTTTTATGACTACCTCATCTCTGTACCCCACACATACAATTGTCTGTCAGGTCGCTCATTTGAGCAGTGAATTTCAAATACAGATTCAACCACAAAGACCAGGGAGTTTTTCCAATGCCTCGCAAAGAAAGGCACCTATTGGTAGATGGGTAAACATTTAAAAAAGCAGACATTGAATATCCCTTTGAGCATGATGATGTTATTCATTATACTTTGGATGGTGTGTCAATACATTTTTACATTTACATTTTAGTCATTTAGCAGACGCTCTTATCCAGAGCGACTTACATGAGCAATTAGGGTTAAGTGCCTTGCTTAAGGGCACATCGACAGATTTTTCACCAAGCAAGTCTCTTCTTATTATTGGTTGACCTTTAGTAGTGGTTTCTTTGCAGCAATTCGACCATGAAGGCCTGACTCACACAGTCTCCTCTGAACAGTTGATGTTGAGATGTCTGTTACTTGAACTCTGTGAAGCATTTATTTGGGCTGCAACGATCCCAAATCATGCTTTGGTAGCCTATTTTGAATGATTGTATTTATTTTCTGTATAGACAGGAGTATGTTAATTAGGCTATATAATTTTGGCAATTTAATCTACTTAGGGAAAGCTTTAGCCGTCAGTCTACTATCCCCCGTAGTAGAAACGTTTACATGTTCTATTGGTCAGCTTGTCGATAAAGAAATAGCCCTAACAGAATCTGGGACAGTTGTGGGACGATAGGTCCCAAATTCATACATGCAGGTAGGCCAAGGCTACATAAAACAAAACGTTAAAAAGCAGCAGATCAGAACGTTTTCCCTTAAAATGGTAATAAACTATTATTTCTTAACATTAGAGCAACACAAGGCAGTAGGCTACCGGACAATGAAAGAAAGTTGGAAACCGATAGAACATGAGAGAAATAGGCTACTGGTTTCAATGGCGTATTTTACTTTTTCTTTTACATTTTAGTCATTTAGCAGACGCTCTTATCCAGAGCGACTTACATTTGAGTGCATACATTATTTTTTACTTTTTTTTAATGTTTTTCATACTGGCCCCCCGTGGGAAGTGAACCCACAACCCTGGCGTTGCAAACGCCATGCTCTACCAACTGAGCTACATATGGAAGTCTTTATAAAAAATAATTGCCTCCACAGATATGGTCGGACTTTGCCTCTGCTACTTTGAAGCAAGGTAAAACATGCCTCATAATATGTAGTGAAACGTTCAGGTTTCAAACAATTAAATGTTTTTTTTAAATGCATACTGCCTCCAGCTCATTGCAAAGTGGTGTGTGGCGCGCTGATGAAGCCATGACTTCTGTTGCCTATACATTTGAATGATGAATATGAAGCGCGCTTCAGTTACCAGTAGAGAAATAAAAATACTAGCTTTTTTTAATCATGACCCCCCAAAAAAATTAACACACGATTGCATTTATAATTGTTTCAATGATTGGGCTTGTAAAAGTGCTGTCTGACAGATTTTCCACTCAAAGGCTCTATCTGTATTCTGTGCGTGTGTGATAAATTATATATATATAACGAATATACACAGGTGCCAATTTAATTCCACTAAATTATGCAAATGAACCCATAGACCGATAAGCATGACCGGTCAAATGTATTTCCATCAATGAATAAAAAGCATTATTTATTATTTCGCAATGGCAATTTTATTTATAGGCTTTTCAACAAAAAAATAACAGCCCAAAAGCCGGCTGTTACCGGCTAAACGAAACCCTGGAGCGCACACACACACACACACACACACACACACACACACACACACACACACACACACACACACACACACACACACAGGTAAAACAGAAAGAGTACTAGCACTACATCACAATTGCTGCTTTGTCTTTCTCTTAAGAATAAACCATTTTCCACCAAGCATTTGGGTGGGGATCATTTTCAGTTTGTTTCTCTGTTCATGTACCTTGGTTGGAATGCAACATTAGCAGCAGAAACAATAACAAAGCTAACTCCCCGCCCCTGTTTTGGTAAAAACCTGCCCGTTTGAATAATAAGATGAGGGATGGGGCTGGAGATATGTAACCACTCTCAAATTCATAAACAGAGCTATGGATGCAAGGACTGACCATCCATGATATCAAGATGATAGTTTTAACCTTGTTTTGAGGCTATACAGTGTTTGTTTACATTTACATTGTTTTACAAACATTGGCGTAAAACAAGCTTCTATTTTGGGTTCTGACGGGGTACGACAGGTGAACTAAGCTCATGAGGCATTTATAAGTTATGTTCTTCAAGAATCAATGGGTGCATATCATTAATTTACTGTATACTTCCAGCACTTGATGTAGCGAGTGCTGATTGGCCCTTTTTTAAAGGACACAGTATTTCAATAAAGTAGAATGTTATCATAGGTTGATGACCATGACCTTTGTCTCCTTCTGGACCAGACTCTAATCGTGAGGGTCCTGCACCAGGCTGGTCATGTGACCAAAGCAGCCTACAACCTGACCAAGGGACACGGGCTCCTCACCTGGGTTCTACAGCAGCTGGAGAGGAGGTGAGATATACTGTCTGTCTGGCTGTCATCTAGCCACACATTCTGGTTCTGATGTGAATTATTTATTTTAAACTTTTTAAAAAGTTGCCTTCACCAGGAAGCACCGTTGGTCAGTGTACTCCAGAGGTGGGTGAGGGGGTCAGTGTACTCCAGAGGTGGGTGAGGGGGTCAGTGTACTCCAGAGGTGGGGGAGGGGGTCAGTGTACTCCAGAGGTGGGGGAGGGGGTCAGTGTACTCCAGAGGTGGGGGAGGGGATCAGTGTACTCCAGAGGTAGGGGAGGGGGTCAGTGTACTCCAGAGGTGGGGGAGGGGGTCAGTGTACTCCAGAGGTGGGAGAGGGGGGTCAGTGTACTCCAGAGGTGGGGGAGGGGGTCAGTGTACTCCAGAGGTGGGGGAGGGGGTCAGTGTACTCCAGAGGTAGGGGAGGGGGTCAGTGTACTCCAGAGGTGGGAGAGGGGGTCAGTGTACTCCAGAGGTGGGAGAGGGGGTCAGTGTACTCCAGAGGTGGGAGAGGGGGTCAGTGTACTCCAGAGGTGGGAGAGGGGGTCAGTGTACTCCAGAGGTGGGGGAGGGGGTCAGTGTACTCCAGAGGTGGGGGAGGGGGTCAGTGTACTCCAGAGGTGGGAGAGGGGGGTCAGTGTACTCCAGAGGTGGGAGAGGGGGGTCAGTGTACTCCAGAGGTGGGGGAGGGGGTCAGTGTACTCCAGAGGTAGGGGAGGGGGTCAGTGTACTCCAGAGGTGGGGGAGGGGGTCAGTGTACTCCAGAGGTAGGGGGAGGGGGTCAGTGTACTCCAGAGGTGGGAGAGGGGGTCAGTGTACTCCAGAGGTGGGAGGGGGGGTCAGTGTACTCCAGAGGTGGGAGAGGGGGTCAGTGTACTCCAGAGGTGGGAGAGGGGGTCAGTGTACTCCAGAGGTGGGGGAGGGGGTCAGTGTACTCCAGAGGTGGGAGAGGGGGTCAGTGTACTCCAGAGGTGGGGGAGGGGGTCAGTGTACTCCAGAGGTGGGAGAGGGGGGTCAGTGTACTCCAGAGGTGGGGGAGGGGGTCAGTGTACTCCAGAGGTGGGAGAGGGGGGTCAGTGTACTCCAGAGGTGGGGGAGGGTGTCACTGTACTCCAGAGGTGGGAGAGGGGGGGTCAGTGTACTCCAGAGGTGGGGGGAGGGGCATCATTAGAGAAGAATCAAACAGAGTTAAAATAGTACCACGACTGCTGTAGAATGAAAAACCCTGTTCTCTACTCCAGACATGTAGACCAGGGTCTGCTGAGTGCTGTGGTAGAGCTGCTCCACGTGCTGTGGTTCACCAACCTGGGTCAGAAGGAGGCCCATGGTGAGGGAGCCCCCTCTTCCTCCACACCCCAGGGACACACCACTCCAAAGGTTCTCCCTCTACCCCTCATCAGCCAGTTCCTGTGTGTAGCCACCAGCATCATCAGACATCTGAGGTAGGAACCGTTTTTAACTACGTTATGATGGTCTGCTTAGAAAAGCCAAACGTTGTTAAAAGCCACAGTTGTGAGCAGGGTGGAATGTTAACACCCGCCACCTGCCAAATGCGGGTAGATTTTAGGCTTTGGCGGGTAAGGATGTCTATTTCACCAGCCACGTTGGCGGGTGGTCACACCCAGCATTTGGGAATAAAAATCCCAAATGTAGACGTTGGTTGACTTGACCTGAAAGGCTACCAAAGTGTGACTTTGTCCTGGTGTTTCTTGGCTAGTTACATCATTTTGTTCACATGCTTGGTTGTTTTTTCTATATTTGTTTGCGTTTGCTGCAGCTGTCTGCTGTTAGTGCAGACATGGAGACCATCTGACAGTGAGGGCCTTTACCACCCTTAAAGGGGCAGCAGAACATTTTTCCTAATGGCCCGCCCCTTAAAGGGGCAGCAGAACATTTTCCCTAATGGTCCGCCCCTTAATGGGGCAGCAGAATATTTTTCCTAATGGCCCGCCCCTTAAAGGGGCAACAGAACATTTTTCCTAATAGCCCGCCCCTTAAAGGGGCAGCAGAATTTTTTTCCTAATGGCCCGCCCCTCAAAGGGGCAGCAGAATATTTTTCCTAATGGCCCGCCCCTTAAAGGGGCAGCAGAATATTTTTCCTAATGGCCCGCCCCTTAAAGGGGCAGCAGAACATTTTTCCTAATGGCCCGCCCCTTAAAGGGGCAGCAGAATATTTTTGTCTCACCTAATGACTAAACTATTTGGGGCTAAATTGTGTTTGATTGAGCACGGAACAGTCCAAAAACCTTCTATTCATGAACTTTGAGTTATTTCTTATCATTAAAACACTCAAATAATTCCATTGTGCTCCTACATTTATTTGCGTGCGCCTAAATATCAATTGATGTAGTCCTTGTAAAAAAGATAATGCATCAGAGCCCTGAACTATAATAATACATTTATTCTGGATGTTCAGTTGAAGATCTGAACTGTTTATCTGTTTTACTTTTTACTATTGTATCTAAATTATTTATTTGAACATACATTTGGTTAAAAGATTTGGGTCACAAAAAATGAAATTGAATTGAGCAATCTACCACATTACTTCTTACTAGTAATACATTTCTTGTTTTGGGAAACATTACAAAGCATGCTCATCCGTTATTTGTGATTGTTGGTGTAATAATGGCGGAAAAATATTTTGTCTGGTAAAAAATCTGAGTGGCTGGTAGATTAAAAAAAAAAAATATCTACCTGCCACAGTGGCTGGTTGACCAAAAAGTTAATTTCCCACCCTGGTTGTGAGATAATGGTAACAAAGTCAATACCTCTATGGATGGTAGAAATAGGGCCAGGAGTTTTACCACTTGACCTGACCAAGAAGAATTCTGGTCTCAAGTCACATGGCCAGAAAAACTCTGGTTATAACTTGATATACGGTGGCTTAAGAAATTATTCACAACCCTTGACTTTTACCACATTTTGTTGTGTTACTGCCTGAATTTAAAATATATTTAATTGAGACTATTTTGTCACTGGCCTACACACAATACCCCATAATGTCAAAGTGGAATTATGTTTTTCAATGTTTTTACTAATTAATTAAAAAGGAAAAGCTGAAATGTCTTGAGTCAATAAGTATTTAACCCCTTTGTTACGGCAAGCCTAAATAAGTTCAGGAGTAAAAATGTGTTTAACTAGTCACAGTAAGTTGCATGGACTCACTCTGTGTGCAATAATAGTGTTTAACATGATTTTTTTAATGACTACCTCATCTTTGTACCCTACACATACAATTATCTGTAAGGTCCCTCAGTCGAGCAGTGAATTTCAAATACAGATTCAACCACAAAGACCAGGGAGGTTTTCCAATGCCTCGCAAAGAAGGGCACCTATTGGTAGATGGGTAAACATTTTTAAAAATGCCCTTTGAGCATTGTTAAGTGATTAATTACACTTTGGATGGTGTCTCAATACACCCAGTCACTACAAAGATACAGGCGTCCTTCCTAACTCAGTTGCCGGAGAGGAAAGAAACCACTCAGGGATTTCACCATGAGGCCATTGGTGACTTTAAAACAGTTACAGAGTTTAATGGCTGTGATAGGAGAAAACTGAGGATGGATCAACAACATTGTAGTTACTACACAATACTAACCTAATTGACAGAGTGAAAAAAGGAAACCTGTACAAAATATTCCAAAACAGCATCCTGTTTGCAACAAGGCACTAAAGTAATACTGCAAACAAAATGTCAAAGCAATGAGCTTTTGGTCCTGAATACAAAGTGTTATGTTTGGGGCAAATCCAATACAACACATTACTGAAAACCACTCTCCATATTTTCTAAAGTAGTGGTGGCTGCATCATGTTATGGGTATGCTTGTAATTGTTAAGGACTGAGTTTTTCAGGATAAAAAATAAACTGAATGGAGCTAAGCACAGGCAAAATCCTAGAGGAAAACCTGGTTCAGTCTGCTTTCCACCAGACACTGGTAGATTCTTTCACCTTTCAGCAGGTCATTAACCTAAAACACAAAGCCAAATCTACGCTGGAGTTGCTTACCAAGACAGTGAATGTTCCTGATTGGCCGAGTTACAGTTTTGAGTCAAATCTACTCAAAAATCTGTGGCAAGACCAGAAAATAGTTGTCTAGCAATGATCAAATATTGCATATTCCAGATGTGGAAAGCTCTTAGAGACTTACCCAGAAAGACTCACAGCTGTAATAACTGCCAAAGGTGCTTCTACAAAGTATTGACTCAGGGGTGTGAATACTTATGTAAATTAGAGATTTTCCCGACACTGCAGAGAGAAAGAAAATAGGGAAATAATAAAAAAGTAATAAATCCACAATGAGTAATGGATAACTTTGCTATATACACCAGTGTACAGGGGTACGAGGTCATTGACCAAGCGGTGATGCAGTCAGTCGAGATGCTCTCGATGGTGCAGCTGGATAACTTTTAGAGGATCTAAGGGCCCATGCCAAATCCTTTCAGCCTCCTGAGGGGGAAGAGGCTTTGTCGTGCCCTCTTCATGACTGTGTTGGTGTGTGTGGACCATGTTAGATCCTTAGTGATGTGGACACCGAGGAACTTGAAGCTCTCGACCCACTCCAATACAGCCCTGTCGATGTGAATGGGGGTTTGCGCGGCCCTCCATTTCCTGTAGTCCACAATCAGCTCCTCTGTCTTGCTGACGTTAAGGGAGAGGTTGTTGTCCTGGCACCACACTGCCACGTCTCTGACCTCCTCCCTATAGGCTGTCTCGTCGTCGGTGATTAGGCCTACTCACCATCGTGTCATCAGCGAACTTAATGATGGCGTTTTAGTCCTGCGTGGCCACACAGTCATGGGGAACATGGAGTACAGGAGGGGACTAAGCATGCACCCCTGAGGGACCCCTGTGTTCAGGGTCAGCGTGGCGGACGCATTGTTGCCTACCCTCACCGCCTTGGGGGTGGCCCGTCAGGAAGTCCAGGATCCAGTTGCAGAGGGAGGAGTTCAGTCCCATGGTCCTTAGCTTAGTGATGAGCTTGGAGGGCACTATGGTGTTTAACGCTGAGCTTTAGTCAATGAACAGCATTCTCACATAGGTGTTCCTCTTGTCCAGGTGGGAAGGGGCAGTGTGGCGTGCAATAGAGATTGCATCAACTGTGGATCTGTTGGGGCGGTATGCGAATTGGAGTGGGTCCAGGTTGTTTGGGATGATGGTGTTGATGTGAGCCATGACCAGCCATGACCAGCCTCAAAGCATTTCATGGCTACAGATGTGAGTGCTATGGGGTGATAGTCATTTAGACAGGTTACCTTGGCGTTCTTGGGCACAGGGACTATAGTGGTCTTCTTGAAACATAGTAGGTATTACAGAGTGGGTCAGGGAGAGGCTGAACATGTCAGTGAAAACACTTGCCAGCTGGTTAGTGCATGCTCTGAGTACGCGTCCTGGAA
This sequence comes from Coregonus lavaretus, assembly GCF_964263955.1. Classification (NCBI taxonomy): domain Eukaryota; kingdom Metazoa; phylum Chordata; class Actinopteri; order Salmoniformes; family Salmonidae; genus Coregonus; species Coregonus lavaretus. Next base: position 37,540,755 of record NC_140017.1, on the reverse strand, counting down.
ATCCGTCTGGCCTTGTGAACGTTAACCTGTTTAAAGGTCTTTATTTTATTTTTTATTTTATTTTTTATTTTATTTTTTTCTGGGGGGAATGGATCAGCTTAATATTGCAGATAGATTGTATCTTCTATCAATATTGCATCACTTCCAATCCCCCATGTTTTTTTTTTTTTTTTTTTATATATATACTCCCCTTTATTACTTTTCAACCCCACCATCCTTTCCCTACTTGGAGTAAATTAGTGAACAACAATGCCCAGGCCTCTACTTCCGGTCTATACTTACTTATCTACACCTTATGGACAGAGTTAATTTTACAATTTTACAATACTGTTTAAAGGTCTTACTCATACCGGCTATGGAGAGCGTGATCACACAGTCGTCCGGAACAACTGGTGTTCTCATGCATGGTTCGAGGCGAGCATAGAAGGCATTTAGCTCGACTGATAGGTTTGTGTCACTTGGCAGCTCGCGACTGAGTTCCCCTTTATAATCCGTGATAGTTTGCAAGCCCTGCCACATCCGACAAGCGTCAAAGCCGGCGTAGTAGGATTCAATCTTAGTCCTGTATTGACGCTTTGCCTGTTTGATGGCTCGTCGGAGGTCGTAGCGGGATTTCTTATAAGAGTCTGGATTAGTGTGCGGCTCTCCTTCATCGGAGCACTTCTTTATTGAGCGCGTCACTGGTACTTCCTGTTTGAGTTTTTGCTTGTAAGCAGGAATCAGGAGGATAGCTTTGTGGTCAGATTTGCCAAATGGATGGCAAGGGAGAATGCTTTTCTATGTGAGGAGTAAAGGTGATCTAGAGTTTTGTCACCAATAGTTGCACAGGTGACGTGCTGGTAGCAATTAGGTAAAAACGGATTTCAGTTTCCCTGCATTACAATCACCGGCCAGCAGCTCGTTCAGTGTGGTCTTAGTGCCTGCATCGGTTTGTGGTGGTAAATAGACAGCTACGAAAAATATAGATGAAAACTCTCTTGGTAAATAGTGTGGTCTGCAGCTTATCATGAGGTATTAAAACTCAGGCGAGCAGAACCTCGAGACTTCCTCAATTTTAGAGATCACCTGTTAACAAAGACACACACCTCCCCCCTTGAGCCGATCGGTCCTGTCGTTCTGTCCTGCCGATGCATAGAAAATCAACCTAGATGTGTATTATCCATGTTCCTGTTCAGCCACGACTCGGAGAAACATAGGACATTACAGTTCTTCACGTCCTGTTGATAGGATAGTCTGGAACGGAGCTCGTCCTGTTTGTTCTCCAGTTACGTTGGCCAATAGAAATGAGGGTAGAGGCGGTTTATTTACTCACCAACGTAGTTTCGTCATAGTGCCCGTCAGCCTCTCTTACGCCGTCACATCCTTTTCCGAGTTTAGGGGGTTAGGGTCCGGTCCGGGGTGAGCAGGATGTCCTGTGCCGCCGACTCGTTGAAGTAGAAATCTTAATCCGAGGTTAGTGATCACTGTTCTGATGTCCAGAAGCTCTTTTTTGGTCATAGGAAACGATTGCGGAAACATTATGTACAAAAAAGTTAAGATCAGCAAAACAAAATGGCAGAATTGGTCAGGAGCCCGTGAAACGGCAGCTATCCGCTGGAGCGCCGTTCCTCTTCTCTTCTCCAGGCTGCTGAAGGCAGGTCAGCTGAGCCTCTGGCTCTGAGCTCCCTACTGCTGCATTGTGGGACAGCTCTGTTACCTCTCTCTCCTCCTCTCACAGCCCTCTTCTCTTCTCCAGGCTGGTGAAGGCAGGTCAGCTGAGCCTGTATCTCCAGACTCTGAGCTCCATCCTGCAGCATCGTGGGACAGCTCTGTTACCTCTCTCTCCTCCTCTCATAGCCCTCTTCTCTTCTCCAGGCTGGTGAAGGCAGGTCAGCTGAGCCTCTATCTCCAGACTCTGAGCTCCATCCTGCAGCATCGTGGAACAGCTCTGGGGGTCCACGGGGAGGCTGGTTGGCTGACCTTACGACCCCAGGCCATTTCCTCCCCAGACGCGCTCGCCCTCCTCCACCGCTGGAGCACGCTGACCCACAATGCACCTCTCCTCAGCCAGCTGCAGACCGTGGCGGAGAAACACAAAGTCAAGGAGCTGCTGGGTGAGATATGATGTAGTGCTACTACCAGAACCTTCCTCATGATCTGGCTTTTCTCTCTCTGAATTACCTGCTTTGACAATATGTTTTGGAGCACTGTTATGAAAACCCCTCATGACATTAAACCGTCCGTTCTCTTCCTAAAGTCAGAGGATGTGTGATAAACTTGATTTGCTCCATCTCAGATATGACCTTGCAGGGTTCGTACGGTCATGAAAATCCTGGAAAAGTAATGGAATTTTAAAATGGTATTTTCCAGGCCTGGAAAAGTTTTGGAAAATGATAAAATCCCAAAGGTTTTGGAAAAGTCATGGAAATTAATTTCATAATTTCTGTTAATGTAATTTATTTTGTATTTTATAAATCAAATAAAAAATCTACATATTAGCCAGGATCAGAATGACACTAGCGCATCTGTGTTTTGCGCGCATCACCTGCATAGTATGAGAGGAGTCCGTTGCCAAGGAGATAGAGACAGTCGGACATTGCATCAGCAGGTAGGCCTATAAAATATGATAGAGAACAGGTTAACCAGGTAGCCAATTCAAAACATATATTGAACCCTCTAGTTAACTGTTTAGCTACTATTAGCATGCATTAATGTTTTCGTCATGTCCCCAATAACTTTACACCGGCACCGACACTCGCAAATAAGGCCATACAAAGTTTATTAACTTTTTTGAACCTTTCATATGATTCATTTAAATGATTATTTTTGATGAAACGAACGATTCACTTTGCCATTGTATTAGTTGGGATTCGGTTCAATCGCGGTGAATCGAATAATGTGAATCAAATAATAATTTGTGAATCGTGAACATTATTAACTTTAGGAAATAATTAGATGTAGCCTTTCTTTTGGATTATGTGGCTTCAAAACTTGTTTTGTAGATACTTCCAGTTGATTTGAGCATTCAATGTATGGGACATAGCAACTCAATAGGTGCTAGTCAGCCTGCAAAGTAAACACTTATAATATAGCTAAGATAAATATGACTAAACTAGAAAAAGGCATATAACATATCTGGTTGTAATGTTGCAATGTTTTGCATCAAGGGTGGTCAACCATCCTCCAGGAGAGCTAATGGGTGGTCAGCCATCCTCCAGGAGAGCTAATGGGTGGTCAACCATCCTCCAGGAGAGCTAATGGGTGGTCAGCCATCCTCCAGGAGAGCTAATGGGTGGTCAACCATCCTCCAGGAGAGCTAATGGGTGGTCAGCCATCCTCCAGGAGAGCTAATGGGTGGTTAACCATCCTCCAGGAGAGCTAATGGGTGGTTAACCATCCTCCAGGAGAGCTAATGGGTGGTCAGCCATCCTCCAGGAGAGCTAATGGGTGGTCAACCATCCTCCAGGAGAGCTAATGGGTGGTTAACCATCCTCCAGGAGAGCTAATGGGTGGTCAGCCATCCTCCAGGAGAGCTAATGGGTGTGCAGGTTTTATTTGTATTCCAGTCCCCCTCTAACAAACCACAACCGGACCTTGATAAAACTGGCTCTCTTTGAGCAGGGCTGGATCAAATGCCTGCACACCCAGCAGCTCTCCAGACTGAGGGCTGACCATGTGTTTTTTACAGTAGCCTAACAGGTATTCTACTATGTGGGGGGGGGGGGTTGTTGTCTTGCTCAATGACAGGAGATCGTACATGGGATCAGAGTTAATAATAATAAGCCATTTAGCAGACGCTTTTATCCAAAGCAACTTACAGTCATGCGTGCATACATTTTTGTGTATGGGTGGTCCCGGGGATCGAACCCACTACCCTGGCGTTACAAGCGCCGTGCTCTACCAGCTGAGCTACAGAGGACCACAGAGTTGATACCACATTACGCTGACTTTTCTATACAGCGCCCTCTGTAATTATTGGGACAGTGACACATTTTGTTGTTGTTTTGGCTCTGTACTCCAACACATGATAAAATGAGTGAGAAGGTTACAGATGCACAAATATCATACCCCCAAGACATGCTAACCTCTCACCCATTACCATAACAGGGGAGGTTAGCATTTATTGGGGGGGGTATGATATTTGTGCGTCTAACTTTCTCGCTCATCATTATTCACAATTAATTCAGGACTATCCGTAACCATGGTAGCATCCACATTTAATGTAGAAGTGTTTAGAAAACATATTCTATTCTTATTTTAGATTTAAAAGTGACTCCAAAATGACACACTACATTATTTACCATTCATTTCTATTGGGCACAAAATAATCTGAAACACAACCAAAACAAACAGCAAATGCATCCAACAAGTTTGTAAAGCTTGATGTATTCATTGCGTGATAGGAATATGGGACCAAATACAACACTTTTGACTACTTTAATACACATATACAGTAAGTGAATTTGTCCCAATACTTTTGGTCCCCTAAAATGGGGGGACTATGTACAAAAAGTAATTTCTATACGGTTCATCCGATATGGATGGAAATAACCTCATATTAAAGCTGACAGTCTGCACTTTAAGATCATAGTCATTGTATAATTTCAAATCCAAAGTGCTGGAGTACAGAGCCAAAACAACAACATATGTGTCACTGTCCCAATAATTACGGAGGGCGCCGTATGTACGTAGAGACGCCGCCAGTTGTTGGTCATGGAAATGTGGTTAAAAGTCATGGAAAAGTCATGAAATTCCATCTGTCAAACTGTGCATGAACCTTGCCGTGACAAACCTCTGTACTGGCACTGGTCTCAGCTTGGCATTATTCACCCCCTAGTCCTTGTCAGTGACAGCAGAATCAACATGTCTGTCTGTGTTTCTGTACCTGCTCAGGGTCGGGCAGGGAGAAAGGCAGAGGGAGAGGCTGCTCTCTCCAGGCCCAGGCCCGCTCCAACTCCCGACCAAAGGAACAGGGGGAGGAAGGAGAGGCAGAGAGACGAGAGGAGGAAAAGACGACTCTGCTGGAGAAGTGTACCCCTCACCTCAGGAGTATCTTTACCCACTGGGAGCCGGTCTCCCCTGCCTGTCCCCCCTCTCCCCCCACCAGTCCACCTGCCCCCCGAACCCCGACCTCCACCCCCCTGGCCAACACCACAGCCCACCTTCTCACCGGGTGGGTCCTGAGCTCCTTGGTAGAGGGATCCTCCACCTACGAGGACAAAAGGACAGTCCACTTCCTCCGCTGGTTCCAGAAGACTGTCCTGCCTCACAGAGACATAGTGGACATGGTGGTGGCTGACCCTGTTATGAGACTGGACCTGCTCAGGCTCTACCACCAGGTCTGTGAGCCCCAGGCCCAGCCCCAGGGCCAGCCCTCTTCCTGGGTAGAGCACGTCCAGCTGTTCACCAACGTTATGACCCAGCTCCTGGAGGCCAGAGGCTGCGCTGAGAGTGACCTGCACAGGGCCGTGCTCACCGCATGCGGCCTAGGAACACCATGTAATGACCAGACCACGAAGGGTAAGAGAGTTTATTTTACCGTAACAGGGGAAATTGCAGTGGTTTGAAAAATAACATAAGATATAGCTACAAATTCCCAGAAAAAAACAGAGTTACATTGAAACCGGTTTGCGTCACTTGTGTTGCTTTGGTCGTGTAAAAGGAAATGGCACATCTCATACGCTGTTGTTGTTCCTCTCCTCTCCTCCAGAAGGTCTGATGCTGCTGTCTCTGTACGTCCATGAGATATGGAGCGGAGCGAAGAGCCCAGAGGTGTTCCTGAGCCATGCCAGACTAGTGAATGAGATCCAGGGTTCTATGGGGACCGAGCGACAGAAGTCCAAACGACGCACCCAGACGCACACGGCCCTCGGGACCATCTGTAGTAACCTCCTCTCAGGGCTGCAGTCTACTGTTGCACCAATAGGAGTTACAGAGTTGTGTCCCGAATGACACCCTATTTAGGACACTACTTTTTGACCGGGGGCCTCTGGTCAAAAAGTAGTGAACTACACTGAGTGTACAAATCATTAAGAACACCTGCTCTTTCCATGACATAGACTGGCCAGGCGAAAGCTATGATTCCTTATTGATGTCACTTGTTAAATCCACTTAAAATCAGTGTAGATGAACGAGAGGAGACAGGTTAAAGAAGGATTTTTAAGCCTTGAGACATGGATTGTGTATGTGTGCCATTCAGAGGGTGAATGGGCAAGACAAAATATTTAAGTGCCTTTGAATGGGGTATGGTAGTAGGTGCCAGGTGCACCGGTTTGTAACACTGTTGGGTTTTTCACGCTCAACAGTTTCCCGTGTGTATCAAGAATGGTCCACCACCCAAAGGACATCCAGCCAACTGTGGGAAGCATTGGAGTCATCATGGGCCAGTATCCCTGTGGAACACTTTCGACACCTTTTAGAGTCCATGTCCCGAAGGAATTGAGGCTGTTCTGATGGCAAAAGGGGGTGCAACTCAATATTAGGAAGGTGTGTTTTGTACACTCAGTGTATATGGGGAATAGAGAACAGTTCCATACAGAGTTGAGATAAGTGTGCACAACTCAGTTTCGTGCAAATCATTAATTTACGTCAGTGAGAGACAGAGGAAATTTGTGTGGATCTCAAGTCAGAATACAGCCATGTATGCGTACTTGTACACATTTGAAAAAACGGTGTTCACTCATAAAATGGAGGCCTCATTATTTTGCATCTGAATTTTCTAAAAGAGGTTGTGTGTTTTGTATGTAAATCATTAAATGAATTTAATTTTTTTTGTTCATCTTCTGTTCAAAACATTCACTTCTCTTTTATAAAATGTTGTAAAACTATTTTGGTGTGGTCTTGTATTTGAATATAAACATATGAATCCCACTTTTGTAACCAGGTTATTACATTGTAGGTAGTCAATAATAATAATAATAATAATATGCCATTTAGCAGACGCTTTTATCCAAAGTGACTTACAGTCATGTGCGCATACATTTTTACGTATGGGTGGTCCCGGGGATCGAACCCACTACCCTGGTGTTACAAGCGCCATGCTCTACAATGTTACAAACAGCTGCTTATAATAGTTATGAAGAGTTCACAACTTCCAACAGACCATATCAGACCCAAATGCAATATCCTGCCAATGTGTCCTTGAGGCCCTGGCTGCCCTCTGCTCCAACCTGTGTGTGTATGTACACTACCGGTCAAAAGTTTTAGAACACCTACTCATTCAAGGGTTTTTCTTTTATTTTTACTATTTTCTACATTGTAGAATAATAGCGAAGACATCAAAAACTATGAAATAACACATATGGAATCATGTAGTAACCAAAAAAGTGTTAAACAAATCAAAATGCCTTGATGACAGCTTTGCACACTTTTGGCATTCTCTCAACCAGCTTCACCTGGAATGCTTTTCCAACAGTCTTGAAGGAGTTCCCACATATGCTGAGCACTTGTTGGCTGCTTTTCCTTCACTCTGCGGTTTGACTCATCCCAAACCATCTCAATTTGGTTGAGGTCGGGGGATTGTGGAGGCCAGGTCATCTGATGCAGCACTCCATCACTCTCCTTGGTAAAATAGCCCTTACGCAGCCTGGAGGTGTGTTGGGTCATTGTCCTGCTGAAAAACAAATGATAGTCCCACTAAACCCAAACCAGATGGGATGGCGGATCGCTGCAGAATGCTGTGGTAGCCATGCTGGTTAAGTGTGCCTTGAATTCTAAATAAATCACAGACAGTGTCACCAGCAAAGCACCCCCACACCATAACACCTCCTCCTCCATGCTTTACGGTGGGAACTACACATGCGGAGATCATCCGTTCACCCACACCGCGTCTCACAAAGACACGGCGGTTGGAACCAAAAATCTCCAATTTGGACCCCAGACCAAAGGACAGATTTCCACCGGTCTAATGCCCATTGCTCGTGTTTCTTGGCCCAAGCAAGTCTCTTCTTATTATTGACGTCCTTTAGAAGTGGTTTCTTTGCAGCAATTCGACCATGAAGGCCTGATACACACAGTCTCCTCTGAACAGTTGATGTTGAGATGTGTCTGTTACTTGAACTCTGTGAAGCATTTATTTGGGCTGCAATTTCTGAGGCTGGTAACTCTAATGAACTTATCCTCTGTAGCAGAGGTAACTCTGGGTCTTCCTTTCCTGTGGCGGTCCTCATGAGAGCCAGTTTCATCATAGCGCCTGATGGTTTTTGCGACTGCACATGAAGAAACTTTCAATTTTCCGTATTGACTGACCTTCATGTCTTAAAGTAATGATGGACTGTCATTTATCTTTGCTTATTTGAGCTGTTCTTGCCATAATATGGACTTGGTCTTTTACCAAATAGGGCTATCTTTTGTATACCCCCCCCACTTGTCACAACACAACTGATTGGCTCAAACGCATTAAGAAGGAAAGAAATTCCACAAATTAACTTTTAAGAAGGCACACCTGTTGATTGAAATGCATTCCAGGTGACTACCTCATGAAGCTGGTTGAGAGAATGCCAAGAGTGTGCAAAGTTGTCATCAAGGCAAAGGGTAGCTACTTTGAAGAATCTCAAATATAAAATAGATTTTGATTTGTTTAACACTTTTTTGGTTACTACATGATTCCTTATGTGTTATTTCATAGTTTTGATGTCTTCACTATTATTCTACAATGTAAAAAATAGTAAAAATAAAGAAAAACCCTTGAATGAGTAGGTGTTCTAAAACTTTTGACTGGTAGTGTATGTCTTTCAGAGGGGTTGGGATAAAGCAGAAGTATTCTCCATCTCCATCAGGGTAGTGTGTGTCTTTCAGAGGGGTTGGGATAAAGCAGAAGGATTCTCCATCAGGCAGAATTGGATCTAGGGTCCCTCCATGATTTCTTGGACTTTTTGGAGCTGTGAGCTCTGCACAGAAAATACAATAAATAGCATTAAACAAGTGCAAGTAGGAAACTCTTTGGTTTTCCCATCAGTGAGTCCTAACAATTAGCTTTATCACCCTTTCAGATTCAGAGCATCATAACGTCTGTCTGTAAAACATGACCTGAAATACGCTGTACTGAGGAACTTGATGGAATGAGACTCAAAGGAACACTTACTTGGGTAGATTGACTGAACGGGACATGAAAGTCAAAATGACAAACAGGAATCCCACAAAAGCAGCCAGACTGATCCAGAATATGATCACTATCAGGTCTGAAAGGGGTAGAAGAGGGACAATGTTAGTTAGTATTGCTGCGTTACACTAAGTATTTGTCCCAAATGGCTTCCTAATCCCTATATAGTGCACTACTTTTGACCAGTATAGTTTGCTACTTATGGACCCTGGTCAAAAGTAGTGCACTATATAGGGAATATGGGGCCATTCGGGACGCGCTGCTGCACACTAAGAGACGATGGTAAAATAAAGCCTTTTCAATACTCACACTTGTTATATTTCAGTTTGCGCTCGTCCACTGGTATTGGGTCGAGGTAATCGTAGTAATATTCCCACTCGTATCTCCACGAGTCCTGTGAGGAGTTAGTGGAGTTCGTCATCCTCATGGTCAGTAGTGTGGGAATGCCTTTCCTTTCAAAGATTTATGGTGCTCTCTCCCTCCCTCGCGCCTGCCCTCTCTCCCTTTCTCTCTCTCTCTCAATTCAATTTAAGGGGCATTCTTGGCATGGGAAACATATGTTTACATTGGCAAAGCAAGTGAAATGGATAATAAACTAAAGTGAAATAAACAATAAATAGGAAAATAACATTAAACTCACACAAGTTCCAAAAGGATAAAGACATTTCAAATGTCATATTATGTCTATATACAGTGTTGTAACGATCTCTCTCTCAAACCGAGATCATGATAAAACATTAAAAAAACAAGGGACTGTTATGTATCGATCAGATCTCAACTTTTCATAAAAAGTAAAACCATGGGTGGCTCATAGAAATAGATTCTAGATTATATTTATATGGGGTGGTTTAGCTTGGGTTTGTGAAGTGTAATTTTCAAATTTTCTTTGTACAGCTTTCTTGTGTTGTTGTCGGCTACCCTTGAAATCCACATCGATCTTTATGATTAGAATAATTGAGTTTACTGTAAATTAGCAATTTATCATCACCATTCTCAATTTGTGATAAACTCTTGAATATTTTGCTGACCCCACTGCTCACCCCTGTGGGGTGTCATTGCAGCAATCCCGTCCTCTTCTAGTCTCTCTCGCGAGAATTTGGTTCTGCGTTCCAAGACGTTTTTCCCTCGGAAATGTTTTGGCCACAGATAGAACAATGCACCAGATATTTCATCGGATGTATAAATGTGAAGCATCCGGTTGGCGTTTTCACTCACTACCAAATATGGTGGTGAGAGGAAGCCCAGTGGCCGACAGCGGGAGATGGAGCGAAATTGATTTTGGCCGATATTCTGCTAATTTTCTCATCGATTAAACATTTGATCTCCATACAGTTTTCTGTTTCTAAAATTAGAATCTGTAACAAACCGAGTGGACTGCGTTTTGTAGAATTTACCCCTTTGCCAAAGTTTCAAAAAAAATTGCGTTGTTTAGGAGTGCAGAGGCGAATTGAGTTATTTTACACGCCCGCTTCATAGGGTAGGCGTTCCCTAACGGAAATATGCAAATAAATGATACAACGCGCCAATAGGATCTCACTAGCTCGTGCTTGGCCCCGCTCACTTCCTTGCTTGGCTCTGCCCACTATGCTTCATTTGCTCCCGTTGGAAACGACAGGCTGTGTTCTATCTTGGGTTAGTTATAAATATCTTTGGCCATACCTGTTATCGACAAGCGGATACACGGGGTAGCAACGAGAGCGGATGTTTGCTACGCTACGAATATATAAACATAGCTAGCTAGCTAAGTCACCAAGTATTATTCACTTAAAAGGATAATTTATCGGCACGTCAACAAATAAGTATGGATTCCGTCAACGCTTTCAACTTGGAGGTAAAACATGAAGCTGTCTTTGTAGCTGTCGGTTTCGGTTAGCTAACTACGTCGCTATCAAGCCAGCTAACCCAGAGGCAGAGATATCTCTGCTGGCTAACCAAGTGTCGGTGTAGCTAGCTAGTTATCTGGCCAAATATGTCCTAATTTAGCCAACTGTGTACCATGTTACTAAAACGATCTAGCCCACTAGAAGGACAATGTTTTAATTTAATAGCAAATCATACGTTAACTAGCTGCTACCCACTTGTGACCTTTCCAATCAACAACTCAAACATGGCTACCCAGCTAGCTAGCTAAAAGCTATCATGCCAGATGGCGAACTTTGTTTTTTCTTGTACACCTAAGATGGAGCATCAGCCTCAGAGTATTGTTGCTGGTCTCCCATCATTAATGCACACACCATGCCAGAAACAGCTGAGATAATGTGAACATTATTGCACTGCCAGATTTCTGTTATTTGGGTTGATAGGGCCGGCCTGTATTAGCCAATGGTTCCTAATTGAGCGAACTAACTAGTTGGCTACAGTAGCTAGTTAACTGCTATGTGGTGGTTTCGTTAAAGGAAGTGCAGTACATGGTTATGTAACTATAAGCTTGGTAACGTTAGTTGGGCAGTTTTATATGTACAAAATTATTTGTCTAAATAAAAACTATTTGTGAATATAACTGAAGTGTTGTGGGGTAGCTAGCGTTATTCTAGGTAACTAGCTGTTTTCCTCTTGCAGGTGATTTATAGTAGCCAGTTAGATTCCTGGTAACAGTTACTTTTTAAGCCTTCTAAAATATGGCAGCATGACTTTTCATCATTCTCCATGTTGTACATGTTTGCCTGTACATGCACCATGTGTTCAAATGTAGATGCATCAGTGTTTTTTCAATTAACGTTATCTGTCTACCCTCACTCCCTCAGCTTTGGTGTAACCGTGCTTGTAATATAAAACACAAAATGTGAATTTTGGATGATTTTAATGTGGACCGGATTAGATGACCTTGTTTAGGTGCTAGCTAAAGCTATTCTTCGTTTTCTTCTAACTGAAGTTATTCGCCATGATTGACATGAAGCCTCCGATATCACGAGCAAAGATGATGTCAGTCACTAAATCAGCAATAAAGGCGATCAAGGTAGGTTAGAGCAACGTGTGTGTGACCCTGTGTATACTGTATATAAGGAGCACTGTACTGTTAACTTATCAGATGAGTGTCTCATTGAAAATGAAATACTGGTGAAGTAATTTTTCTGATGCTTTTAATGTGACCTTGTATAAATTCACACCATGAAACATTTTTAATCTTGTTTCCGTTTCATGTCCCCTCTCAGCTATACAAGCATGTCGTCCAGATTGTGGAGAAGTTCATCAAGAAGGTAAGTCATGGGAAAAACAACCCATGGAACTATTATCAAGAGTGGTTGGCTTTGCTTTCAGACAATGCCAATAGCCTGAAAGTGACCGCATGCTGCCCATCCGGAACAGTTACTGCATATTTTGTGACGTGTTTTGTTTTGGTCTTTAGTAAAGTAATTGTTTCGGCTGTTTTCGCGCGCACGTTTTTTCTCTCGAGGCAAGCCGAAGTCTACGCCCCTTCGTCAGTGATTGGTCAACAGTAGGGATTCTTAATGAAGTGATTGACATTCAACGAGAGACAAATGTTTCATTCACATGTATTCACTTGAAATACCGCACAAAACATCTTAGTTGGATGTAAAATTGCGCGATTAAGATCTCCTCTGCAAAAATGTAAACTAATTACATATTTCTTGAGTTGTCTTCGATTAATTCTGACTATTTTGAGGAAGTGTATACTGGCTATGGCATCTCAAGATGGACAAACAGTACTATTGCTGCTTTTTTTCTTATTTTTCAAGCGAGTATGCGAGCAAACTCATTCGGTTTGCCTATAGGCATCAGCCGAACCAAAGCATGTAGAAGGCTTTAGTCTTGGAAACCATAAAACAAAATCAAAAGTTTTTACCCTTTTATAAAATGGTTATAAAACATTTAATGTTTTTACCCTTATTGTAATTTGTAGACCAATGATAAGGTGAAATACCAGTGATAATAAAATCTGAGACCTCTTCCTCCAGTGTAAGCCAGAGCTGAAGGTTCCTGGCCTATACGTGGTGGACTCCATAGTCCGACAGTCACGACACCAGTTTGGAGTGGACAAGGACGTCTATGGACCCAGGTTCCAAAAGAACTTCACCCCGACCTTCCAGAACCTCTACCTCTGTCCACACGATGACAAGGTAGGGTTATTACTGTAGATGTTTCTTTATTGGTGTTTCACCAAGGCAGGGACGCACATTTTTAGATTCTAGCACTAAATCAAATCAAATCAAATCAAAATTTATTGGTCACATGCGCCGAATACAACAGGTGCAGACATTACAGTGAAATGCTTACTTACAGCCCTTAACCAACAGTGCATTTATTTTAAACAAAAAAGTAAAAATAAAACAACAACAACAAAAAAAAAGTGTTGAGGGAAAAAAAAGAGCAGAAGTAAAATAAAGTGAGAGTAGGGATGCTATATATACAGGGGGGTACCGTTGCAGAGTCAATGTGCGGGGGCACCGGCTAGTTGAGGTAGTTGAGGTAATATGTACATGTGGGTAGAGTTAAAGTGACTATGCATAAATACTTAACAGAGTAGCAGCAGTGTAAAAAGGATGGGGTGGGGGGGCAGTGCAAATAGTCCGGGTAGCCATGATTAGCTGTTCAGGAGTCTTATGGCTTGGGGGTAGAAGCTGTTGAGAAGTCTTTTGGACCTAGACTTGGCACTCCGGTACCGCTTGCCGTGCGGTAGCAGAGAGAACAGTCTATGACTAGGGTGGCTGGAGTCTTTGACAATTTTGAGGGCCTTCCTCTGACACCGCCTGGTATAGAGGTCCTGGATGGCAGGAAGCTTTGCCCCAGTGATGTACTAGGCCGTACGCACTACCCTCTGTAGTGCCTTGCGGTCAGAGGCCAAGCAGTTGCCATACCAGGCGGTGATGCAACCAGTCAGGATGCTCTCGATGGTGCAGCTGTAGAATTTTTTGAGGATCTGAGGACCCATGCCAAATCTTTTTAGTCTCCTGAGGGGGAATAGGCTTTGTCGTGCCCTCTTCACGACTGTCTTGGTGTGTTTGGACCATGATAGTTCGTTGGTGATGTGGACACCAAGGAACTTGAAGCTCTCAACCTGTTCCACTACAGCCCCGTCGATGAGAATGGGGGCGTGCTCAGTCCTCTTTTTTTTCCTGTAGTCCACAATCATCTCCTTTGTCTTGGTCACGTTGAGGGAGAGGTTGTTGTCCTGGCACCACACGGCCAGATCTCTGACCTCCTCCCTATAGGCTGTCTCATCGTTGTCGGTGATCAGGCCTACCACTGTTGTGTCGTCGGCAAACTTAATGATGGTGTTGGAGTCGTGCCTGGCCATGCAGTCATGGGTGAACAGAGAGTACAGGAGGGGACTGAGCACGCACCCCTGAGGGGCCCCCGTGTTGAGGATCAGTGTGGCAGATGTGTTGTTACCTACCCTTACCACCTGGGGGCGGCCCGTCAGGAAGTCCAGGATCCAGTTGCAGAGGGAGGTGTTTAGTCCCAGGATCCTTAGCTTAGTGATGAGCTTAGAGGGCACTATGGTGTTGAATGCTGAGCTGTAGTCAATGAATAGCATTCTCACGTAGGTGTTCCTCTTGTCCAGGTGGGAAAGGGCAGTGTGGAGTGCAATAGAGATTGCATCATCTGTGGATCTGTTGGGGCGGTATGCAAATTGGAGTGGGTCTAGGGTTTCTGGGATAATGTTGTTGATGTGAGCCATGACCAGCCTTTCAAAGCACTTCATGGCTACAGACGTCAGTGCTACGGGTCGGTAGTCATTTAGGCAGGTTATCTTAGAGTCCTTGGGCACGGGGACTATGGTGGTCTGCTTGAAACATGTTGGTATTACAGACTCAGTCAGGGACATGTTGAAAATGTCAGTGAAGACACTTGCCAGTTGGTCAGCACATGCTCGGAGTACACGTCCTGGTAATCCGTCTGGCCCTGCGGCCTTGTGAATGTTGACCTGCTTAAAAGTCTTACTCACATCGGCTACGGAGAGCGTGATCACATAGTCATCCGGAACAGCTGGTGCTCTCATGCATGCTTCAGTGTTGCTTGCCTCGAAGCGAGCATAGAAGTGGTTTAGCTCGTCTGGTAGGCTTGTGTCACTGGGCAGCTCGCGGCTGTGCTTCCCTTTGTAGTCTGTAATAGTTTTCAAGCCCTGCCACATCCGACGAGCGTCAGAGCCAGTGTAGTACGATTCAATCTTAGACCTGTATTGACTCTTTGCCTGTTTGATGGTTCGTCGGAGGTCATAGCGGGATTTCTTATAAGCGTCCGGGTTAGAGTCCCGTTCCTTGAAAGCGGCAGCTCTACCCTTTAGCTCAGTGCGGATGTTTCCTGTAATCCATGGCTTCTGGTTGGGGTATGTACGTACGGTCGCTGTGGGGACGACATCATCGATGCACTTATTGATGAAGCCAGTGACTGATGTGGTGTACTCCTCAATGCTGTCTGAAGAATCCCGGAACATGTTCCAGTCTGTGCTAGCAAAACAGTCCTGTAGCTTAGCATCTGCGTCATCTGACCACTTTTTTTATTAACCGAGTCACTGGTGCTTCCTGCTTTAGTTTTTGCTTATAAGCAGGAATCAGGAGGATAGAGTTATGGTCAGATTTGCCAAATGGAGGGCGAGGGAGAGCTTTGTATGCGTCTCTGTGTGTGGAGTAGAGGTGTCTAGAGTTTGTATTCCTCTGGTTGCACATTTAACATGCTGGTAGAAATTAGGTAGAACGGATTTAAGTTTCCCTGCATTAAAGTCCCCGGCCACTAGGAGCGCTGCATCTGGATGAGCGTTTTCCTGTTGATTAATGGCCTTGTACAACTCATTCAGTGCAATCTTAATGCCAGCATTGGTTTGTGGTGGTAAATAGACAGCTATGAAAAATATAGATGAAAACTCTCTTGGTAAATAGTGTGGTCTACAGCTTATCATAAGATACTCTACCTCAGGCGAGCAAAACCTCGAGACTTCCTTAGTATTTGATTTTGTGCACCAGCTGTTGTTTACAAATATACACAGACCGCCACCCTTTGTCTTACCGGAGTCAGCCGTTCTGTCCTGCCGATGTAGCGTATAGCCTGCTAGCTGAATGTTATCATTGTCGTCGTTCAGCCACGACTCGGTGAAACATAATATATTACAGTTTTTAATGTCCCGTTGGTAGGATAACCGTAATCTTAAATCGTCCACTTTATTTTCAAAAGATTGAACGTTGGCTAATAGGATTGATGGAAGAGGCAGTTTACTCGCTCGCCGTCGGATCCTTACAAGGCACCCCGATCTCCGTCCCCGATATCTCCGTCTCTTCCTCACGCGAATGACGGGGATTTGGGCCTTGTCGGGTGTCTGTATGATATCCTTCGCGGCCGCCTCGTTGAAGAAAAAATCTTCGTCCAATACGAGGTGAGTAATCGCTGTCCTGATATCCAGAAGCTCTTTTTGGTTATAAGAGACGATGGCAGAAACATTATGTACAAAATAAATTACAAATAACGCGGAAAAACACACATAATAGTACAATTGGTTAGAGGGCTGTAAAACGGCAGCCATCTTCTCCGGCGCTGTTCTCTCAGACTACGGACACACTAATCCGTAGTTTAGTCATGGATGATTGTGTTCAGTAGTTTAGTCATGGATGATTGTGTTCAGTCAATCCGTAGTTGAGTAATGGATGATTTGAAGCTTTTGGACATCAGAGCAATGTTGAGGGAATCCTATTTGAGTCAGAAAAATATACTCATATGATAGGTGAGATATAGAAAACCTTGCAGAGAGCCGATCCAACTGACAGTGTCCCCTATTGGAACCCAGAGTTAGAAAGAACTGAAATTGGCACAAGATGGAGGAGGTGTTGGAATGAAATTACAGTTAATGAAAATGTACGCTTAATCCAGTATAAATGAATGTATTATACAAGAAACAAAATTCACAAATTCTACAGCACAACGGCAGAGTCGTGTCTGAAGTTTAAAACTTAACAACGACTCAATAATTCATGCCTTCTGGGAATGTTATAAAGTCCAGAAGTTATGGGCGGAGTTAGATAAACGGCTGTCAGAAGGATTACAATGTAAGTTTCCTTTTAATCCATCTGTCTGCATATTACAAGAGATGGCATAGGAGGGTGCGGTGAGATACCCGATGGGTTGGCCAATATTATTTTAATCACTTATATTGAAGAAGCTATTACATAAATATTGGAAGTCAAATGATACTCCAACATTTAGCACCACCCCAACATCAACAGGAAGATAAGTGTTTCCAATGACCTCATCAACCAATTAGTAGGCAATGCCTACTGTTAGGTTCTGACAAACAGAGTGGAAAAACTAACGGACAACTAGTCAAAGCTCAAACCAAGTTTATTCACCCAGTGGGTCAAACGGCTACAAAGACATGTTTCCACCAGCACAAGTATTTATACCCTCCTTTATGCGGAGTCTCCTCCTTGCACCTCTAAACACTACATCTTTGTTGCTAGGCAGGAAGCTAAGTGAAGTGTAATAAATGGCCAGCCAGGTTTCCCCGGGCCGGCGGGGCTTTGCCTTGGTGGACTCTGGTACATTCTAATGTCTTGATTCCATCTGAAATACACAGCGAAATGATTGAAAACTTTAAAGACTTTACCTCCCAGATTGGAGAAATTAGTTGTGATTTTGTGTAGAAAGACTTTACAATTAAAATGACTGAAAACGTCTGAATTCAGTGCGTTGTTAGTTGTTCTGGATGTGGTCTAGGTCTAGGACTATACGATCAGGACTATATGATCTAAGTAAGAGAACATTAAACCTTTTTAACATTTAACCTGTCTTCTCTGGAGATTAAAGTCATATTTACAGTTTTACTGCAAGATATGAATTGCCACAATTATGTTTGTTCTTCAAATGATGTATTTTATTAAAACAGAAAATGAATCAAATAACCCACATCGTCTTGAGAAATAAAATGTTAAGGTTTAGTTTTTCCAAGTTTCAGTTTTTTTTTATGTGTTTGCTCGCAAAATTACCCTTTTTCATAGAACGTGCAATGTTGTTGTTTTTCTAAGTCCCACAACAATGCTTAAACCACTTTTGAGGTCTGGGAAAAATCAGGGGAACTTTTGATTTTTGGATGTAGTTACCCTTTAATTCAAGTGCACGAGGCAGTTGTTTAGTGGTGTTTTTCATGATATCATTCTACCAGGTAACAATAGGCTACTTTGTAGTTAACATTTTAATTGAGAAGGTTTTTGGGAAAGCCTTTCCATCTATCAGAAGACTGTTTTCATTAGCATCATCGCTAACGGCTACACAAAGTGGTAGACGAGTGCACTGCACACACACAGACGGGCGTTCTCATTGCCTCTTCAGAAAAGTCGCAGGAAATACAAATCACTGATGCGTTCTGTTCATGTCTTATGATTTAACTTGGGCAAATGTATTACTTTTCAATACATTTAGTTGATTCCCTTCTAAAGTCAATACATTTAGTTGATTCCCTACTAAAGTCAATAAATTTTTTAATATTGTTGAATTCCGTTTTAATGCCTGGATTCCTTGAGTGCCCTGATGATCCTATCTGGACCAGAATGAGGCTCTCCACTACCTGTTGTTCCTGCAGTGATGATTCACCATCTTCATCGAATGTTTTCATAATGTATCTGCAGGTGATCTCCAAAAAGACTAGGCCTATCAGTATCCAATGCAAATTAGGGAACCAAAGGAACGGCTCTCTCAGCGATGCGATTCGGTAGGCTACACTGACTGATGAGACGAGAGTCACTCACTTTATCGTCACTGTTTGGCAAGCCCCGACATCCTAGGAAATCCTTTGGTTTACTTGTCCCGATGCGATGCCATGGACATATAACTACGTTGTATGATTTACGAATAGCAAAGGGGTATAGGAGATTGACTTTATTCACCTTTTATAAACTAGTCAACGCTTGCTGTTCGGTTGTCAATAAAACACACAGTAAATAGTCTACTATACACCACGACTCCGTGGCTGGTTATAGAAAATAAATGAACGTGTCAGAAAACAATAATTAGGGTAAGAGGATTGACTCATCGTTACCACTTACATTAAATGGGACGTGCAAATTCACTAGCGTCATGCTCGCTCTCCTTCGTTTAGCTTGAATTCAACTAATTGGTTTTGAGCCAGGTGTGGTTGTATTGAGCTGGTACAAAAAATGAGAGTTGAGAAATGTTGCTGATCAACTCAACGGACAACTAAAGCATAACTGTAAACTTCTCTCATTATGGGTACTTTCCCTCTCTCTCTGCAGAGTAAGATCATCCGTGTTCTCAACCTGTGGCAGAAGAACGCTGTGTTTGAGATGGACATCGTCCAGCCCCTGTTGGACATGGCTACCGGCTCCTTAGTCCCTGCTCCCTCCCCCCAGGAGGATCTCCAGGCCCAGCCCCCAGTCTCCAGTACCTCCATAGCTGCAGTTCACCTCCAGACCCAGCCCCCGGTCTCCAGTACCTCCATAGCTGCAGTTCACCTCCAGGCCCAGCCCCCGGTCTCCAGTACCTCCATAGCTGCAGCCCTGCCCCAGCTTCCCCCGCAGCTCCAGAACCCCGAGGCCCTGGCTGCCGTGGCCCAGCTCTTCCAGTCCGGACAGGGACACGAGGTGAGTGAGAGCCGTAGAAGGAAAGAATGCATCCGCTGTACCAAGTCAGCCGTGGTGAGCGTACCCATGGAGATCCTGTATTCTAATTCTATGAGAGTTACCCATGGGGTTACCTGTCAGATTGCCATGGTTAGAGGTTCTATTCCAGTTCTACTCGTTCTAAGTCTGTTGTTATAGCGACACACTTACACACTACTAGCTCATACACCCCACAACAACATATGACTGGGACAGAACATTCAAATTAAATGGGTCTTGTATCCTCTTCACTGTTGCTCTTTCTTGACCAGTCATTTGGTTCTTTACTGTAAACTATGTAATTCTTCTGAATAAAGTTCTATACCAGGCTAATAAAGAATTAAATACATGATATTAGCTTGCTTGTCACCCAGGTAGTAACTGATTTGATGGATTGAGTGTAATTGGGCTCTATTCCTTCCTGTCTGTGTCCAGCTTCAGAAGATGCTCCAGAGATTCCAACCAGGGCAGCAGACCCCTCCTGTGGTTCCCAACGCCATGGCTGACCAGACCCCTCCTATGGTTCCCAACGCCATGGCTGACCAGACCCCTCCTATGGTTCCCAACGCCATGGCTGACCAGACCCCTCCTGTGGTTCCCAACGCCATGGCTGACCACCCACAGATGGTCCAAGGCCAGCATAACTCACACCATCCACTGTTCAACACACACCACACGCAGCCTACGGAGCAAAATAACTCACTAGCTAAGGTAATGCATTATTATTGTACGCAAAGCACATTTCTGACCAACAGATAATTTTGAGGCCTAATATTATAACAGGACAGCTCTTCCGTGGTTTTCATAAAGCCTCCGTGAACGGGATGGTCAGTGGTCCGTCAGGGATATTAAGTAAGCTCTTGAGTGATTGTTATGGATGTGTCACTAAATCAGGGTTTTGTGATGTATGGATGTGTAGCTACACTGAACGAAAAATATAAATGCAACGTTCTACAATTTCAGTTACAGTTCATATAAGGAAATCAGTCAATTGAAATAAATAAATTAGGCCCTAATCTATGGATTTCACATGACTGGGAATACAGATATGCATACCTTAAAAAAAAAAAAAAAAAGTAGGTGGCGTGGATCAGGAAACCAGTCAGTGTCTGGTGTGACCACCATTTGCCTCATGCAGCGTGACATCTCCTTCGCATAGAGTTGATCAGGCTGTTGATTGTGGCCTGTGGAATGTTGGCCTGTGGAATGTTGTCCCACTCTTTTAATGACTGTGCGAAGTTGCTGGATATTGTCTGGAACTGGAACATGCTGTCGTACACGTCGATCCAGAGCATCCCAAACATGCTCAATGGGTGACAAGTCTGGTGAGTATGCAGGCCATGGAAGAACTGGGACATTTTCAGCTTCCAGGAATTGTGTATAGATCCTTGCGACATTGGGCTGTGCATTATCGTACTGAAACATGAGGTGATGGCGGTGGATGAATGGCAATACAATAGGCCTCAGGATCTCGCCACAGTATCTCTGGGCATTCAAATTGCCATTTTCCGTAGCTTATGCCTCTGCCAATACCATAACCCCACCGCCACCATTGGGCATTTGCTCACTGAAGTCAGTTACGACGCCGAACTGCAGTCAGGTCAAGACCCTCGTGAGGACGACGAGCACGCAGATGAGCTTCCCTGAGACGGTTTCTGATAGTTTGTGCAGAAATTCTTCAGTTGTGCAAACCCACAGTTTCATCAGCTGTCCAGGTGGCTGGTCTCAGACGATCCCGCAGGTGTAGGAGCCGGATGTGGAGGTCCTGGACTGGCGTGGTTACACGTGGTTGTGAGGCCAGTTGGATGTACTGCTAAATTCTCTAAAACAACGTTTGAGGTGGCTTATGGTAGAGAAATTAACATTAAATTATCTGGCAACAGCTCTGGTGGACATTCCTGCACTCAGCATGCCAATTGCACGCTCCCTCAACTTGTGACAAAACTGCACATTTTTGGAGTGGACTTTTATTGTCCCCAGCACAAGGTGCACCTGTGTAATGATCATGCTGTTTAATGCCACACCTGTCAGGTGGATGGATTATCTTGGCAAAGGAGAAATGCTCACTAACAGTGATGGAAACAAATTTGTACACAATTTCAAAAATGCCTGCTGTCTTTTTCAGCTCATGAGACCAACACTTTACATGTTGCGTTTTATATTTCTGTTCAGTATAAATCATGGCAATCTGATTGTTATGCCGGTCTGTCTTCAGAAACTCCTGGACCGCTTTGATTACGACGACGAACCAGAAGAGGTGAAGAAAGAGGAGATGGATTCCCTTGTTCCAGGAAACGTGTACGTTGGCCAGTTTCCTGGTCAAATGCAGCCCAACATGGAGCAGCAGTTTCAGGACCTTATGATGGGCCAGCCTGGGAGGCAGCAGACACCTGATGGAGGATACCATGGTCTGAACCAGGGCTACAGCCAGAGTCAGCACACTGCCCAGCAGAACCAGGACCAGGACCAGGGAAAGTCCAGAGAAAGAGAAGATCCGTCTGGGTGGAGGGATGGGAGGGAGGGGAGGCAGCGCGGCCACGGCAGGAGGTCACGCTCCAGGTCTGGCTCTCGGTAAGAAGCTGGACCCATGGTTGATATTGGTTGGTGATGTTTAGGACACTTGACAAACTGTAAGAGCAAAGTTGTTTTGTTTAGGATGAACAGATCCTCTGTCAGGGAGCCCTGCCTGTTCCCACCTTTTTTACCTTGGCTTTTAGTCCCTGATTGGACTGTTATTTTAATCATCCTTTATTGCTTCTATATCCGTTTGCTTTTAAGTATTTCATTTGATTGTTTTGCTGTGAAGTACGTTGCGATTTTTAAATGTACTTGATCTCTCTCTCTCCAGATCTCCCAGGAGAAAGAGATCCAGGTCCAGTTCTCGCTCCCGGAAGTCCCGACACTCCTCCCGGCGCTCCGGGTCTCGTTCCAGGGAAAGTCGCTGGAACTCCCCCCGCTCCCGCTCGCAGGAGAGGAAGGAGAGAGAGAAGGAGAAGGAACGCAGACAGAAAGGTCTGCCCAGCATCAAGAGCCAGACGCTCAGTGGTACGTACTGTCAGATACACTCAAGGACTGCGTCCCAAATTACATTTACATTACATTTACATGTCATTTAGCAGACGCTCTTATCCAGAGCGACTTACAGGAGCAGTTAGGGTTAAGTGCCTTGCTCAAGGGCACATCGATGGCACCCTATTCTCTACTATTATTGACCAGGGCCCATATTGAATGTTTCCCTCGTTGTGTAGTTTGCACCACCACTCTGTGGGTTGGCCAGCTTGACAAGAAGACCACTCAGCAGGACGTCATGTCTTTACTAGAGGAGTTCGGACAGATCGACTCCATCAATGTAAGTATGAGGGCTGACACACATAATACTCACTGGCGCCCTATTCCCTTTAAACAGTGCACTACTTTTGACCAGGGCCTATCAGGAATAACCTCAAGGAGTGCTCTATGTAGGTACAAGGGGGATTGACCCTGAATAAGACACTTGGAACAACTTGGGTGATACCAACCTGTTTCTCCCGCTCCCCTCCAGATGATCCCTCCTCGGGGCTGTGCCTACATAATGATGGTCCACAGGCAGGATGCCTACAGAGCTCTACACAAACTCAGCAGAGGATCCTTCAAGGTCAACCAGAAGGCCATCAAGGTACGTTTTTTGATTTATTTACGTTAAACCAACCCCTTTTTTTTTTTGCCAGTCCGTCAATTAAACATTCTGATTTCCAATGACGACCTGGTAAATATGGAGCCTCGGGGAGATTGTTCAGGGCTCAAAACTGCGACCAAAACACTCCCTGTGACTTGGCAGTGCGACACCAATTTCTAATTGGTTGCTAGGGTGCCAGTGAAAAAAATGTAGCTTGTCACGTTAGTTTTTGGTTCGCAATTTTTCTTTTTTTATTATCAAGATTTATTCAAACAGCAATGGGTATGCAACATTGGTTATGCAAACCAGGTATTCAAAAAGTTTGGTCCGAACTCTTGGTTGAATCTTTGCGACGTGCAATTCAGTCATCATGCGGTGTTCGAATGAACATTTCTAAGTCGCTTTGGATAAAAGCGTCTGCTAAATGGCTTATTATTATTATTATTATTATTATTATTATTATTATTAAAGGCTTTCTCAAAAAACCTTCCCAATTAAATGTTGACTGCAAAGTAGGCCTACCTGGCAGAATGATATCATGATGATTTGTTATCAATTGCAGGGCATTTGTTTAGCAAACTCTGCCATCACATGTAGCCTACACTGTACAGTACAGAAACACTGCTAGCTGCTAGTCTCTTGCTAGGCGATTTAAAGGACAGCTACACCCCAAAAAAGAATGTCCACGATTGTTACCAGACCTGTGCCTAATGTGGAGTCGCTAGGGCAATGGCCTGTCTGTGTCTATGTGGAGTTGCTAGGGCAACAGCCTGCCTGTGTCTAATGTGGAGTCGCTAGGGCAACAGCCTGCCTGTGTCTATGTGGAGTCGCTAGGGCAACGGCCTGCCTGTGTCTAATGTGGAGTCGCTAGGGCAACGGCCTGCCTGTGTCTAATGTGGAGTCGCTAGGGCAACAGCCTGCCTGTGTCTAATGTGGAGTCGCTAGGGCAACAGCCTGCCTGTGTCTAATGTGGAGTCGCTAGGGTAACGGCCTGCCTGTGTCTAATGTGGAGTCGCTAGGGTAACGGCCTGCCTGTGTCTAATGTGGAGTCGCTAGGGTAACGGCCTGTCTGCTCAGAGAAGAGGGCAGAGGGGAGGTCAGTCTGCTTTTAACCTCCATAGTCATGGTAATCCAGTTCTGGAGGACAGAGCCAAAACAATATCAATTGTGTCACTGACCCAATACTTTTGGAGCTCACTGCAACTCATCCAAAGGGCTTTGACTTCTCAAACACGGCAGAAAGCCAACACTAGATGATGCCCCGTCTCTTATTAAATCAGACACTTACTGAGAGAACTAGCAAGTTACACCAAATACACATCTGGTCTCAGCAGCTCCCGCTTTCTCCGGTTGTGTTATCTATAAACAAACGTGACTGGCGCAACGGTTCTGGGGACCTACGGTAAGCTTTGAAATGGAAAATCATCTGAAACGTGAAATAAAGCAGATCTCATTCTTCATCTTCTAACGTATTGCACAAGTTGACTGCAGGTATTTACTTAAAGTAGCTACGAATATTAAAATGTATTAAAAATAAGAATTGTTTTGCCGGTATTGAAAAACATTCCTGTGGCTATTTCCAAATACCCCAGTATGCGGTATGGATATAGGTAGGTATGGATATAGGTAGGTATGGATATAGGTAGGTATGGATATAGGTAGGTATGGATATACAGTGGGGAAAAAAAGTATTTAGTCAGCCACCAATTGTGCAAGTTCTCCCACTTAAAAAGATGAGAGAGGCCTGTAATTTTCATCATAGGTACACGTCAACTATGACAGACAAACGGAGGAAAAAAAATCCAGAAAATCACATTGTAGGATTTTCTCCATTTGTCTGTCATAGTTGACGTGTACCTATGATGAAAATTACAGGCCTCTCTCATCTTTTTAAGTGGGAGAACTTGCATAATTGGTGGCTGACTAAATACTTTTTTTCCCCACTGTAGGTAGGTATGGCTAGATATAGGTAGGTATGGCTAGATATAGGTAGGTATGGCTAGATATAGGTAGGTATGGCTAGATATAGGTAGGTATGGCTAGATATAGGTAGGTATGGCTAGATATAGGTAGGTATGGCTAGATATAGGTAGGTATGGCTAGATGTAGCTATAGGTAGCTATAGGTAGCTGTAGCTATAGGTAGCTATAGGTAGCTGTAGCTATAGGTAGGTATAGGTAGCTGTAGCTATAGGGAGGTATAGCTATAGGGAGGTAGGTATAGGTAGGTATAGGTAGCTAGGTGTAGATAGGTATAGGTAGCTGTAGCTATAGGTAGGTATAGATATAGGTAGGTATAGATATAGGTAGGTATAGATATAGGTAGGTATAGCTATAGGTAGGTATAGATATAGGTAGGTATTGGTAGGTATAGCTATAGGTAGGTGTAGCTATAGGTAGGTGTAGCTATAGGTAGGTGTAGCTATAGGTAGGTGTAGCTATAGGTAGGTGTAGCTATAGGTAGGTGTAGCTATAGGTAGGTGTAGCTATAGGTAGGTATAGATATAGGTAGGTATTGGTAGGTATAGCTATAGGTAGGTGTAGCTATAGGTAGGTATTGGTAGGTATAGCTATAGGTAGGTGTAGCTATAGGTAGGTATAGATATAGGTAGGTATTGGTAGGTGTAGCTATAGGTAGGTGTAGCTATAGGTAGGTGTAGCTATAGGTAGGTATAGCTATAGGTAGGTGTAGCTATAGGTAGGTGTAGCTATAGGTAGGTATTGGTAGGTATAGCTATAGGTAGGTGTAGCTATAGGTAGGTATTGGTAGGTATAGCTATAGGTAGGTGTAGCTATAGGTAGGTATAGATATAGGTAGGTATTGGTAGGTATAGCTATAGGTAGGTGTAGCTATAGGTAGGTGTAGCTATAGGTAGGTGTAGCTATAGGTAGGTGTAGCTATAGGTAGGTATAGCTATAGGGAGGTAGGTATAGGTAGCTATAGGTAGGTAGGTGTAGATAGCTATAGGTAGGTATAGGTAGCTATAGGTAGGTATGGATATAGGTAGGTATAGCTATAGGTAGGTAGGTGTAGATGGCTATAGGTAGGTGTAGGTAGGTATAGATATAGGTAGGTATAGGTAGGTAGGT
This sequence comes from Coregonus lavaretus, assembly GCF_964263955.1. NCBI lineage: Eukaryota > Metazoa > Chordata > Actinopteri > Salmoniformes > Salmonidae > Coregonus > Coregonus lavaretus. The sequence continues at coordinate 37,514,370 of NC_140017.1, read as the reverse complement.
GTAGATAGCTATAGGTAGGTATAGGTAGCTATAGGTAGGTATAGCTATAGGTAGGTAGGTGTAGATGGCTATAGATATAGGTAGGTATAGATATAGGTAGGTATAGATATAGGTAGGTATAGCTATAGGTAGTTGTAGCTATAGGTAGGTAGGTATAGGTAGCTATAGGTAGGTAGGTGTAGATAGCTATAGGTAGGTATAGGTAGCTGTAGCTATAGGTAGGTATGGATATAGGTAGGTGTAGATGGCTATAGGTAGGTGTAGGTAGGTATAGATATAGGTAGATATAGGTAGGTATAGCTATAGGTAGGTATAGCTATAGGTAGGTGTAGCTATAGGTAGGTAGGTATAGGTAGCTATAGGTAGGTAGGTGTAGATAGGTATAGGTAGCTATAGGTAGGTATGGATATAGGTAGGTATAGGTAGGTAGGTGTAGATAGCTATAGGTAGGTGTAGATATAGGTAGGTATAGATATAGGTAGGTATAGATATAGGTAGGTATAGATATAGGTAGGTGTAGATATAGGTAGGTATAGGTAGATATAGGTGTAGGTAGGTATAGCTATAGGTAGGTATAGCTATAGGTATAGCTATAGGTAGGTATAGATATAGGTAGGTGTAGGTAGGTATAGATATAGGTAGGTATAGCTATAGGTAGGTATAGGTAGGTGTAGCTATAGGTAGGTAGGTATAGGTAGCTATAGGTAGCTATAGGTAGGTGTAGCTATAGGTAGGTAGGTGTAGCTATAGGTAGGTAGGTGTAGATAGCTATAGGTAGGTATAGGTAGCTGTAGCTATAGGTATCTGTAGCTATAGGTAGGTAGGTGTAGATAGCTATAGGTAGGTATAGGTAGCTGTGTAGATAGGTAGCTATAGGTAGGTATGGATATAGGTAGGTATAGCTGTAGGTAGGTGTAGATAGCTATAGGTAGGTATAGATATAGGTAGGTATAGATATAGGTAGGTATAGATATAGGTAGGTATAGATATAGGTAGGTATAGATATAGGTAGGTATAGATATAGGTAGGTGTAGGTAGGTATAGATATAGGTAGGTGTAGGTAGGTATAGATATAGGTAGGTATAGATATAGCTATAGGTAGGTATAGGTAGGTATAGGTAGGTATAGCTATAGGTAGGTATAGGTAGGTATAGCTATAGGTAGGTATAGATATAGGGAGGTATAGCTATAGGGAGGTATAGGTAGGTGTAGGTATAGGTAGGTATAGATATAGGTAGGTGTAGGTAGGTAGGTGTAGATATAGGTAGGTGTAGGTAGGTATAGCTATAGGTAGGTATAGATATAGGTAGGTGTAGCTATAGGTAGGTGTAGCTATAGGTAGGTGTAGCTATAGGTAGGTGGGTATAGGTAGGTGTAGCTATAGGTAGGTGTAGCTATAGGTAGGTAGGTGTAGCTATAGGTAGGTAGGTGTAGCTATAGGTAGGTAGGTGTAGCTATAGGTAGGTAGGTGTAGCTATAGGTAGGTAGGTGTAGCTATAGGTAGGTAGGTGTAGCTATAGGTAGGTAGGTGTCGCTATAGGTAGGTAGGTGTAGCTATAGGTAGGTAGGTGTAGCTATAGGTAGGTAGGTGTAGCTATAGATAGGTAGGTAGGTAGGTATAGGTAGGTAGGTGTAGCTATAGGTAGGTAGGTATAGCTATAGGTAGGTATAGGTAGGTAGGTGTAGGTAGGTGTAGCTATAGGTAGGTATAGGTAGGTAGGTGTAGCTATAGGTAGGTGTAGGTGTAGCTATAGGTAGGTGTAGGTAGGTATAGATATACAGTGGGGGGGAAAAGTATTTAGTCAGCCACCAATTGTGCAAGTTCTTCCACTTAAAAAGTGTAATAAAAGTGTAATTTTCATCATAGGTACACGTCAACTATGACAGACAAAATGAGAAAAAAAAATCCAGAAAATCACATTGTAGGATTTTTAATGAATTTATTTGCAAATTATGGTGGAAAATAAGTATTTGGTCAATAACAAAAGTTTCTCAATACTTTGTTATATACCCTTTGTTGGCAATGACACAGGTCAAACGTTTTCTGTAATTCTTCACAAGGTTTTCACACACTGTTGCTGGTATTTTGGCCCATTCCTCCATGCAGATCTCCTCTAGAGCAGTGATGTTTTGGGGCTGTCGCTGGGCAACACGGACTTTCAACTCCCTCCAAAGATTTTCTATGGGGTTGAGATCTGGAGACTGGCTAGGCCACTCCAGGATCTTGAAATGCTTCTTACGAAGCCACTCCTTCGTTGCCCGGGCGGTGTGTTTGGGATCATTGTCATGCTTAAAGACCCAGCCACGTTTCATCTTCAATGCCCTTGCTGATGGAAGGAGGTTTTCACTCAAAATCTCACAATACATGGCCCCATTCATTCTTTCCTTTACACGGATCAGTCGTCCTGGTCCCTTTGCAGAAAAACAGCCCCAAAGCATGATGTTTCCACCCCCATGCTTCACAGTAGGTATGGTGTTCTTTGGATGCAACTCAGCATTCTTTGTCCTCCAAACACGACGAGTTGAGGTTTTACCAAAAAGTTATATTTTGGTTTCATCTGACCATATGACATTCTCCCAATCCTCTTCTGGATCATCCAAATGCACTCTAGCAAACTTCAGACGGGCCTGGACATGTACTGGCTTAAGCAGGGGGACACGTCTGGCACTGCAGGATTTGAGTCCCTGGCGGCGTAGTGTGTTACTGATGGTAGGCTTTGTTACTTTGGTCCCAGCTCTCTGCAGGTCATTCACTAGGTCCCCCTGTGTGGTTCTGGGATTTTTGCTCACCGTTCTTGTGATCATTTTGACCCCACAGGGTGAGATCTTGCGTGGAGCCCCAGATCGAGGGAGATTATCAGTGGTCTTGTATGTCTTCCATTTCCTAATAATTGCTCCCACAGTTGATTTCTTCAAACCAAGCTGCTTACCTATTGCAGATTGTCTTCCCAGCCTGGTGCAGGTCTACAATTTTGTTTCTGGTGTCCTTTGACAGCTCTTTGGTCTTGGCCATAGTGGAGTTTGGAGTGTGACTGTTTGAGGTTGTGGAAAGGTGACTTTTATACTGATAACAAGTTCAAACAGGTTCCATTAATATAGGTAACGAGTGGAGGACAGAGGAGCCTCTTAAAGAAGAAGTTACAGGTCTGTGAGAGCCAGAAATCTTGCTTGTTTGTAGGTGACCAAATACTTATTTTCCACCATAATTTGCAAATAAATTCATTAAAAATCCTACAATGTGATTTTCTGGATTTTTATTTCTCAATTTTTCTGTCATAGTTGACGTGTACCTATGATGAAAATTACAGGCCTCATCTTTTTAAGTGGGAGAACTTGCACAATTGGTGGCTGACTAAATACTTTTTTCCCCCACTGTAGGTAGGTATAGGTAGGTATAGCTATAGGGAGGTATAGGTAGGTATAGCTATAGGTAGGTATAGCTATAGGGAGGTATAGGGAGGTATAGCTATAGGTACCCAAGCCGACATTACATCCTTCCTTACCTTTTGTTGTGGCAACGCTACCTTCAAATTGGCCGTAAATATCACAGTAGCCAGTAAGCACAAACTATTCAACAATGACCAACTTTTCTTCTAAAACATATTACTCTATTGAATAATGCAACAATTCATGAGCATGTATGTGCAGACAATTTTAAAGGCTTTATTTTGTCGTCTGTAAGCTACACTCATTACAAACAGCATGTCTTCATGTAATGTTAGCCTATCAAAAATGAGTTGGTCTGTGCTTCAGTCTGATCAACTGGAGCCTACTGATAACCACAGCCAGGGCCTAGTGGTCTACCAACCACTGTGGCAGGTAGATCAATTCTACCAGTCATTCAGTTTTTTTTTTAACCAGCGAAAATATTTTTCCCGATCATCTATTACACTAAAAAACATTCAACAAAATGGATGAGCATGCTTAATGTTTCTAAAACAAGGAATGATTTACTATTAAGAAGTAATGTGGTTTATTGCTCAATTTAATTTAATATTTTTTGGCCTGAGTCTTTAAACCAAAATATCACAGATGAGACAAATGTTCAGCTGCCCCTTTAAGGTTACCTTGGTAACGGGGCCACTCCAGTCTTCCTGTGAGAATCTCACTAGAGAGGACGACTTCATCCTCTTCTCTTAGCTTGCAGTGGAAGCAAACTCAAACATTGAATAACAACCTAACTTGTGAACAAAACATTGTAAATATCCAAGAAACACAAGGATAAAGTCTTGCTTTAGTAGTTATATCAACTTTTATGCCTGTGCGCATTGCTTCTAAAAACAAATATTTTAGCACTTCACTCACAGGCAGTGTTGCTGCACGAGGTGGGATAGCTATAACGTTAGGATTCATATTTCTTTGTGCATTACCAGATATGAAACAAAATAGCAGAAATACTTTGAAAACAGCAATTGCATTTATTTTTGCTATAAATCACTACTTGCACTTGCCCATATTTTAACTTTGAACTATTTGTATGAAATGCTTGCACTGTACATTTGACATTTTAGTCATTTAGCAGACGCTCTTATCCAGATGTACTTACAGTTTTAGTGAGTGCATACATTTTTCATAATGGCCCCCCGTGGGAATCGAACCCACAACCCTGGCGTTGCAAGCGCCATGCTCTACCAACTGAGCTACAGGGGACTGTAGAGGCCTGTGTGTGACCACACGCCAACGTGGCTGGTGAATTAGACATGCCAAAATCTACCCGCATAAGGCTTCTGTTAATTTTAGGCCCTGACCACAGCTGCAGGTAGCTTAGAGCAGTGTTTCCCAACCCTGGTCCTCCAGTATCCCCAACAGTGTTTCTGGGTACTGGAGGATCAGGGTTGGGAAACACTGTTGGGGATACTGGAGGACCAGGGTTGGGAAACACTGTTGGGGATACTGGAGGACCAGGGTTGGGAAACACTGTTGGGGATACTGGAGGACCAGGGTTGGGAAACACTGTTGGGGATACTGGAGGACCAGGGTTGGGAAACACTGTTGGGGATACTGGAGGACCAGGGTTGGGAAACACTGTTGGGGATACTGGAGGACCAGGGTTGGGAAACACTGCTCTAGAGCAAGCATTCCCAAACTGTTTCACTCAGGCCCCCCCTTCCAGCATTTGGGAACATCCCGCGCCCCTCCCCCCCTACACATTTTGTCATGGGATGTAGAGAAAACGTTGCCGTTTTTAAAGCACGTTTTGTTTTGCCATTTCTAATGTGTTTTCATGTGATATGAATGACTCAAAATTACTACAAAATCTATGGGCTAAAAAACCTACATAAACGTTAGCTGACATGGGCTAGTTGATCTGGACATTTCTGACCAGTTATAAATAGCTCTCTAAGATGTGCAATGACTGACATGACGAGGAAAGCTGATGATGCAATACCCAATTTCGAAGTGGCAACTTTCAAGAGTACGTTTGGGAACCACTGGCCTAGAGAAGCCTATGCACTATAATCCCATCTGGGAAACCATAACGTCCTGTTTGGATGTGACAAATGTAAACATTTTCTTAATGTTTTTTTATTTATTCTGTGACTTTAGCTAAATATTTTTTTTCATTTTCGGTATTGAGTATCTTGATACTAAACCTGGTATTGAACTAGTTGTGCCTCTATACCCTTGTTCAAAGCCTGAACAATCTACATACAAACACTATCTTTAGGTTTGAAACTAAACAAATGGGGCTTAGTAAGTTGAAAGCCGGACTGAGTTCCTAAACAAAACTAACGGGGCTCTAGACTAAGCCTCTTCATAAAGATACCGTCGTCTACACGTATTTCTCAAAGGTAAACTTGCATACTTTCTACGTCTCGACAGCTACCTCCGGAGGATGAGCATGACAGTTGACCCCCCCCCCCCCCCCCGAAGCAGGGCATTGTCTCGTTGAGCCAACACTTCTACATTATACAGTGCATTCAGAAAGTATTCAGACCCCTTGACCTTTTCCACATTTTGTTACGTTACAGCGTTATTCAAAAATGTATTAAATTGTATTTTTTCCCTCATCAATCTACACACAATACCCCATAATGACAAAGTGAAAAGAGGTTTTTAGAAATGTTTGCAAAATGTATTACAAATAGAAAACTGATATTACATTTACATAAGTATTCAGACCCTTTGCTATGAGACTCAATTGAGCTCAGGTGCATCCTGCTTCCATTGATAATCCTTGATGTTTCTTCAACTTGATTGGAGTCCACCTTTTTGGTAAATTCAATTGATTGGACATGATTTGGAAAGGCACACGCCTGTACCTGTAAGGTCCCATAGTTGACAGTGCATGTCAGAGCAAAAACCATTCTATAAGGTCGAAGGAACTGTCCATAGAGCTCCGAGACAGGATTGTGTCGAGGCACAGATCTGGGGAAGGATGATGGCCTCCATCATTCTTAAATGGAAGTTTGGACCCACCAAGACTCTTCCTAGAGCTGGCCACCCGGCCAAACTGAGCAATCGGGGGAGAAGGGCCTTGGTCAGGGAGGTGACCAAGAACCTGATGGTCACTCTGACAGAGCTCCAGAGTGTCTCTGTGGAGATGGTTGTCCCTTCTGGAAGATTCTCCCATCTCTGCAGCACTCCACCAATCAGGCCTTTATGGTAGAGTGGCCAGTCGCAAGCCACTCCTCAGTAAAAGGCACATGACAGCCTGCTTGGAGTTTGCCAAAAGACACCTAAAGACTCTGACCATGAGAAACAAGATGCCTGGCACCATCCCTACGTTGAAGCATGGTGGTGGCAGCATCATGCTGTGGTGATGTTTTTCAGGTCTCTGAATGTCCTTTAGTGGCTCAGCCAGAGCCCAGACTTGAACCCGATCGAACATCTCTGGAGAGACCTGAAAATAGCTGTGCAGCAACGCTCCCATCCAACCTGACAGAGTTTGAGAGGATCTGCAGAGAAGAATGGGAGAAACTCTCCAAATACAGGTGTGTCAAACTTGTAGCGTCATACCGAAGAAGACTCGAGGCTGTAATCGCTGCCAAAGGTGCTTCAACAAAGTACTGAGTAAAGGATCTGAATACGTATGTAAATGTGATACTGTTTTTGCTTTGTCATTATGGGGTATTGTGTGTAGATTGATGAGGGGGGGGGGGGGGACGGACGATGTAATTCATTTTAGAATAAGGCTGTAACGTAACAAAGTGGAAAAAGTCAAGGGGTCTGAATACTTTCTGAATGCACTGTAAATGGTAATAGCAAAGCAATTTTTTGAAACTGTTGAAATGTATAGCCATTTTGCTAATATTTTATTTTATTGAGTTTTTACCTGTAATTGCAGTACCAGCCTGTTATATTCTGATTTGTTGCAGTAACTGCCGGCTGCACTGAGCCACGTAAAACTACGGAAGCTCATCCCCGCCAAAAAAACATGTCAACTGTAGATCGTACAAATAGGATATGTTTTTCCATTTGTAACATTGTGTGTTGATCTCACCACAGGTCCCAGAGTGGTCGGGGAGAATTGTTTTCCTTGGGCCCAGAGTTTTTCCTGATCCTGTAGTAGGCTAACCAACTACGGACCCTCGTTATAGCATATGACATAGTAATAAATCAGCTGTCGGGCTATGATATGGGCTATGATATGGGCTATGATGGGACCAGATTCTTTTTGTTACGGTTTTCAGGTCACATGATAAAAATAAAACTCCTGACCCTAGGGAGGATGAAAACATTAAAACCCTTTTACAGAGACACAGACGGCTGCGATTGGACAAAAACTAACAGGGCCGAGCTGGCTCAATGCAGGCTTTTACATTTATAATTAAAAGATCCTCATACAGTATGTCATCACTGCCGTGGTGATTGATTAATGATAGTCAATCATTTTGGATTAAAAATGCCTGGGGAGCTTAGCCACCCGACGTGTGAATATAAACCTAAATTTGATCACATTCACATTTTCTCAGAAGACAAAATCTGCCTTTTTTATTTTTAAGGTAGGGTGTAATGTTTAAACTACATTGGGATTGTTAACATTTAGAAGAAAAAAATCTAGCCGAAAAATGTATCACACATCTACCACTAACAGGTCCCAATCATCATCATCATCATCATCATCATAAAGGGGACATTTTAAAATGAACAAATACCTAACACAACAATACTGTAACGTTAGTAGGAGGAGATATGCATCTTTCAAATGATTTGCTACGGATATCAAGCACTCTGCACGTCATCGTCTTTAACTGTTGGAGAAATGGCAGACTGAGACAGGGAAGCAACAGCAGCGAAGTCCTGTATGGCAATACTTTGAGAAGTTAAATGAGAAAGTTGTGAAATACAAAACTTTGCCAGGTGGAATTGTGCTACAATGGCAGTAGAGGTACAAGCCTGAAAGGGAGGAACCGTGAGACCCAACCCTTTGCTGGCAGCAGAGCGATTTAAGGGACGGAGTGAGAAAATCACAGCGCTTATTACAGAAGATGTTTGCAGTTGATATGCAGCCATTGTTAATGGTAGAGGATGTCGGCTTCAATACCCTGATGGCATGCCTAGAACCAGACTACAAGATGCCATGTTGAAAAACTGACGGCCCGGATGGAGATTGCTCTGCATACAAAGCACACGCTCTCAAAAACCGTACGTGGCGCAACAGGTTGTTGGATGTCTATGAACACGCTGTCATACGACACACCGCAACGACCCGTCACATTAATGAGAAGTGGGACAGGACAGGAAGTCCCATGTACTACCGACGACAGAAGATGGAGGAGAGGCACGCAGCAGAAACCCTAAAATGGCGTTTACTACCATCGTTGCTGAGTGGGGGGAAACAGTAAGGTGAGTTAGGGTTTCCACTAGATAGCACAGCCACAGAGTCAAATTGGCTGTATCGTAGAAATTCATATTAAATGTTTTTTTTTTTTTTTGTCATTTAGCAGACGCTCTTATCCAGAGCGACTTAGTTAGTGAGTGCATACATTTTTCATGAAAACAAACATTAGCTATTTGGTCTTAATTTAGGTTAGGCATACTGTTAGTAGTGTGGTTAGGTTTAACCCCCTAAGGTCAATGTCCACTTCCTGCATAAATCTAATTAGCATAATAATAATAATAATAATAATAAAAACATACGAACCCGTCAGTTTAAGCTAGAGATGTTTTTTTGCATTGGATGAGTCTCAAGCCATCACATCCGCCATGTCACGAGAGCGGTGTTTGTCAGACCGTGAGAAAATGATGAGACTCTCTCGTTTTGCTCTACGACCCCCCCCCCCCCCCCCCCCCCCCCCCACAAGCGTCTTGGGACGTGTCTGAAGTCTGTACAGTTGATCTGCCAACTTCTGTGTTGTGGCGTCCGAACAGTTTGGGCTACACACTAATATAGACTTAGACTCTTATGGGTTAAAATCACATTTTAAGAAGATAAATTGTTTAAAAAAATGTAAACGCAACATATGAAGTGTTGGTCCCATGTTTCTTGAGCTGAAATAAAAGATCCCCGAAGAATTTCTGCACAAACTGTCAGAAACGTCTCAAGGAAGCTCATCTGCGTGCTCGTCGTCCTCCCCAGGGTCTTGACCTGACTGCAGTTCGGCGTCGTAACCGACTTCAGTGAACTAAGCTACAGACAAGGAACACATGCATTTTATCGATGGCAATTTGAATGCACAGAGATACCGTGACGAGATCCTGAGGCCTATTGTATTGCCATTCATCCACCGCCATCACCTCATGTTTCAGTACGATAATGCACAGCCCCATGTCGCAAGAATCTGTACACAATTCCTGGTAGCTGAAAATATACCAGTTCTTCCATGGCCTGCATACTCACCAGACTTGTCACCCATTGAGCATGTTTGGGATGCTCTGGATCGACGTGTACGACAGGGTGTTCCAGTTCCTGCCAATATCCAGCAACTTCACACAGAAATTGAAGAGGAGTGGGACAACATTCCACAGGCCACAATCAACAGCCTGATCGAGAAGATGTTGTGCTGCTTGAGGCAAATGGTGGTCACACCAGATACTGACTGGTTTTCTGATCCACGACCCTACTTTTTGTTAAAGGTATCTGTGACCAACAGATGGATATCTGTAATCCAAGTCATGTGAAATCCATATATTAGGGCCTAATGCATTTATTTAAATTGGCTGATTTCCTTATATGAACTGTAACTCAGTAAAATCTTTGAAATTGTCACATTTTTGTTAATGTATATTCAATTTATTAAAAAAATAAAACACTATAGTAAATAACAGAATATCTTACATTTTGCTTACGCAAAACCATATCTGAGACTGGGAGCATACCAAAGAATTTTACAATGACTTCAAAACATTTTTTAAATGTAATTTTATACATATCGCTGTTAATTTGCTCATCTGTGGCAATAATATTGGGTCAAATGACATTCATTGGACATATGATTCATTATTCATGACAACTAAATAATTCCATGTATTAAATGAATAGTTTAGTTCAAAAACGGCAAAAAAACACTTAAGCTCATTTACGAAGGTTCTATATTGCAATAGTCTACACACCGTAGAAATACAATGTATTTTACACAGCATGCTATGATTCCCAGAGTGCATTTCACATCCCATGGTGCAACGCTCTACCCAGGACTACTGGCTGGCTACAGCTAGCAAGCCCAGACAAACTGGAAGTAGTCTAAATATATTGCTGTCATAGTGCAGTTCACATTTACTTTTCAGTTGTAGTCTTTATTATACTGCTCACATGAATGTCATGCTGAACCTATGTTCATGTCACTGTCACTCAAAAATAATTCAAATTTAGTTGCTAGTAGAATAACGTTACAATGCAAATGTCATGTGTAAAATAGTTTTGTCATTTTGGAACTAAACTTCCCCTTGCACTGCTTTGTAACACCTTTTGCTTAGTTGTTTCGGTGGGCTGGCCCGGCCCCTGCTCTGTCAGGAAAGTATTCCCATAGTTCACTTCTGGAGCCATTTTTTGTGTCAACAAGCTGCGGGCGTGGAGGTTGATGTTTTCGTTAGAAGCCATGCTGTCTGCATTTTCTCTCCATGTTTGCGTCTCAAAAGTGGCTCTCGCTGTGTCATCTGCATGCACAAGCGTAAGTAGCCTGGCTAGCTCACTACTGCCCCCTAGAGGAGACAAGTAGCCTGTCTAGCTACTACTGCCCCCTAGAGGAGACAAGTAGCCTGTCTAGCTACTACTGCCCCCTAGAGGAGACAAGTAGCCTGTCTAGCTACTACTGCCCCCTAGAGGAGACAAGTAGCCTGTCTAGCTCACTACTGCCCCCTAGAGGAGACAAGTAGCCTGTCTAGCTCACTACTGCCCCCTAGAGGAGACAAGTAGCCTGTCTAGCTCACTACTGCCCCCTAGAGGAGACAAGTAGCCTGTCTAGCTCACTACTGCCCCCTAGAGGAGACAAGTAGCCTGTCTAGCTCACTACTGCCCCCTAGAGAAGACAAGTAGCCTGTCTAGCTCACTACTGCCCCCTAGAGAAGATTCAGACAAGTTAGTAGACAGACTCGATCCTCTCAATCCGTATACGACGTGAGACAAATTTGACAGAATTACCGAAAGTAACAAAACTTCTAGTACCGAACAGTTTTTCATGTTCTAGTATCGAAAAAGTATCAACGTTTCGGTATACCGTTCAACACTAAAGGCAACACATAAAAAGTTAATTAAAACACTTTATTTTACTTAATAACCTAAGCATATTGCATTTGTGTGTAGATTGCGTGGGCCTTGAACAAGGGTATAAAGGCGACCCATAAGAAGTTCTGGGACGTGGAGCGAGGCGTCACCTACATCCCCTGGAGCAAAGTGAAGATGGAGGACCTGGAGGGCTACAGAGAGGGAGGCATGCTGGACGCAGACACACTCTGTCCAGGTAAACATCTGACTGCCATCTTCTGTCTTCTTACAACAGTCTGCTTTGGGTGAATCTCAATTGCCTTCCTTGATTCCTCACTTCCTCTCTTCTCGCCTCCTCAAAGTGCATTGGAGAAGAACATTTTTGGTTCCTCCCCTCAGACCTTCTCCTCCAATGCACTCTGAGGAGGAGGAGGTGGTGAGGAAAGCGGGTGCGAGGAATCAAGGAAGACAATTGAGATTCACCCTCTGTCCTAGATGTGGTATGATCAGGGAGTAATAACCTGTCCGTTAACTAGAACTACAGTTCAAGTGGTCTGGGAAAATTCCTGTCTAAATTAGTCAGAGGTATTGGACACGGAGCTAGGATATATCTATCTGTACATTGATGGTGTATCCTGTCTAAGTGTTTATTGTCCCTGATGTGATTGGTCTGTTCTTCAGAATGGGGAGAAAATGTGAAGGAGCTGACTAAACCAGGAGGACTGAACAACGGAGGAGGAAGTGGACGGCATGGAGACCGAGGGAGCTGCCACCGCCCACGTACAGGTAACACCCACCACAGGGTCCCAATGAAACAGACCACAGGGTCCCAATGAAACAGACCACAGGGTCCCAATGGAACAGACCACAGGGTCCCAATGAAACAGACCACAGACCACAGGGTCCCAATGAAACAGACCACAGGGTCCCAATGAAACACAGCACAGACCACAGGGTCCCAATGAAACAGACCACAGACCACAGGGTCCCAATGAAACAGACCACAGACCACAGGGTCCCAATGAAACAGACCACACACCACAGGGTCCCAATGAAACAGACCACACACCACAGGGTCCCAATGAAACACAGCACACACCACAGGGTCCCAATGAAACAGACCACACACCACAGGGTCCCAATGAAACAGACCACAGACCACAGGGTCCCAATGAAACACAGCACAGACCACAGGGTCCCAATGAAACAGACCACAGGGTCCCAATGAAACAGACCACAGGGTCCCAATGAAACACACCAGTCTGTGTGTTCTGTCTCACCATAATACCTCACGATCTCTTAGGAAGCAGAGTTTATCCAGAGGTTTTGTGCCTTGGTTGTCAGTTTATATATATATATATATATATATATATATATATATATATTTTTAGATGTTATTAAAATTGCAGCTTTTATAAGTATTGGTATACATATGCATGCACTTTTCCTCAACACAAATGAAACAAAGTGTCTTTGATAAAGTGGACCAATAAAAAAACGATTTAGTAGCATCATGGGTGACTAGTATTTCAAAGGTATTCACTCACCTCAGTACATCACCTAATATAAAAACAAAGGTCCACATTGTGAGGATGTTGTATAGTTTTCCTCCTGTAGTAAGTAAACCAGTCTGAATGCAAGGATCCAGTTTCTGCCTACATGACGCCTTTACTGAGTTTCACAATTACTCACCAATAAATGGAAGGCAACTTCCTTCATCAGTACTTGTCTTTTCACTTGTCTCATCAGAAAGGTACCGTCCTAATATTCCCTGATTAGTAAGATATTAGGCAGGGTCCACATTGGTCATTGATACAGATGAAAACAGTTTTGCATTCAAATAAAACCTTCTTGATATGAGTTTTGAATATGGAGTTACCTTCCGTTTTGTTGGTACCACATGGTGGCTGTCTATCTCGTTTTCACCGTCTACCTGCATTTGCTTCAATATCAGCTGCTGTTCAACGTCCATAAGCCTTTACCTATGCCTGTTCAACGTCCCTAAGCCTTTACCTATGCCTGTTCAACGTCCCTAAGCCTTTACCTATGCCTGTTCAACGTCCCTAAGCCTTTACCTATGCCTGTTCAACGTCCCTAAGCCTTTACCTATGTCTGTTCAACGTCCCTTTACCTATGCCTGTTCAACGTCCCTAAGCCTTTACCTATGCCTGTTCAACGTCCCTAAGCCTTTACCTATGCCTGTTCAACGTCCCTAAGCCTTTACCTATGCCTGTTCAACGTCCCTAAGCCTTTACCTATGCCTGTTCAACGTCCCTAAGCCTTTACCTATGCCTGTTCAACGTCCCTAAGCCTTTACCTATGCCTGTTCAACGTCCCTAAGCCTTTACCTATGCCTGTTCAACGTCCCTAAGCCTTTACCTATGCCTGTTCAACGTCCCTAAGCCTTTACCTATGCCTGTTCAACGTCCCTAAGCCTTATATTCTAATTTGGGGAAAAACCCTTGACTGACGTTGGTTTGAACAGAATGTCATTCTGAGACACGGAGGACGGAGTGCCCTCACCTCATGTCTATGATGAATGGTTAGGCTGAGAAGTCCACATGTTGCTGCAGATGTCCACAAAGTTTTTAATGTTCTTACTATCACGACTGAGCCAGAATGATCTATGCTATCATGAAGATAATTGAAATAACTTTAACATTTGACTCAACCCAGAACTCGAGTGAAAGATGTTTGAGTTGATCCACCAGTTGCACATTTCTTAATGACTTCACATCTTCATTTATTATTCAAAAGACATTAGCAGATGGACTGCTGCACGTCATTATTTATTTTACCAGGTTGTACCAGAGACTTATGCTTCTCAATATAAGGCCGATCCGGGTTGTACTGGTATATACAATTGTGCTTGAAACTCTGTTCCTAGTTCTTACACGTGAACATACATGAACACATAATCCAGAAAATTGTGGAGCAATCAAATGCAACACAGGCTTATGAATGTCTTCAGAACAGGGCCTAAAACAAACTTTATTTGTCTACCAGCAACTTTTTTTGTCTTTTTACCAGACAAAATATTTTTACTGCATTAATTACACACACAAAAAAACACTAAACAAAATGGATGAGTATTTATATATTTGTTGGATGAGTATTTATAGTAATGTTTCTAAAACAAGGAATGTATTACTATTAAGAATGAATGTGTTATATTGCTCAATTAAACCAAAATATCACAGATGAGACAAATGTTCAGCTGCCCCTTTAAGGTTACCTTAGTAACGGGTCGCTCAAGTCTTCACATGTGCCTTAGTGGTGCGTGACTGCAGGATTTTTGGAATCGACTCCCCAACACCTGTGGTTGGAGTCCAAGGAGTTGACTCTTGCTCGACTCCCCCAACACCTGTGGTTGGAGTCCAAGGAGTTGGAATCGACTCCCCAACACCTGTGGTTGGAGTCCAAGGAGTTGACTCTTGCTCGACTCCCCAACACCTGTGGTTGGAGTCCAAGGAGTTGGAATCGACTCCC
Organism: Coregonus lavaretus; assembly: GCF_964263955.1. Classification (NCBI taxonomy): domain Eukaryota; kingdom Metazoa; phylum Chordata; class Actinopteri; order Salmoniformes; family Salmonidae; genus Coregonus; species Coregonus lavaretus. The sequence goes on along the minus strand of NC_140017.1, from coordinate 37,499,294 downwards.
CAACACCTGTGGTTGGAGTCCAAGGAGTTGACTCTTGCTCGACTCCCAAAACACGCTGAAACGGATGCGTACACGCCAGCTCACCATTACAGAGTCCTACTAGGAAGAATACATTTGCTTTCCAGAGGACTTGCATGATGCTGCCCATTAGCTCTTCAATTTAGCCTATAAAAGGCCTATTTTGTTTTAAGGTGACGAGTAGGAACTAGAATATTTCAGTGATGTTTCTGCTGTGTGCAGACATGACAGATCCCATGGGATGATGCTGCACGCTCTAAACTGATAAGCCTATTCTTTGTTATATAGCCCAATTGGACGGGTATTACTATAGACGTTGATTATGTAATTATTATCCAAGCATGTGCGTTATTTCAGAGAATGATTCACACAGGATTAGTTTTCCCAAACTGCCCCCCTGTAATAATTTTTATTTTTTTATTTGATTTAATTGACTCATGACGGAAGCCAGGAGGTTTTTATTGTAGGCTGGACATACAGTGGGGGGAAAAAGTATTTAGTCAGCCACCAATTGTGCAAGTTCTCCCACTTAAAAAGATGAGAGAGGCCTGTAATTTTCATCATAGGTACACGTCAACTATGACAGACAAATTGAGAAAAAAGAATCCAGAAAATCACAATGTAGGATTTTTAATGAATTTATTTGCAAATTATGGTGGAAAATAAGTATTTGGTCAATAACAAAAGTTTCTCAATACTTTGTAATATACCATTTGTTGGCAATGACACAGGTCAAACGTTTTCTGTAAGTCTTCAAAAGGTTTTCACACACTGTTGCTGGTATTTTGGCCCATTCCTCCATGCAGATCTCCTCTAGAGCAGTGATGTTTTGGGGCTGTCGCTGGGCAACACGGACTTTCAACTCCCTCCAAAGATTTTCTATGGGGTTGAGATCTGGAGACTGGCTAGGCCACTCCAGGACCTTGAAATGCTTCTTACGAAGCCACTCCTTCGTTGCCCGGGCGGTGTGTTTGGGATCATTGTCATGCTGAAAGACCCAGCCACGTTTCATCTTCAATGCCCTTGCTGATGGAAGGAGGTTTTCACTCAAAATCTCACGATACATGGCCCCATTCATTCTTTCCTTTACACGGATCAGTCGTCCTGGTCCCTTTGCAGAAAAACAGCCCCAAAGCATGATGTTTCCACCCCCATGCTTCACAGTAGGTATGGTGTTCTTTGGATGCAACTCAGCATTCTTTGTCCTCCAAACACGACGAGTTGAGTTTTTACCAAAAAGTTCTATTTTGGTTTCATCTGACCATATGACATTCTCCCAATCCTCTTCTGGATCATCCAAATGCACTCTAGCAAACTTCAGACGGGCCTGGACATGTACTGGCTTAAGCAGGGGGACACGTCTGGCACTGCAGGATTTGAGTCCCTGGCGGCGTAGTGTGTTACTGATGGTAGGCTTAGTTACTTTGGTCCCAGCTCTCTGCAGGTCATTCACTAGGTCCCCCCGTTTGGTTCTGGGATTTTTGCTCACCGTTCTTGTGATCATTTTGACCCCACGGGGTGAGATCTTGCGTGGAGCCCCAGATCGAGGGAGATTATCAGTGGTCTTGTATGTCTTCCATTTCCTAATAATTGCTCCCACAGTTGATTTCTTCAAACCAAGCTGCTTACCTATTGCAGATTCAGTCTTCCCAGCCTGGTGCAGGTCTAAAATTTTGTTTCTGGTGTCCTTTGACAGCTCTTTGGTCTTGGCCATAGTGGAGTTTGGAGTGTGACTGTTTGAGGTTGTGGACAGGTGTCTTTTATACTGATACCAAGTTCAAACAGGTGCCATTAATACAGGTAACGAGTGGAGGACAGAGGAGCCTCTTAAAGAAGAAGTTACAGGTCTGTGAGAGCCAGAAATCTTGCTTGTTTGTAGGTGACCAAATACTTATTTTCCACCATAATTAGCAAATAAATTCATTAAAAATCCTACAATGTGATTTTCTGGGAAAAAAATGCTCAATTTGTCTGTCATAGTTGACGTGTACCTATGATGAAAATTACAGGCCTCTCTCATATTTTTAAGTGGGAGAACTTGCACAATTGGTGGCTGACTAAATACTTTTTTCCCCCACTGTATTTCAACGTCATGTCCAGATGATGATAAGAGGCTACTCTGCTTGGCTGCCAGATATCCCCATAATATTTAAATTGATGAAGTGTGATCATAATAATTATTTTAGCAATCCATGGTGGTCCTAGTATATACAATTGTGGTCCTCTGTAGCTCAATTGGTAGAGCACGGCGCTTGTAACGCCAGGGTAGTGGGTTCGATCCCCGGGACCACCCCATATGTAAAAATGTATGCGCACATGACTGTAAGTCGCTTTGGATAAAAGCGTCTGCTAAATGGCATTATTATTATTATTATGGTAGACGTTCTTCCTAATAACAATGCCCCCCCTCCCCCATCCTGCTGATTTTGAGCTGCTGAACCGTATTTGCACTTGAGATTTCCCAAAACTTTAGCGAGGATGCCTGGCTTTGCGATCTATTGCCTAGCACAGGGCTCTCTAACCCTGTTCGTTGGAGGGCTACCGTCCTATAGGTGTTCACCCTAATCTAGCGCATCTCATTCTAATAATTAGCTGGTTGATCAGCTGAATCAGGTTAGTTTCAACTGGGGTTGGAGCGAAAACCTACAGGAGGGTAGCTCTCCAGGAACAGGGTTTGGGAGTCCTGACCTAGGACCTCAGCAGCCAGCCAGGGTTTCATTAAATAAGCTATTAGCGCAATACTTTTTGTTGCACATTTAGGCCAAATTAAACTGATGCGTTTGGTGATGTTCAACATCAATTCACTGGCACTATGAAAAATAGCTTAGCCATACTCATTGATGGCCTAATATATATTTTGGGTGAATTTACGAGGCATTGCTTGACAAGATATTGTGAGATACCGATGACCAAGATATAGCCGATCCGCACTGTTCTGACTGTCTGTCTGTCTGCCCAGATCCTCTCTCTCCTGTTCTGACTGTCTGTCTGCCCAGATCCTCTCTCTCCTGTTCTGACTGTCTGTCTGCCCAGATCCTCTCTCTCCTGCTCTGACTGTCTGTCTGCCCAGATCCTCTCTCTCCTGCTCTGACTGTCTGTCTGCCCAAATCCTCTCTCTCCTGTTCTGACTGTCTGTCTGCCCAGATCCTCTCTCTCCTGTTCTGACTGTCTGTCTGCCCAGATCCTCTCTCTCCTGTTCTGACTGTCTGTCTGTCTGCCCAGATCCTCTCTCTCCTGTTCTGACTGACTGTCTGTCTGTCTGCCCAGATCCTCTCTCTCCTGTTCTGTCTGTCTGCCCAGATCCTCTCTCTCCTGTTCTGACTGTCTGTCTGCCCAAATCCTCTCTCTCCTGTTCTGACTGTCTGTCTGTCTGCCCAAATCCTCTCTCTCCTGTTCTGACTGTCTGTCTGCCCAGATCCTCTCTCTCCTGTTCTGACTGTCTGTCTGCCCAGATCCTCTCTCTCCTGTTCTGACTGTCTGTCTGTCTGCCCAGATCCTCTCTCTCCTGTTCTGACTGTCTATCTGCCCAGATCCTCTCTCTCCTGTTCTGTCTGTCTGCCCAGATCCTCTCTCTCCTGTTCTGACTGTCTGTCTGTCTGCCCAGATCCTCTCTCTCCTGTTCTGTCTGTCTGCCCAGATCCTCTCTCTCCTGTTCTGTCTGTCTGCCCAGATCCTCTCTCTCCTGTTCTGACTGTCTGTCTGTCTGCCCAGATCCTCTCTCTCCTGTTCTGTCTGTCTGCCCAGATCCTCTCTCTCCTGTTCTGTCTGTCTGCCCAGATCCTCTCTCTCCTGCTCTGACTGTCTGTCTGCCCAGATCCTCTCTCTCCTGTTCTGACTGTCTGTCTGCCCAGATCCTCTCTCTCCTGCTCTGACTGTCTGTCTGCCCAGATCCTCTCTCTCCTGCTCTGACTGTCTGTCTGCCCAAATCCTCTCTCTCCTGTTCTGACTGTCTGTCTGCCCAGATCCTCTCTCTCCTGTTCTGACTGTCTGTCTGCCCAGATCCTCTCTCTCCTGTTCTGACTGACTGTCTGTCTGTCTGCCCAGATCCTCTCTCTCCTGTTCTGACTGACTGTCTGTCTGTCTGCCCAGATCCTCTCTCTCCTGTTCTGACTGACTGTCTGTCTGTCTGCCCAGATCCTCTCTCTCCTGTTCTGTCTGTCTGCCCAGATCCTCTCTCTCCTGTTCTGACTGTCTGTCTGCCCAGATCCTCTCTCTCTCCTGCTCTGACTGTCTGTCTGCCCAAATCCTCTCTCTCCTGTTCTGACTGTCTGTCTGTCTGCCCAAATCCTCTCTCTCCTGTTCTGACTGTCTGTCTGCCCAGATCCTCTCTCTCCTGTTCTGACTGTCTGTCTGCCCAGATCCTCTCTCTCCTGTTCTGACTGTCTGTCTGTCTGCCCAGATCCTCTCTCTCCTGTTCTGACTGACTGTCTGTCTGTCTGCCCAGATCCTCTCTCTCCTGTTCTGTCTGTCTGCCCAGATCCTCTCTCTCCTGTTCTGACTGTCTGTCTGTCTGCCCAGATCCTCTCTCTCCTGTTCTGTCTGTCTGCCCAGATCCTCTCTCTCCTGTTCTGTCTGTCTGCCCAGAGCCTCTCTCTCCTGCTCTGACTGTCTGTCTGCCCAGATCCTCTCTCTCCTGTTCTGACTGTCTGTCTGCCCAGATCCTCTCTCTCCTGTTCTGACTGTCTGTCTGCCCAAATCCTCTCTCTCCTGTTCTGACTGTCTGTCTGCCCAGATCCTCTCTCTCTCCTGCTCTGACTGTCTGTCTGTCTGCCCAAATCCTCTCTCTCCTGTTCTGTCTGTCTGTCTGCCCAGATCCTCTCTCTCCTGTTCTGACTGTCTGTCTGCCCAGATCCTCTCTCTCCTGTTCTGACTGTCTGTCTGCCCAGATCCTCTCTCTCTCCTGTTCTGACTGTCTGTCTGCCCAGATCCTCTCTCTCCTGTTCTGACTGTCTGTCTGTCTGCCCAGATCCTCTCTCTCCTGTTCTGACTGTCTGTCTGCCCAGATCCTCTCTCTCCTGTTCTGTCTGTCTGTCTGCCCAGATCCTCTCTCTCCTGTTCTGTCTGTCTGCCCAGATCCTCTCTCTCCTGTTCTGTCTGTCTGCCCAGATCCTCTCTCTCCTGTTCTGACTGTCTGTCTGTCTGCCCAGATCCTCTCTCTCCTGTTCTGACTGTCTGTCTGTCTGCCCAGATCCTCTCTCTCCTGTTCTGACTGTCTGTCTGTCTGCCCAGATCCTCTCTCTCCTGTTCTGACTGTCTGTCTGTCTGCCCAGATCCTCTCTCTCCTGTTCTGACTGTCTGTCTGCCCAGATCCTCTCTCTCCTGTTCTGTCTGTCTGTCTGCCCAGATCCTCTCTCTCCTGTTCTGTCTGTCTGCCCAGATCCTCTCTCTCCTGTTCTGTCTGTCTGCCCAGATCCTCTCTCTCCTGTTCTGACTGTCTGTCTGTCTGCCCAGATCCTCTCTCTCCTGTTCTGACTGTCTGTCTGTCTGCCCAGATCCTCTCTCTCCTGTTCTGACTGTCTGTCTGCCCAGATCCTCTCTCTCCTGTTCTGACTGTCTGCCCAGATCCTCTCTCTCCTGTTCTGACTGTCTGTCTGTCTGCCCAGATCCTCTCTCTCCTGTTCTGACTGTCTGTCTGTCCAGATCCTCTCTCTCCTGTTCTGTCTGTCTGCCCAGATCCTCTCTCTCCTGTTCTGACTGTCTGCCCAGATCCTCTCTCTCCTGTTCTGACTGTCTGTCTGCCCAGATCCTCTCTCTCTCCTGCTCTTTCTCTTAGCTATGAAAAACGCTAGTGTGTGTTTTCAGTTTTCGGTCTGTTGTGTGTAGAATAGCTCAGCTTACTCATTGATAGCCCATACTTTTTAGTGAATTTGCGCGAGACATCGCAAGCCAAGAAATTGCGAAATACAGCATTGCGATTAGCCTACAGCCTACCTACATCTTTTGATTACCGATGCACGGTTCCTGGCGGAATCGACGCTTGACACCCAGGAATGTGAGTCGACACTGGCAGTCGACGGGCAAGGAGTCGGACTCTATAATCTTTTGGAGTCGGCTCTCCGCCGCTTGTGTGCCTGTGAGAATCTCACTGATGGAGGGCGACAACTTGTCTTCGCTAGCAGTGGAAGCAAACTCGAAACATTTTAAACAGTTGTGAACAAAACAATGTAAATATCCAAGGAACATTAGAATAGTCTCACGTTTAGCAGTTAGGCCAACTTGTATTCCTCTACGCATTACTTCCTAAAAACAAATATTTCAGCACTTCACTCACAGTGCACTCAGACCCCCAGCAGGCAGTGTTGCTGCACGAGGTGGGATAGCTATAACGTTAGGATTCACATTTCTTTGTGCTTTACCAGATATGAAACAAAATGGCAGAAATACTTTGAATACAGCTACTGCTGCATTTATTTTTTGCGTGAATCACTACTTGCACGTGCCCACACTTGACTTTGGACTATTTGTATGAAATGCTTGCACTGTAGAGCCCTGTGTGTGACCATCCGCCAACGTGGCTGGTGAATTAGACATTCTTAAGGCGTCAGCATTCTTCCCAGCTGAAACAGTTGTGCATATATTATGACATTTTGTGACGTGTTTTTTGTTCGTTTTGGACTTCGGTAAGGTTTTTCAGCTGTTCGGGCGCACACATTTTTCTCGAAGCAAGCCAAAGTCTGTAACCGAAGTCTACACCCTTTAGTCGGTGATTGGTCAACAGTAGGGATTCTAAAATAAACTCTTTCTCATTCAGTGAGAGACGACTAGTTTTCATGCACATTTTTTTCATTGATAATTACTGCACCAAAACCTCTTTTGTTAGATGTAAAATTGCGCGACGGAGATCTCCTCTGCAAAAAAACGTAGAAATTAATGACAGATTTCTTAAATGATCTTTGATTAATTCGGACTATTTTGAGGAAGTGTATACTAGACACCAGCCGAACTGAAGCATGCTGATGCCTTTACCCGCCAATGCCAAATCCTACCTGCGGGTGCTAATTTTAGTCCCTGCTTCAGAATCAGGGTTGGGACTTTATAGAAGGGATGAACACATGCTCATTAGAAGGAAGAGAAGATCATCAAATCCTCTAAATGTCCTCTTTGCTGTATCTCATTTTCCAGGAAAAGGTAGGAATTTACTGCAATATTTTATTAACAGCATATAGATATATATATATAGGTAAAAATAAGTTGTCAAACTTGCCTAAACATCCTTTATTAAAATCTATAACAAAAAAAAACATTTATTTGCTAGATGTGTATGCCGCATAATGTTGCTCAACCAAGGTTTGCTGTTCACTACCTCATTATACGTTTCAAATACTTAATATCTCCTCGTTCAGTATCAGGGCCATACCGTCTAACCCTGAAAACCACTCCACCCTGAAACTGTCTACCACGTTCCACAACTGGTCTTATCTGGCAGCTTGTTTTAGTCAACCAAACAACTTGAGGTTATCACCCAGGTAGGTGAAATGAGGTGAACCTGGAAGATACTTTTTAACTCTCAACATCTTTCACAAAGACACCTGCAGTGGCTGCCTTTTTTTTTTTTTTTGTAGTCCCAAAATCTGTGACTCCAACTGACACATTGTCAGGATCGTCAGTCTCATGAGGCCTCACTAAGGTGAGTGTTTCTGGACGTGGACATCGGAGGTCCGTCCCTCGCTGGGACTGTACTGAGGAACCTCTCCAATGGCTGACAGGTAAAGGTGATGCTCCCGTTTGGAATTTACCGGATTGCTGTCGTGATATTTGGGGTCAAGTCCCAGGAACAACTGAACGAGCCACAGTTGCTCTGATGAATCTAATCACAATTGAAGTTGCAACAAAGGAACTGAAATTGGCGTCAGAGCAGAACCGTTAGTGTGCATTATGTTGATCCTGCGATATCAGATGATATCTTTACTACTTTACAACATTCCAGAGCTTATCTCTGTAGTTCTTTCATGAGGCGCTCTCTGTGGGCCATAGTCATGAGGTGAGCTCAAACAATGTTTTTCCAATGTCTATATTGATTAGGTTACTCAATGTCCAGGACTCACAGCTGATCACAATGTATGAAATGACCGTTGATCACTGTCTGACACCTAGCCGTGTGTTTTTCAGGCCATATCAAACGATATTGATTAGGGTATGTACTTTCCATAGTTGCAGTGAAAGATTCCTAAACATATTTATTCATTAAAACATATTCAACAGTAAGGAAACAGACAATAATGTTCTCAAATGTGGGGGGATACGAAAAGACTGTTGGCCACTGTGGGGGGATACGAAAAGACTGTTGGCCACTGTGGGGGGGGGGGTTAAGAAAAGGCTCTTGGCCACTGTGGGGGGGGTTAAGAAAAGACTGTTGGCCACGGGGGGGGGGGGGGGGGGTAAGAAAAGACTGTTGGCCACTGTGGGGGGGGGGTTAAGAAAAGGCTCTTGGCCACTGTGGGGGGGGTTAAGAAAAGACTGTTGGCCACGGGGGGGGGGGGGGGGGGGTTGGGGGTAAGAAAAGACTGTTGGCCACTGTGGGGGGGGGGGGGGGTTTAAGAAAAGACTGTTGGCCACTGTGGGGGGGGGGGGAAGCGAGGGCGCTGGCATTAGTGTTGTGGGTCTAGCAGGAACGAAGGAGGCGGACCGCCTGTGGGCCCCACGGCGGAGCTCCACCACAGGATCTTCTGCCGGGGAATCTGAGACCTGGGTAAGAATAGAACCCTCCCTCTTCTACCCGATACTGCCCTGCAGTGGGCCATGACGGCTGTGTGGTTTATGTAGGAATGAGTTCATTCAGTTTCATCTGATCACAGGTGTACGGGTATGCAAATACATATACATACTATAGTGAGCACCTAAACATTTTACTGCTTATAGCTTGTACATCTTTCACTGACGAGGTGAGATCCTATTGGATTTTTTTTTGGACGGAGTCTTACTAGATTCTTTTTGCATTCTACATTGTTCACTCATAAACAGCAGTAGAGAGAATGTGATTGTTCTTCTAGTCTGAGCCTGCTACACTTGTTCATGGTTACAAGCGTTTTATAATTCAGCCTTTTCTGTCTGTATTAGTTGCATTGCACTTTTTTTGGATGATAATATGGCCGACCGGTGGCTTCAAAGCTCTCGATGGCCGATACGTAGCATCAGCAATCCAGGGTTTATATACACCATTTGGTTGCAACATGGTGTACACTGGACGACTGACAGGGGGCGCTGTTTTGAAGCCACTGTGCCACTAGCCACCCCCCCACCCCTTCACCATTTATAAAATGTTTTATAGAAATGCATTTATTCATGTCTACATTTTGTTTTTGCCACGTTTATTCTATTACAGACACCGTAATGCATACTTTTAAATTATGTGAGCTAAATAAAAATGATAGAAAATATCTAAAAATATTTTATTTTAAAGTATCATTTTTTAGAAAGTACTAATGTTACTTTTGTTGCTATATACTTTTGTCCTTGAAACATTTTAATTGAAATAGTGTATAATTCCATTCATTCCTATGGAGGACTGCTCCTACTGGGGAATGCCAATATGGCTGACCGGTGGCTTCAAAGCTTCTCACCGGCCAATACATTTGGAATAAGTGGGACACTTTTTGCATTTCCGTCTTCTGTAACCTCTTTCGACCTCTACCCAACATATTAGGTCAACATAATACATTTCTAAAATCCTCAAGACGTTCCCTAATCACAAAAAAAATATGTTTTATCATATTCACAGGCGGCATTACACATCCATTTGTGTACACTGGGTCAAAACCATATTTAGTAGACTGGGACAGCATTATTACAGTCCTATTTGTACCCAAATGACAATTTTCAATTTTGTGTGATTAGGAAACATCTGAGGATAATATGTGATGTCTGAAGAGGTCACAGGAGATGGAAATGCCAACTGTCAACACTTTATTCTGAATTCACTCTAATAACTACTAATAGCAGTATTACAATGAAACATTGGCAGGACAAGAAACCAGAGCCCTGCCTAACCTAAGTACAGGAGTCCCTAATGTAAACTGGATCTCTTTCCTCTATTGGAAAAGCCTATGAGTGTCCCACTTTAGCTAGCTATGGTTGGTAAAGCGGGAACAAAAAAAGACGATTACAAAATTGAAACATAATATTGGCAACTTAAAAAAAAAAAAAAAAAAAAAAGTATTTTCATGCACATTTACATCACAAGTTGGCACAGTGCATTATTTGACCGTTTTAGAACCTTAACATCAAAACAGAAAGAAAAGCCGTGTCACCTGATCGTAATGTGATTTGCCGGTTGAGCTTCCTGTTTGAAGCTTCCTCTGGCCCCTCTATGATGTCACACCAATGAAGTGGTTTAGTTTTGATTATGTGGTTTCTCTGCAAGGGCTGAGTAACAATAGTTTTGATTTTTGGCTGTTTTCAGACCAAGAAATAAACGCGTCAGGATTAAGCTGTCCCAGTTTTATATGATGTCCCACTCTTTCCCGAATTCGTCCTAGCATCAGCAATCCAAGATTTATATACATCATTGGTAGCAAATGGGATGTAAATTACACATGCCATGTGACGACAGAGAAAAGTAGGCCATTTAGTCTACCCAATGTTTTCTGTGAATACTTCTTTACTGATACATTTTATGTCTACTTCTACTCCTACTGAAGTAAGTTATTTGACTAGTGGTACCTTCTCTTGAGTACAGAGTTGGGGTACTCTACCCAGCCCTGTTAATCAGTTGTCTTTAATAAAGAAGGGAAATTAAAGTGGCAATCTGTGATACCCATTGATTCTTGAAGAATATAACTTAGAAATGCCTCATGAGCTTAGTTAAACTGTCTACCAATCAGAACCCAAAATATACAGTGAGCTTGTTTTTACTCCCGTTGTTTGTAAACAATGTAATTGTAAACCAACACTATTCCTTCAAAACATGACTAAAACAATCATTTTGATCTCACGGATGGTCAGTCCTTTCATCCATAGCCCCTTCATATGAATTTGAGAGTGGTTACATTTCTCCAGCCCCATCCCTAAGCTGTTTACACAAAAAGGTGGCTGGGTGGCGGCTTTGGTACTGTTTGAAACACATATTGCCCCTTTTGTAAGCTGTATTTGTTAGGCTTTGAACTGCTGAATACTGTCAATGAACTGACGGCTCGTGCAGTCCCTCTAAGCTTTCATATCTGACATCCCAGGTTGTTTTATAAAAATTAATTGCCCCAATTAAATTAAAGGAAATAAGTTATGTGGATGCAATGAAACGGAAGGTAGGTTATTGGTAGTGTAAAACAAGCCACTAATATTTTAAGCTACAATTTCCCTTCAACTAATGGTCAATACATGTTAATGGTTACATTAGATGTGTAGACAATTTTATAGAAAACTGAAGAGAACTCGGAACAAGTACCGTGAGTAATGAGATGATTATGCCTTTTTTGATTGAATGTATGAATCGCATTTGTTAATGAATCATTCTTAATTAATAGAAATATGCACATTTGAGTGAGTTTATGATCAAATGGTTTCCTTTTCTCCAAGAGGAGCTGATTTGAGGGATGTTACCTTTTCAGATATTGTTTGCGTAGAAAAAAGTTTTATCACAACTTCTGAATATGACCCCTGTGTTTTTCAACCTGGTCCTGTGGACTGCATATTTCTGTTCCAGTTCAGCTTTACATTTTAGTCATTTAGCATACTGGCCCCCCGTGGGAATGACCCATGACCCCACTTGATTCAACTAAACCCAGCACTAGCGCACCTGATTCATTAAGCCCTTGATTAGTTGATGCAGGTGTGTTAGGGCTGGTCTGGGACAAACATGTCCACACCTGAGCGTCCCCAAACCAGGATTGTAAAACTGCTATACTGCCTTACCAAGCAAAAGAGTAGTGACTGCTCAGAGAGTGAAACTAAGAAAAATAACTTTTTATTTTTTATTTTATTGTCCGGCCAAATGAATTGTAGGCAGGTCATTGGATATGTGGTAATCTGTTGTCTTACAATGAGTTTGTTTTTTTTATTCATTTTTGACCCTGACCGCTGACATGACCTTTGACCCTAGACGGCAGTTACTACCTTCTCGCCCACTGGAATACGTTTCCTTTAAAAAATTTAAAAAAAACACAAACGTGTTAATATATTATTTATTTGTATGTGGCTGTCAGTGTCATAGTTTGATACTTGTATAAGCGATGAACAATAAATAAGACCAAGGTTTACCGCTGCAGCCCAAAGCCAAGGTGAAACCAAGGTGAAAAGCAGTAACTAACACGAGTGATGTCACTTCCTGCCTTTTTCCTTGTTTTCACTTGAACTTTTTTGCACTTACTGCAAACATGACCCCCCCCCCAACCATATTCTCCATAATACAACACAATGGAGGCAGGATATTTGTCCACATGATAAAGCATGTATTTAATGTATAAAAAAAAAAAATGTAAACTCATTTTTGACCAAATGTGCAGTTACTGCTCTTTTGCTAAGTAGGGCAGTATAGACCAGTCACTTTTGGCACAGACACTTTTATTTTTATTATTTTGAACTCCTGTAGCTTACGATGAAACATAATTACCGACGCCAACGGTAGCCGTACACATACCTGCTTTTGAACTGTAGTCTACAACTTGAACAATAATGTAAAATGTGTTTATACAATGTTAACCATACATGGCATACTGCAGGTAAAAACCACATTTACGTATTATAGATGGTCCTGTGTGGCTCCAACAGTTGGTAGAGCATGTTGATTGCATCATCAGGGTTGTGGGTTCGAATCCCACTGGAACCACCCATATGAAAATGTATGCGTGCCTACTGTAAGGAGCTTTGGATAAAAGCATCTTCTAATTGGCAATTTGGCATATCATATTATAAAAACACCATATCCGCTATGATACTATTTATTATAATACACACTCGAATTGATGATGTTTTGGAGAGAAAAAAATCCATGAGCTATGCCTAGTCCACCTCCTGAGTACATCTGTCAGAACTTATGGTCCAAACTGCTTCCATCCTTCCAGCAGGGCTCAACACCTGCTCATTTTCTACCTGGGGGGAAACCAGTGCCCTTTTCACACTGTCGTACCTGCTGGAACCAAACTGCTGGCTCCGGTACTCAGGCCAGCTGAGTACAACTTGGTTTGGCTCGGTTCAGTAGCGTGAGAAGACCTGAGGTGTGGACAATCAGTAACATGAATTGATCAAGTAGGTGACAGGGAGAATTTCAAACCAGCAGGGCAGGATATAACTCAAGGGGATGAGTTCATGCACTATACTGATCACAGAATGACATGAGCTAAGGGTCTCATCATCGTTCTGGAACTCCAGCACACCCTAGTGAGCAAAACCTCTGATGGAAGAATTACAACTGAAACAGTGGGGGGCCTATTCTCTCTGGTCAATCACTGCCAATGGTCACCCAGGTGCCCTCCAGACTGCCACAAATACCTTGTATCTGCATGTTAGAGCAGTCTTAGTCGTCTTCCATCAGTGTCTATATACTGAATATTTCTCAAAGCTCACCATTGCTTATTGCACTGCACTGACACACACTTGGGTAACTTGAGCTCATTTGACTCTTTTTGAATCACGCCCATAAATACTAGATATGCTCACTACCCCACCTAGAATATGAGTGTTATTGTCAGTAGCGACAGCGTAGCAATAAAAAAAAGTAAGTTTTTCACTGATTCTTTGAGCTCACAACTGATGTAAATCGGAATTATACTGGAGTTTTGTGTCAGGTGATGAGTATGAAAATGTATGCACTCACTAACTGTAAGTGGCTCTGGATAAGAGCGTCTGCTAAATGACTTAAAATGTAAAATGCAATGAGTATAAAGTTCATACTCGCCTGTAATGAGTGATGTATGGTCAGTATAAAACCGAGACCTAAAGCACTGAGCATTTGAGTTGTTCTGACATCAGTAACAACGCTGGGTTGTGATCTGTGATGACGGTCATAGCGTGAACAATACAACTCTATTTGTCAATTTGTTGCAACAGAAAGCTCTGCTCTTATCTCACGACCCACCGCCCAGACAACACACACGTCTATCGGGAGCCCAGGGTCCGCCGCAGTACCACGTCCCTGGAGCAATTGTTGGGCTTAAGTGTCTTGCCCAAGGGCACAGCGGTAGGAGACTGTGTCTAGGATATGACACCAACAGCCCTCCAGATGCCAGTTTATCAATGTAAATAGTCCGGGTGGCCATTTTTGATTAATTGTTTAATTGTTCAGCAGTCTTATAGCTTGGGGGTAGAAGCTGTTAAGGAGCCTTTTGGACCTAGACTTGGCGCTCCGGTACCGTTTGCCGTGCGGTAGCAGAGAGAACAGTCTATGACTTGGGTGACTGGAGTCTTTGACTATTTTTTTGGGCCTTCCTGTGACACCGCCTGGTATAGAGGTCCTGGATGGCAGGAAGCTTGGCCCCCAGTGATGTACTGGGCCGTACACACTACCCTCTGTAGCGTCTTACGGTTGGATGCCGAGCAGTTGACGTTGATCAACGAGATTTCAACCTTTTATTCACCCACTCAAAGACAGCCAGATGTTTATTGAAATCCCAATGTGTCATTACTATGTTTTTAATTTCCCGTTGGCAGTTTACAGGTGCATAAAAAAAAGGGTTTTATAGTAAAGACGTAATATACAGTGCATTCAGCTTTTGCTTTCAAAGCTGCTCAATCATAGAACATGTACAGTTCATTCAGATAGTATTCAGACCCCTTGACTTTTTCCAAATTTTGTTACGTAACAGCCTTTTTCTAAAATGGATTAAATAGTTTTTTTCCCCCCTCAATCTACACACAATACCCCATAATGACAAAGCAAAAACAAGTTTAGACATTTTTGAAAAATGTATTACAAATAAAAAAACGGAAATTATATTTACATAAGTATTCAGACCCTTTACTCAGTACTTTATTGAAGCACCTTTGGCAGCGATTACAGCCTTGAGTCTTCTTGGGTATGATGCTACAAGCTTGGCACACCTATATTTGGGGAGTTTCTCCCATTCTTCTCTGCCAATCCTCTCAAGCTCTGTCAGGTTGGATGGGGAACCATCGCTGCACAGCTATTTTCATGTCTCTCCAGAGATGTTCAATCGGGTTCAAGTCCAAAGCCACTCCTGCGTCTGACATGCACTGTCAACTGTGGGTCCTTGTATAGACAGGTGTGTGCCTTTCCAAATCATGTCCAATCAATTGAATTTACCACAGGTGGACGCCAATAAAGTTATAGACACATCTCAAGGACGATCAATGGAAACAGGATGCACCTGAGCTCAATTTTGAGTCTCACCAGAGAAAGCATCCGAGCGGGCGAAACAGCGCCCCTCTGTCTTGCTATATGTAGCCCATGTATTTGATGCTGTCTGGCCAAAAATAGTATGACATGCCATGGGCCTCAACGTCAGTATTATCACCTCTCTTTTTACTAAAGAAATGTAATTATTCTGTTAAAATTAAAATATTTTCTCTGAAAGCGCCTCATTGCTGCAGGTTAATTTGAATTAAAGTCACGTTTGCAATCATATTGTGTGAAACAATGCACGGGAACTCTGTCAGGGTGGAATAGTCCATTATTATGAACCAGTACATGGGTGATTAATAACACTTGTTTCTACTATTATGAGAAAAACGTGGATTATATTGATATTAAATATATGTATGGAAATTATTGATCTATTATCAATTATTATTTGGCTGTATATGGATTCATTTACTTTTTTGGAGGCCTTTTTTGTCAACAATGTTAATTAAAACTGGCCTTCTTGAGACTAGTTGAGTATCTGGAGCATCAGCAATTGTGGGTTCGATTACAGGCTCAAAATGGCCAGAAACAAATACGTTTCTTCTGAAACTTGTCAGTCTATTCTTGTTCTGAGAAATGAAGGCTATTCCATGCGAGAAATTGCCAAGAAACTGAAGATCTCGTACAACGCTGTGTACTACTCCCTTCACAGAACATTGCAAACGGACTCTAACCAGAATAGAAAGAGGAGTGGGAGGCCCCGGTGCACAACTGCGCAAGATTACAAATACATTAGTGTCTAGTTTGAGAAACAGGCACCTCACAGGTCCTCAACTGGCAGCTTCATTAAATAGTACCCGCAAAACTCCAGTCTCAACGTCAACAGTGAAGAGGCGACTCCGGGATGCTGACCTTCTAGGCAGAGTTGCAAAGAAAAAGCCATATCTCAGACTGCCCATCTTAATCTTTTCTTTTTATTGCTTAGTCTGATATGGCTTTTTATTTGCAAATTTCAAATAGGCCTAAATAGTACTGTATCATTGATGATATCATGAGGTATGGTTACATTTCATTTTCTCTGTTAAACATACTCTTTGGAATGACTTCGATTGGAACAGTGAATCCATTTAGTTAATAGATCCCTCAATAATCATTCTCGCCATAGCACATTTGTAGTAGTCAGTGACAAATATCAAAGCTCAGCAGCGCTGGGCTTGGTTAAAACCTTGGATGGGAGACCAAATGGTAGCTGTAGTTATATCTCCCGAGTGGCGCAGTGGTCTAAGGGGCTGCATCTCAGTGCTAGCTGTGCCACTAGAGATCCTGGTTCGAATCCAGGCTCTGTCGTAGCCGGCCGCGACCGGGAGACCCATGGGGCGGCGCACAATTGGCCCTGCGTCGTCCAGGGTAGGGGAGGGAATGGCCGGCAGGGATGTAGCTCAGTTGGTAGAGCATGGCGTTTGCAGCGCCAAGGTTGTGGGTTCAATTCCCATGGGGGGCCAGTATGAAAAATTTAAAAAGAATGTATGCACTCACTAACTGTAAGTCGCTCTGGATAAGAGCGTCTGCTAAATGACTAAAATGTAAATGTATATCAATTCTCCAGTAGGAGGTGCTACCCAGCCTGTTGTTTTTTCTGATAGTGCATATAGTGTTGAAGATCTGACGTTGTTTTAAAGGTACATATTTTATACAAGATGTTCATTGGTTACCATGATGACATAATCCTGTAGTTGAATTTTCAGGTTGATTACTTTTTCAAATCCAATGTATTTTCCACGTAGATTCCACGTCACAACGTTGACAAATTTACGTTGAAACAACCAGTTTGTGTCCAGTGGGATATGTGTCTGTGTATTATTGTACTCAGCTTCGCGTCGTTTTAAGAGCAGCCCTTGGCCGTGTGTTATTGTGTCGTTTTAAGAGCAGACCTTGGCCGTGTGTTATTGCGTCGTTTTAAGAGCAGACCTTGGCCGTGTGTTATTCACAATGATGCACAGGTTGTCTTGCCTTATTGCTTAGTTATGTGTATTGTGCAACATGTATTTGACGGGTGCTGAGGTGCACTGTGTAATGTTTATAATGTTTTTGATGCACTCCACATATTTCCATAATTTTAACAGAACTATGATTGTCCCAAGACAACAGAGAAAGTTGTTCAAGTCTTTAACAGTGATATTCTTGTGTTTCTGCATCTCCAGGTGCCTCCAGTCCAGCCAGTTGGGTCTATGGGTGGTCCCCCTGGATTCCCTGGCCCTCCCCCCTCCCTCACCCCCGGTGGACCCCCTCCCTTCTTGCCCGCTGGCTTCAACCCCACACAGATTCCTCCAGGTAACACGTGGAACTGAACCAAATGAACAACTAGAGGATCACAAACAAACATTCTCCTTCCCCCCTCTGATTTGTCGTTGTAGAATTATAACATATTTGTTATGAAATTGACGAGGTCCAAACCTAGTAAGACCCAACCTTTATGATCACGAACATGTTTGAAGTTTTTTGTAAGTAATTTGTTGTTGTCAATTGTATGAAACAGGTTTTGTTTGAGGTGCTCTTGGTGTTTGTCTCTGCAGGTTTCCCTCCTCCTGTAGTGGGCGGGCCAGGGAGCACCAAAGATGACTCTGGGTCTAAAGACCAGGCTGGAGGGCGTGGTGGCCCCTCCGGCCCCTCAGAAGCTCCAGACAGCCAGCTGGGAGCTCCAGGGCCAGGGGCCGTGATGAGTCCTCCAGGCCCAGCAGGGTTACTGGTTCCCAGGCCGGCCATGCTGCCCATGCAGCCTCCTCCAGGACTACCACCCCCACACATCCAGCCCCACTTCCTCCCACACCTCCACCCCCCCAACATGCCCCCCATGATGATGGGCCCCAGGGGCCCCAACTCCATGTTCCCCCGCAGGGGGGGTCCTCCAGGTGGGTTCAGGATGCCCATGGGCCACCCTTCCATGGAGGACTTTCCTCACGGACCCCCCAGACATCCCTTCCAGCCGGGACCGCCCGGGGAAGAAGAGGGCGACTGGGAGGGCGGGAGACACTTCCGGGGTGGGAGACACTTCATGGGCGAGAGGCCAGGGTTTGGGGGACGTGACAGGGATGGGGGGAGGTTTGGGGAACAGGGGAGAGGGTTCCCTAGAGGAGGAGGAGGGGGAAATGGTTGGTCCAGAGACGGGCATGAGGGGAGGGACCGCTTCATGAACCGATGGGATAGATTTGAACGGTGATGAGGCAGGGCCGGGGGGGGGGTGGAGCTGGAGAGACTGGGGTTATCATCCAGGATCCTGTTCAGTAGGGAGAAAACGTTTTGGAACAGAGTGTAACAGGAATGAACTACATGAACTTGTCCAGTAAAAACACTTGAGTTTTGTTTCGCTGAACACAACCCAGATGTCTGGCCTCGAGAACCACTTGGAAGACTGGGCACACTGAGTCAGACGCAGACATTGCAATGTACTGACTGCCCCTGACGAGTTTCTCTACCGTTCCAAAGACATTAAGACTAACACAGAAAAAACATTATGGGCCGGTTTCCCAAACATAGAATAAGCCCAGCCCATGAATAGAAAGCATGTTCAATGGAGGATCTCTGTTAGAATGGCTTCTTAGTCCAGGACTAGTGTCTGGGAAACCTACCCTATGAGAATATCACAGTTTAAACTAGTGGAAGTCTAATTTTGAAGTCGGTTCATGTGAATAACTTTCTCCTACCTTTTTGAGCTGGTATGTTTTGACAGAAAACCACTGAGAGAAGAAGACCGATTTGTATGTATTGTATATGTGCTGATGGCCAATATGCTGTTTTTGTATATTTTGAGTGAATGTTTTGTTTATTCTTAAGTAAGTCTGTCACTAGGGCAGTTAGAAAAACAAACTGTTGATTTGCTGTCAGTTTTACGGTTGGATCTGAAAACACAATCATCCTTGTATTGATGGGGTGGGGGGAAAGCTCAAAACATGAAAATCTTTTGCTTCAGAATTTTGATCATTAGCTGTTTGTTTTTAGTAAACTATTTTTGTACAAATTAAGTGTCTTTTTTGTAAGTTCTTAATGGGAGGCAAATTAAACGCAATGTTTTTTTTTTTAACTCACTGATACAAGGGACACTAGACAGTACCATTGTCAACCAGTAGAGGGTGCTGCAGCATTTATTTATTTTTACATGTGATAGTAGCCAGGGTCTCACTTGGGATACGTCCCAAATGCCACCCTATTCCGTGTGCTGTGCCCTACGTTTGACCAGGGTCCGTAGTGCTCTGGTGAAAAGTAGCACACTATTTAGGGAATAGGGTCCCTTTCGGGGTCGTATTAGTGGAGATTGATTGAGAAGGTGGGCAAGTCCCTGTCCAGAATTCTGTCTGAAAAATGCACAGAACCAAATGCTCCTCATTTGAACGTGCACAGGATACAACGGCTGTAAAACAATACAGTGAAATTCTAACCTTGAGAGCTCTTTCCAACAACACAGTGATCATAATATAGATTATAATAGAAAATAGAATAATACATTAACGAATCAAAACCACACAAGGACTACGATGTGAGATACATGAGAATGCAAGTTATACAGGTCAGTGTCAGTACCTTATTCAGTGTGCAGGGATACTGGAGTGGTTGGATATACAGGTCAGTACCTTATTCAGTGTGCAGGGATACTGGAGTGGTTGGATATACAGGTCAGTACCTTATTCAGTGTGCAGGGATACTGGAGTGGTTGTATAAACAGGTCAGTACCTTATTCAGTGTGCAGGGATACTGGAGTGGTTGGATATACAGGTCAGTGTCAGTACCTTATTCAGTGTGCAGGGATACTGGAGTGGTTGGATATACAGGTCAGTACCTTATTCAGTGTGCAGGGATACTGGAGTGGTTGGATATACAGGTCAGTACCTTATTCAGTGTGCAGGGATACTGGAGTGGTTGGATATACAGGTCAGTACCTTATTCAGTGTGCAGGGATACTGGAGTGGTTGGATATACAGGTCAGTACCTTATTCAGTGTGCAGGGATACTGGAGTGGTTGTATATACAGGTCAGGACCTTATTCAGTGTGCAGGGATACTGGAGTGGTTGTATATACAGGACAGTGTCAGTACCTTATTCAGTGTGCAGGGATACTGGAGTGGTTGTATATACAGGTCAGTACCTTATTCAGTGTGCAGCAGGGATACTGGAGTGGTTGTATATACAGGTCAGTGTCAGTACCTTATTCAGTGTGCAGGGATACTGGAGTGGTTGGATATACAGGTCAGTACCTTATTCAGTGTGCAGGGATACTGGAGTGGTTGTATATACAGGTCAGTGTCAGGACCTTATTCAGTGTGCAGGGATACTGGAGTGGTTGGATATACAGGTCAGTACCTTATTCAGTGTGCAGGGATACTGGAGTGGTTGTATATACAGGACAGTGTCAGGACCTTATTCAGTGTGCAGGGATACTGGAGTGGTTGTATATACAGGTCAGTGTCAGGACCTTATTCAGTGTGCAGGGATACTGGAGTGGTTGTATATACAGGTCAGTACCTTATTCAGTGTGCAGGGATACTGGAGTGGTTGGATATACAGGTCAGTACCTTATTCAGTGTGCAGGGATACTGGAGTGGTTGTATATACAGGACAGTGTCAGGACCTTATTCAGTGTGCAGGGATACTGGAGTGGTTGTATATACAGGTCAGTGTCAGGACCTTATTCAGTGTGCAGGGATACTGGAGTGGTTGTATATACAGGTCAGTACCTTATTCAGTGTGCAGGGATACTGGAGTGGTTGTATATACAGGTCAGTGTCAGGACCTTATTCAGTGTGCAGGGATACTGGAGTGGTTGTATATACAGGACAGTGTCAGTACCTTATTCAGTGTGCAGGGATACTGGAGTGGTTGTATATACAGGTCAGTGTCAGTACCTTATTCAGTGTGCAGGGATACTGGAGTGGTTGAGGTGGGTTTATACATAAGAAGTGACTGGTAATAGGATATACAGTGTAAACAGGGCTGAAAAGTGACTAAGTTTATTGGTCACGTACACAGATTTGCTGGTGTCATAGCAGGTGCAGCGAAATGCTTATGTTGGTAGGTCCAACTGTGCAGTAGAATGTCTCGCAAATACAACACGAATACACAAATAATCAAAACAAGAAATCAAGAAATGACAGAACGAGTCCAATTAACAATACAGAGTAGATACACTACATGGCCCAAAGTATGTGGACACCTGCTCGTCGAACATCTCATTCCAAATTTTATGGGCATTAATATGGAGTTGGTCCCCCCTTTGCTGCTATAACAGCCTCCACTCTTCTGGGAAGGCTTTCCACTAGATGTTGGAACATTGCTGCGGGGACTTGCTGCCATTCAGCCACAATAGCATTAGTGAGGTCGGCCACTGATGTTGGGCGATTAGGCCTGGCTCGCAGTCGGCGTTCCAATTCATCCCAAAGGTGTTCGATGGGGTTGAGGTCAGGGCTCTGTGCAGGCCAGTCAAGTTCTTCCACACCGATCTCGACAAACCATTTCGGTATGGACCTCGCTTTGTGTACATGCTGAAACAGGAAAGGGCCTTCCCCAAACTGTTGCCAAAAAGTTGGAAGCACAGAATCGTCTAGAATGTCATTGTATGCTGTAGCGTTAAGATTTCCTTTCACTGGAACTAAGGGGCCTAGCCCGAACCATGAAAAACAGCCCCAGACCATTATTCCTCCTCCACCAAACTTTACAGTTGGCGCTATGCATTATGGGCAGGTAGCGTTCTCCTGGTATCCGCCAAACCCAGATTCGTCCATCGAACTGCCAGATTGTGAAGCGTGATTCATCACTCCAAAGAACGCGTTTCCACTGCTCCAGAGTCCAACGGCGGCGAGCTTTACACCACTCCAGCCGACGCTTGGCATTGCGCATGGTGATCTTAGGCTTGTGTGCGTCTGCTCGGCCATGGAAACCCATTTCATGAAGCTCCCGACTAACAGTTATTGTGCTGATGTTGCTTCCAGAGGCAGTTCTGAACTCGGTAGTGAGTGTTACAACCGGGGACAGATTATTTTTATGCGCTACGCAATTCAGCACTCGGCAATCCCGTTCTGTGAGCTTGTGTGGCCTACCACTCACGACTGATGTTGCTCCTAGACGTTTCCACTTCACAATAACAGCACTTACAGTTGACCAGGGCAGAAATTTTCCGAACGGACTTGTTGGAAAGGTGGCATCCTATGACGATGCCACGTTAAGTCACTGAGCTCTTCAGTAAGGCCATTCTACTGCCAATGTTTGTCTATTGAGATTGCATGGCTGTTTGCTCGATTTTATATACCTGTCAGCAATGGGTGTGGCTGAAATAGCTGAATCCACTAATTTGAAGGGGTGTCCACATACACCCCTTCAATATATATATATATATATATATATATATATATATATATATATATATATATATATATATATATATTGTGTATTTTAGAGTGAGCATGTGTCAGAATCCAGAATATAAATATGTGTTGTGTTTAGACTAAAGAATTTGGAAGGAAAATGGTATGTACAGTAGTAGGTAGATTAGGATGAGCTATGTGGAGAATACAGGATATACATACACAGTGAGTAAACAACAGTATAGAAACAGAATGTGAGGTGACCAGCGTTCAATGACTCTATGTACATGAGGCATTAGTTTCAAGGTGCGGGGCAAGAGTACCGGACAGGTAGCCGGCGATTGATGGCTGCTCAACAGTCTGATGGCCTGGTGATGGAAGCCTTTTCTCAGTCTCTCGGTCCCAGCTCTGATGCACCTGTTCTGTCTCTGTCTGCTGGATGGTAGCAGAGTCAACGGACTGTGATTCGGGTGGCTGAGGTCCTTGATGATCTTCTTGGCCTTCCTTTGACACCGAATGCAATTTCAGAATGTGTCCCAAGTGAAAGTTGCGCCCCTGTCAGGTCCTTTAATGAATTCTTCACCACAACAGAAACTGTTTCAGCTCATCTGCGATAGTGTTGGTCAGGTGATCCAGAGCTTTTGATGGGTTGAATCAGGTGTGGTAGTACTGTGCTCCAGGACAGCCTTTGTGTCCCCAGGACCCGAATTGTGAAACATTGCTATGGGTGGTAGAGGTTAACTGCGTCCCAAATAGCACCCTATTTCCTTTGTAGTGCATAGGGCTCTGGTCAAAAGTAGTGCACTATATAGGGGATAGGGTGCCATTTGGGAACATCCCTTTGTCTCTGCAGCAATCTTAAGTTTTCCCTTTGCTCAGCTGATGGTCTGTTGTCTCATCCATAGATAGTCTGTTGTCTCATCCATAGATGGTCTGTTGTCTCATCCATAGATGGTCTGTTGTCTCATCCATAGATGGTCTGTTGTCTCATCCATAGATAGTCTGTTGTCTCATCCATAGATGGTCTGTTGTCTCATCCATAGATGGTCTGTTGTCTCATCCATAGATGGTCTGTTGTCTCATCCATAGATAGTCTGTTGTCTCATCCATAGATAGTCTGTTGTCTCATCCAGAGATGGTCTGTTGTCTCATCCATATAGTCTGTTGTCTCATCCATAGATGGCCTGTTGTCTCATCCAGAGATAGTCTGTTGTCTCATCCATAGATGGACCTCTACCACCCCAATGGTGGAACAAGCTCCCTCACGACGCCAGGACAGCGGAGTCACTCACCACCTTCCGGAGACATTTGAAACCCCACCTCTTTAAGGAATACCTGGGATAGGATAAAGTAATCCTTCTACCCCCCCCCCCCCCCCCCAAAAAAAAATTGTAAAGTGGTTATCCCACTGGCTATAGGGTGAACGCACCAATTGGTGAGTCGCTCTGGATAAGAGCGTCTGCTAAATTACGTAAATGTGCCCTTGAGCAAGGCACTTAACCCTAATTGCTCCTGTAAGTCGCTCTGGATAAGAGCGTCTGCTAAATGACTAAAATGTAAATGTAAATGTGGTCTGTTGTCTCATCCAGAGATGGCCTGTTGTCTCATCCATAGATGGTCTGTTGTTTCATCCAGAGATGGTCTGTTGTCTCATCCAGAGATGGTCTGTTGTCTCATCCATAGATAGTCTGTTGTCTCATCCATAGATAGTCTGTTGTCTCATCCATAGATGGTCTGTTGTCTCATCCAGAGATGGTCTGTTGTCTCATCCATAGATAGTCTGTTGTCTCATCCAGAGATGGCCTGTTGTCTCATCCAGAGATGGTCTGTTGTCTCATCCATAGATGGCCTGTTGTCTCATCCAGAGATGGTCTGTTGTCTCATCCAGAGATGGCCTGTTGTCTCATCCAGAGATGGCCTGTTGTCTCATCCAGAGATGGCCTGTTGTCTCATCCAGAGATGGTCTGTTGTCTCATCCAGAGATGGTCTGTTGTCTCATCCAGAGATGGCCTGTTGTCTCATCCATAGATGGCCTGTTGTCTCATCCAGAGATGGTCTGTTGTCTCATCCAGAGATGGTATGTTGTCTCATCCAGAGATGGCCTGTTGTCTCATCCATAGATGGCCTGTTGTCTCATCCAGAGATGGTCTGTTGTCTCATCCAGAGATGGTCTGTTGTCTCATCCAGAGATAGTCTGTTGTCTCATCCAGAGATGGTCTGTTGTCTCATCCAGAGATGGTCTGTTGTCTCATCCAGAGATGGTCTGTTGTCTCATCCAGAGATGGTCTGTTGTCTCATCCAGAGATGGTCTGTTGTCTCATCCAGAGATGGTCTGTTGTCTCATCCAGAGATGGCCTGTTGTCTCATCCATAGATGGCCTGTTGTCTCATCCAGAGATGGTCTGTTGTCTCATCCAGAGATGGTCTGTTGTCTCATCCAGAGATGGTCTGTTGTCTCATCCAGAGATGGTCTGTTGTCTCATCCATAGATGGTCTGTTGTCTCATCCATAGATAGTCTGTTGTCTCATCCATAGATAGTCTGTTGTCTCATCCAGAGATGGTCTGTTGTCTCATCCATATAGTCTGTTGTCTCATCCATAGATGGCCTGTTGTCTCATCCAGAGATAGTCTGTTGTCTCATCCATAGATGGACCTCTACCACCCCAATGGTGGAACAAGCTCCCTCACGACGCCAGGACAGCGGAGTCACTCACCACCTTCCGGAGACATTTGAAACCCCACCTCTTTAAGGAATACCTGGGATAGGATAAAGTAATCCTTCTACCCCCCCCCCCCCCCCCCAAAAAAAAATTGTAAAGTGGTTATCCCACTGGCTATAGGGTGAACGCACCAATTGGTGAGTCGCTCTGGATAAGAGCGTCTGCTAAATTACGTAAATGTGCCCTTGAGCAAGGCACTTAACCCTAATTGCTCCTGTAAGTCGCTCTGGATAAGAGCGTCTGCTAAATGACTAAAATGTAAATGTAAATGTGGTCTGTTGTCTCATCCAGAGATGGCCTGTTGTCTCATCCATAGATGGTCTGTTGTTTCATCCAGAGATGGTCTGTTGTCTCATCCAGAGATGGTCTGTTGTCTCATCCATAGATAGTCTGTTGTCTCATCCATAGATAGTCTGTTGTCTCATCCATAGATGGTCTGTTGTCTCATCCAGAGATGGTCTGTTGTCTCATCCATAGATAGTCTGTTGTCTCATCCAGAGATGGCCTGTTGTCTCATCCAGAGATGGTCTGTTGTCTCATCCATAGATGGCCTGTTGTCTCATCCAGAGATGGTCTGTTGTCTCATCCAGAGATGGCCTGTTGTCTCATCCAGAGATGGCCTGTTGTCTCATCCAGAGATGGCCTGTTGTCTCATCCAGAGATGGTCTGTTGTCTCATCCAGAGATGGTCTGTTGTCTCATCCAGAGATGGCCTGTTGTCTCATCCATAGATGGCCTGTTGTCTCATCCAGAGATGGTCTGTTGTCTCATCCAGAGATGGTATGTTGTCTCATCCAGAGATGGCCTGTTGTCTCATCCATAGATGGCCTGTTGTCTCATCCAGAGATGGTCTGTTGTCTCATCCAGAGATGGTCTGTTGTCTCATCCAGAGATAGTCTGTTGTCTCATCCAGAGATGGTCTGTTGTCTCATCCAGAGATGGTCTGTTGTCTCATCCAGAGATGGTCTGTTGTCTCATCCAGAGATGGTCTGTTGTCTCATCCAGAGATGGCCTGTTGTCTCATCCATAGATGGCCTGTTGTCTCATCCAGAGATGGTCTGTTGTCTCATCCAGAGATGGTCTGTTGTCTCATCCAGAGATGGTCTGTTGTCTCATCCAGAGATGGTCTGTTGTCTCATCCATAGATGGTCTGTTGTCTCATCCATAGATGGCCTGTTGTCTCATCCATAGATGGCCTGTTGTCTCATCCAGAGATGGCCTGTTGTCTCATCCATAGATAGTCTGTTGTCTCATCCATAGATGGTCTGTTGTCTCATCCATAGATGGTCTGTTGTCTCATCCATAGATGGTCTGTTGTCTCATCCATAGATAGTCTGTTGTCTCATCCATAGATGGTCTGTTGTCTCATCCATAGATGGTCTGTTGTCTCATCCATAGATAGTCTGTTGTCTCATCCATAGATAGTATGTTGTCTCATCCAGAGATGGTCTGTTGTCTCATCCATATAGTCTGTTGTCTCATCCATAGATGGCCTGTTGTCTCATCCATAGGTGGCCTGTTGTCTCATCCATAGATGGCCTGTTGTCTCATCCATATAGTCTGTTGTCTCATCCATATAGTCTGTTGTCTCATCCATATAGTCTATTGTCTCATCCATAGATGGCCTGTTGTCTCATCCATATAGTCTGTTGTCTCATCCATAGGTGGCCTGTTGTCTCATCCATAGATGGCCTGTTGTCTCATCCATATAGTCTGTTGTCTCATCCATATAGTCTATTGTCTCATCCATAGATGGCCTGTTGTCTCATCCATATAGTCTGTTGTCTCATCCATATAGTCTGTTGTCTCATCCAGAGATGGCCTGTTGTCTCATCCAGAGATGGTCTGTTGTCTCATCCAGAGATGGCCTGTTGTCTCATCCAGAGATGGTCTGTTGTCTCATCCATATAGTCTGTTGTCTCATCCAGATGGTCTGTTGTCTCATCCATAGATGGCCTGTTGTCTCATCCATATAGTCTGTTGTCTCATCCATAGATGGCCTGTTGTCTCATCCATATAGTCTGTTATCTCATCCAGAGATGGTCTGTTGTCTCATCCAGATAGTCTGTTGTCTCATCCAGATGGCCTGTTGTCTCATCCAGATGGTCCATTTTGTATATCTGTTTATATTATCTGACCACAACATGAATATTATTCACGCCTGGTTTGTTATCTGGTCTGGTTTGATATCTGGCCTGGTTTGATATCTGGCCTGGTTTGTTATCTGGCCTGGTTTGATATCTGGCCTGGTTTGATATCTGGCCTGGTTTGATATCTTACCTGTTAAGGGTGACTGATTCTTTCCTCACAACAACGGGCTCTGTTCAGTTGACATGAGTGAGTCCAGTGCTACCAGCCGGCCACTTGACTCCACACTACATGATACAATCTCTGACATTTCTCTGAGTCTGCTTCTCATGATCCCCTATAGTCTGAGGGTATTACTGGTGGAGACAACGTTTAGTATTGTCTCTTCTAACATTGGAAGGAAACCAAGGGGACATAATTATACCTATCTTTTTTAATCCAGTCTGATAAACACTCCAAACAGCGTACCTGACCGCTCGGAGGCGTGGAAATAGTTTAATATCTTCTGAAGTTATAACTCCCTTTGTCTTGGACACTTCCCTGAAACCTCTGGGTGATGGGCTTTTATTTTCTCTGTTTTATATTTGTAGAAATTGAGATTTTTCCACAGATTGGCCAAATATGTATATATTTTTAAATATTCCCCTCCCCCCCCCGCAACTTCCCAACAGGCTCTGGAGAGGTGAAGGTCGAGTCATGTGTCCTCTGAAACATGACTCGCAAAAAAACGCACTTCTTAACACCCGCCCGCTTAACCCAGAAGCCATCTGCACCAATGTGTCGGAGGGAACACCGTCCAACTGACAACCGAAGTCAGCCTGCAGGCGCCCGGCCCACCACAAGGAGTCGCTAGAGCGCGATGAGCCAAGTAAAGCCCCCCGGCCAAACCCTCCCCTAACCCGGAAGACGCTGGGCCAACTGTGCGCCGCCCTATGGGACTCCCGGTCACGGCCGGTTGTGACACAGCCTGGGATCGAACCCGGGTCTGTAGTAACACCTTAGACTGCTGCGCCACTCAGAAGGCCCCCATTTTACATTATTTTAAACTAACAGATGATCCAACTCTGTGAGAGAGCCTGGCGGGTAGGAGCGTTGGGCCAGTAACCGAAAGGTTGCTGGATCGAATCCCCAAGTTGACAAGGCAAAAATATGTCTTTCTGCCTCTGAGCAAGGCAGTTAACCCACTGTTCCCCAGGAGCTGATGAAGTTGATGTCAATTAAGGCAGCCCCCCGCACCTCTCTGATTCAGAGGGGTTGGGTTAAATGAGGAAGACATATTTCAGTTGAATGCATTCAGTTGTACAACTGACTAGGTATCCCCCTTTCCCTTATTAGTTGTTTATTGACTGTCTGAAGAATTAGTTGGGCTAAATTTAAAAAATGAAATTTGATCCAACACAAATGAAAACATATTCTCATTTTTAAAAAAGTGTGTGTGTCAGTGCTTGATTTCATAGGTGTAGTCTAGGTGTATTTATTGATAATGCACAGTTTGCACAAACTCACAGATGTAGAGGTGTCCCGGACTCCCCGACTCCGATTGTCTCGAGCAAAAATGTCGTGTATCTCTCATCATCCATTCGCGCGCCCCTCCCTCCCCTCAGCTCTCCTCGCGACGTCAAAACAACATGGTAGCGGCAACAGACGGAGCTCGACGCGGAACAGACGGAGCTCGACGCGGAACAGACGGAGCGCGTCCGATTCACCGCACACACTGGACGGCAACCACAATAATCAACTGAGAGTAATGACAGGTACGTTTTTAGAACCTAGTGTTTTTTTTTTCTTCTCATGTGGGGATAAATTAGCTTGATGTTTGACGCCGTGGTATCTTCCCCATTGGTCCTAGAGACCAGTTTGAATCCGGTGACCGCGTCAATAATAAGGCATTAGACCTTTCTCTTGTCGTATCTTGTGAATAATAGGCTAAACGCACAGGTAGGCTGCATGGTGGTTGTCATATTGCAGTCATTAAAGCTGAAATGACTGCATGAGCCATGTCCACTTGTTTTCAATTCATAATGGATGTATGCATGTGCCCATTGCCCTGCCACCACCACACGAAGGGCACAGATGCCTATATAGCCTGTAGATCAATAGGCTACATTGGGCAACAATTTACTTCACAATATTGTCTACTCTAGTCACTCCCCCCCTCCCCGTGGCTGTTTGAGAGGTAAAAAGTATAACGTCTGTGTGTCTTCATTACTGAATGGAGGAGTTCAGGGTGACACTGACAGACAGACAGCAGTAGACAGACAGACATGCCTGCCCTGCTACAGGTTTTTTAATCGAACCTGACATCAGTCTATTGTAAGCTATTGATTAAACCAAATGCATGCAGGACATAAAACATGTACAACCGGTAGAATATATGTAGAATAAGATGTGTGTACTGATGTGTATTGATTAGACAATGTATTTGTAAACAAACTGTAGGACTCTGGTGGGTATATATATATATATATATATATATATATATATATATATATATATATCTTGAATGAATGGTCACAGAATGACATGTGTGGTAGAATGAGGAGGGATTAAATATCCTGCATATTTTTATTTAATTTGTATCAATGTCAGACCCTTGTCTGTCCTGTCTACGACTGATGTTTTGGGGACTAACATTCTGCACATCACTATCATCATCATCATCATCATCACCACCATGCAACTATAATGGCATTAGTCATTACCATTTAACCTTTGGTCATTGTTGCTTTCCATCCCTCTGGGTGGATAAGACATGGTTAAGTCTGTATAGCTAAATGGGTTTTTATCTGTTTATCCAAATCTCTTTTATCCAAAGCGACTTACAGTCATGTGCGCATACATTTTTACGTATGGGGTGGTCCCGGGGATTGAACCCACTACCCTGGCGTTACAAGCGCCGTGCTCTACCATAGTTGGTCTGGGCAACAGTAATGCACTAAGTATGGAATAAGGTGCCATTTGAGACAGAAGCTGTGTAGGTTATACAGTGGGGGGGGAAAAGTATTTAGTCAGCCACCAATTGTGCAAGTTCTCCCACTTAAAAAGATGAGAGAGGCCTGTAATTTTCATCATAGGTACACGTCAACTATGACAGACAAATTGAGAAAATAAAATCCAGAAAATCACATTGTAGGATTTTTAATGAATTTATTTGCAAATTATGGTGGAAAATAAGTATTTGGTCACCTACAAACAAGCAAGATTTCTGGCTCTCACAGACCTGTAACTTCTTCTTTAAGAGGCTCCTCTGTCCTTCACTCGTTACCTGTATTAATGGCACCTGTTTGAACTTGTTATCAGTATAAAAGACACCTGTCCACAACCTCAAACAGTCACACTCCAAACTCCACTATGGCCAAGACCAAAGAGCTGTCAAAGGACACCAGAAACAAAATTGTAGACCTGCACCAGGCTGGGAAGACTGAATCTGCAATAGGTAAGCAGCTTGGTTTGAAGAAATCAACTGTGGGAGCAATTATTAGGAAATGGAAGACATACAAGACCACTGATAATCTCCCTCGATCTGGGGCTCCACGCAAGATCTCACCCCGTGGGGTCAAAATGATCACAAGAACGGTGAGCAAAAATCCCAGAACCACACGGGGGGACCTAGTGAATGACCTGCAGAGAGCTGGGACCAAAGTAACAAAGCCTACCATCAGTTACACACTACGCCGCCAGGGACTCAAATCCTGCAGTGCCAGACGTGTCCCCCTGCTTAAGCCAGTACATGTCCAGGCCCGTCTGAAGTTTGCTAGAGTGCATTTGGATGATCCAGAAGAGGATTGGGAGAATGTCAGATGAAACCAAAATATAACTTTTTGGTAAAAACTCAACTCGTCGTGTTTGGAGGACAAAGAATGCTGAGTTGCATCCAAAGAACACCATACCTACTGTGAAGCATGGGGGTGGAAACATCATGCTTTGGGGCTGTTTTTCTGCAAAGGGACCAGGACGACTGATCCGTGTAAAGGAAAGAATGAATTGGGCCATGTATCGTGAGATTTTGAGTGAAAACCTCCTTCCATCAGCAAGGGCATTGAAGATGAAACGTGGCTGGGTCTTTCAGCATGACAATGATCCCAAACACACCGCCCGGGCAACGAAGGAGTGGCTTCGTAAGAAGCATTTCAATGTCCTGGAGTGGCCTAGCCAGTCTCCAGATCTCAACCCCATAGAAAATCTTTGGAGGGAGTTGAAAGTCCGTGTTGCCCAGCGACAGCCCCAAAACATCACTGCTCTAGAGGAGATCTGCATGGAGGAATGGGCCAAAATACCAGCAACAGTGTGTGAAAACCTTGTGAAGACTTACAGAAAACGTTTGACCTGTGTCATTGCCAACAAAGGGTATATAACAAAGTATTGAGAAACTTTAGTTATTGACCAAATACTTAATTTGCAAATAAATTCATTAAAAATCCTACAATGTGATTTTCTGGATTAGTTTTTCTCATTTTGTCTGTCATAGTTGATGTGTACCTATGATGAAAATTACAGGCCTCTCTCATATTTTTAAGTGGGAGAACTTGCACAATTGGTGGCTGACTAAATACTTTTTTCCCCCACTGTATTTAGGTTATATTTACATTGGTGTTTCTGACCCCACTGGTTGACCTTTTCTTGTGGCAGCAGGTCACAAATTCTGCTGTTGGGATTGGACACTGGTATTTTGCCTAACAGATACAGGAGTTTTGTAAGAATTTGATTTGTGTTTGAATTCTTTGTGGGTTTGTGTAATCTGAGGGAAATACTGGCTGTGTCTATTATATGGTCTTACATTTGGCAGGTTTGGTGTTGACGGGCACTCTTAAATTCTGTACATTGATTTTATAATATCATAGGTTTTCCCCCCAAACACCGCTTTCCATCAGTTTATACAGCAGGGCCTCATGCCAAATGTGACCCACCACCTGGATTCGGTCCTATGTAGCAAAATTTGAAATTGTGTTTTTTACATTGGATAAAAGTAGAGACTCAGAGCTATTATTATTTATTCACTAACTGTAAGTCGCTCAGGATAAGAGCGTCTGCTAAATGACGTTAAATGTAAATGTAAAATTGTATATCATACACTGCAGTTGAGGAACAATGGGAAAGTCATTCTGCTTTGAAAGTTGATGAACTTGTAACCTCACTTTTGAGAAAATGGCCTGTGAATGTTTTGGTCCACCTACTGGAGAGCTCTTCTTTATATACACCCATTCAGCATCGTTCCCACCCTCTTAAGCCTTAGCGCCACCCGTCTCTTTAAGGATTCACATGTGTAGTAAACAACCAAAGATTTCAAGACTAAAAGTGGTGAAAATTAACTTTATCTAGTCCTTGGCCTATATCCTAATCTGACTTTGGTGCAGGTCATGTTGTTCTCCACATTACCGTCTCTGGTAAACACACACTATATCAAATAAAATCTAAGTTTATTTGTCACATGCACAGTATACAGAAGGTGTAAAAGGTACAGTGAAATGGTTACTTGCATAGTGGAGTCTAGCTAGCTAAATAATGAACCATAATCCCAAATCTAATGCCGCGTTCAAAACAACTGGGAACTTCGACTGGGAAAAATTGATGTGAACTTGGAATTCCAACTCGGGAACTCAGGCCTCTTTCTAGAGCTCTTACGCAGATCATACACGTAACGTTAGCTAGTACGCTTTAACTTGCA
Organism: Coregonus lavaretus; assembly: GCF_964263955.1. Lineage (NCBI taxonomy): Eukaryota > Metazoa > Chordata > Actinopteri > Salmoniformes > Salmonidae > Coregonus > Coregonus lavaretus. The sequence continues at coordinate 37,466,223 of NC_140017.1, read as the reverse complement.
ATGAAAACGACTTTCTGACAAAACGAGAAACGTATAATATCTGAAAATATACCCGTATACATGGATGACTCCTGAGTGGCGCAGTGGTCTAAGGCACTGCATCGCAGTGCTAACTGTGCCACTAGAGATCCTGGTTCGAATCCAGGCTCTGTCGCAGCCGGCCGCGACCGGGAGACTCATGGGCGGCGCACAATTGGCCCAGCGTCGTCCAGGGTAGGGGAGGGAATGGCCGGCAGGGATGTAGCTCAGTTGATAGAGCATGGCGTTTGCAACGCCAGGGTTGTGGGTTAAATTCCCACGGGGGGCCAGTATAAAAAAAAATAATAATAATAATAATAATGTATTCACTAACTGTAAGTCGCTCTGGATAAGAGCGTCTGCTAAATGACTAAAATGTAAATGTAAATGAACGCTTCTCCATCTGTGACCCGGAGACAGGTGTTCTCTTTTTGGACTCTCTCCGCATTTGGCAATCATCTCTGCTTCCACCGAACATTCCACTGATTTCAAAACTTGGTCAACTTCTTCTGTGACAACGACACCGTTTCTTTCCCACCATTGTCATCAGAAGAATCTACAAAGTCTGGTTCAATGAAAATGTTTTTACCTAAATCAGGGATTTCCTTATTGTCTGATTCGTTTTCAGAGTCAGAGAGAGTCAGCATGGCACGATCATCCTCCAGAAAGTAGTCCATCACAACCTTTTCCCACTGAGCTTTGTCGATAGCGCTATTAACTTCATGGCAGCAACGTTGAGAGCAGTAACTAAGCAACTAGGCTCGTTATTATTATTTTTTATTATTATTTACAAGTTTGTTATTAAGACACATGCACGTTCACATGTTCCAGAAGGCATTTCTGCCAAAAAAAAGTATTTTGATTAAAAAAAAAATAAACGTTCAAATGCCTCTCCTGTGAAGTAGTGAAGTGCGACATACGCAGAGTTTCTTGAAACGGGTCACAAATTGAGTCAAAAGTGTTTTTGAAATCAAAGCATGAGAATACTTTTTTGTTTGTCAGTTGGGGTGAATAATATGGTCTGTCGTACGGTAATTTGGTAAGAAGCCAATTTGACATTTGCTCAGGACATTGTTTTCACTGAGGAAATGTTGGAGTCTGCTGTTGATGATACTGCAGAGGATTTTCCCGAGGTTACTGTTGACACAGGTTCTGCGGTAATTATTGGGGTCAAATTTGTCCCCACTTTTGTGGATTTGGTTGATCAGACCTTGGTCCCAAATATTGGGAAGATGCCAGAGCTGAGGATAATATAGAAAAGTTTGAGTATAGCCGACTTGAATTTGTGGTCTGTATATTTTTATCATTTCATTTAGGATACTATCAACACCACAGGCCTTTTTGGGTTGGAGGGTTTGTATTTTGTCCTGTAGTTCATTCAATGTAATTGTAGAATCCAGTGGGTTCTGGGACTCTTTTTAATAGTTGATTCTAAGATTGGTATTTGGTCATGTACACTACCAGTCAAAAGTTTGGACACACCTACTCATTCAAGGGGTTTTCTTTATTTTTACTATTTTCTACATTGTAGAATAATAGTGAAGACATCAAAACAATAAAATAACACATGGAATCATGTAGTAACCAAAAAAGTGTAAACAGATTCTTCAAAGTAGCCACCCTTTGCCTTGATGACAGCTTTGCACACGCTTGGCATTCTCTCAACCAGCTTCATGAGGTAGTCACCTGGAATGCATTTCAATTAACAGGTGTGCCTTGTTATACAGTGGGGAAAAAAAAGTATTTAGTCAGCCACCAATTGTGCAAGTTCTCCCACTTAAAAAGATTAGAGAGGCCTGTAATTTTCATCATAGGTACACGTCAACTATGACAGACAAAATGAGAATTTTTTTTCCAGAAAATCACATTGTAGGACTTTTAATGAATTTATTTGCAAATTATTGTGGAAAATAAGTATTTGGTCAATAACAAAAGTTTCTCAATACTTTGTTATATACCCTTTGTTGGCAATGACACAGGTCAAACGTTTTCTGTAAGTCTTCACAAGGTTTTCACACACTGTTGCTGGTATTTTGGCCCATTCCTCCATGCAGATCTCCTCTAGAGCAGTGATGTTTTGGGGCTGTCGCTGGGCAACAGACTTTCAACTCCCTCCAAAGATTTTCTATGGGGTTGAGATCTGGAGACTGGCTAGGCCACTCCAGGACCTTGAAATGCTTCTTACGAAGCCACTCCTTCGTTGCCCGGGCGGTGTGTTTGGGATCATTGTCATGCTGAAAGACCCAGCCACGTTTCATCTTCAATGCCCTTGCTGATGGAAGGAGGTTTTCACTCAAAATCTCACGATACATGGCCCCATTCATTCTTTCCTTTACACGGATCAGTCGTCCTGGTCCCTTTGCAGAAAAACAGCCCACAAAGCATGATGTTTCCACCCCCATGCTTCACAGTAGGTATGGTGTTCTTTGGATGCAACTCAGCATTCTTTGTCCTCCAAACACGACGAGTTGAGTTTTTACCAAAAAGTTATATTTTGGTTTCATCTGACCATATGACATTCTCCCAATCCTCTTCTGGATCATCCAAATGCACTCTAGCAAACTTCAGACGGGCCTGGACATGTACAGGCTTAAGCAGGGGGACACGTCTGGCACTGCAGGATTTGAATCCCTGGCGGCATAGTGTGTTACTGATGGTAGGCTTGTTACTTTGGTCCCAGCTCTCTGCAGGTCATTCACCAGGTCCCGCCGTGTGGTTCTGGGATTTTTGCTCACCATTCTTGTGATCATTTTGACCCCACGGGGTGAGATCTTGCGTGGAGCCCCAGATCGAGGGAGATTATCAGTGGTCTTGTATGTCTTCCATTTCCTAATAATTGCTCCCACAGTTGATTTCTTCAAACCAAGCTGCTTACCTATTGCAGATTCAGTCTTCCCAGCCTGGTGCAGGTCTACAATTTTGTTTCTGGTGTCCTTTGACAGCTCTTTGGTCTTGGCCATAGTGGAGTTTGGAATGTGACTGTTTGAGGTTGTGGACAGGTGTCTTTTATACTGATAACAAGTTCAAACAGGTGCCATTAATACAGGTAACGAGTGGAGGACAGAGGAGCCTCTTAAAAAAGAAGTTACAGGTCTGTGAGAGCCAGAAATCTTGCTTGTTTGTAGGTGACCAAATACTTATTTTCCACCATAATTTGCAAATAAATTCGTAAAAAATCCTACAATGTGATTTTCTGGATTTTTTTCTCCTCAATTTGTCTGTCATAGTTGACGTGTACCTATGATGAAAATTACAGGCCTCTCTCATCTTTTTAAGTGGGAGAACGTGCACAATTGGTGGCTGACTAAATACTTTTTTCCCCACTGTAAGTTAATTTGTGGAATTTCTTTCCTTCTTAATGCATTTTAGCCAATCAGCTGTGTTGTGACAAGGTAGGGTTGGTATACAGAAGATAGCCCTATTTGGTAAAAGACCAAGTCCATATTATGGCAAGAACAGCTCAAATAAGCAAAGAGAAACGACAGTCCATCATTACTTTAAGAAATGAAGGTCAGTCAATCCGGAAAAATTAAAGAACTTTGAAAGTTTCTTCAAGTGTAGTCGCAAAAACCATCAAGCGCAATGATGAAACTGGCTCTCATGAGGACCGCCACAGGAAAGGAAGACCCAGAGTTACCTCTGCTGCAGAGGATAAGTTCATTAGAGTTACCAGCCTCAGTTCAAGTAACACACATCTCAACATCAAGTGTTCAGAGGAGACTGCGTGAATCAGGCCTTCATGGTCGAATTGCTGCAAAGAAACCACTACTAAAGGACACCAATAAGAAGAAGAGACTTGGTTGGGCCACGAAACACGAGCAATGGACATTAGACCGGTGGAAATCTGTCCTTTTGGTCTGATGAGTCCAAATTTGAGATTTTTGGTTCCAACCGCCGTGTCTTTGTGAGACGCAGAGTAGGTGAACGGATGATCTCCGCATGTGTAGTTCCCACCGTGAAGCATGGAGAAGGAGGTGTTATGGTGTGGGTGTGCTTTGCTGGTGACACTGTCTGTGATTTATTTGGAATTCAAGGCACACTTAACCAGCATGGCTACCACAGCATTCCGCAGCGATACGCCATCCCATCTGGTTTGCGCTTAGTGGGACTATCATTTGTTTTTCAACAGGACAATGACCCAAAACACACCTCCAGGCTGTGTAAGGGCTATTTGACCAAGAAGGAGAGTGATGGAGTGCTGCATCAGATGACCTGGCCTCCACAATCACCCGACCTCAACCCAATTGAGATGGTTTAGGGTGAGTTGGACCCCGCAGAGTGAAGGAAAAGCAGCCAACAAGTGCTCAGCATATGTGGGAACTCCTTCAAGACTGTTGGAAAAGCATTCCAGGTGAAGCTGGTTGAGAGAATGCAAAGTGTGCAAAGCTGTCATCAAGGCAAAGGGTGGCTACTTTGAATAATCTAAAATAAAATGTGTTTAACACTTTTTTGGTTACTGCATGATTCCATATGTGTTATTTAATAGTTTTGATGTCTTCACTATTATTCCACAATGTAGAAAATAGAAAAAATAAAGAAAAACCCTTGAATGAGTAGTTGTGTCCAAACTTTTGAATAGATAGCACTTCATGTTGTTTGTTTAGTGTGTTCCAATTTTCCCAGAAGCTACTTGATTCTATGGATTCTTCAATCACATTGAATAATCCATAGTAAAGGTGTATGTTCTGGTCTCTGTGTGTGTCTCTCTTTCTCTCTCATTCAATTCAATTCAATATAATTTATTGACATGGCAAGTTAAATTACTTATATTGTCAAAGTATACATATAACAAAACTGGTGGGACCAACAGCAATAATAATAGTAGTAGTGGAAATGGGATTACCATTAACAGCAACTACAACAACAATATTAATGAGAACAACAATACATTAAAGCAATAGTAGTCAACCAGTCTCAACATGACTGAGAAGACACATTACATGGTATGAAAGACAAAACTAAACTACATGGGAAATACTATTGACATTACATTGCACTTTTCACTCGCTGTCCCTCAGGTTGAGGCAGGATGTCAGTTTGGCACCGATGTGGATGTGATGAGGAGTCAGGCGCAGGACACAGAGGTTTAGTCCAACAAACTTTACTATAGTAAAGTGAACAATAATCAATACACGACCTCGAAAATACAGAGGCGAGAACAGTACGCAACATGCGTAAAACAAAACATGTAGAGCGCAAAACACGCAGCTCAAACGACACGCGGACAACAACACACAATATAACTAACACAAAACAGGGAACTTATAGGACACGTAATTAGGACACAAACAGACACAGGTGTACCAGACAGACCAAAGCAATCAACACACGAAACATACAACGGTGGCAGCTAGTATTCCGGGGACGGCGAACGCCGAAGCCTGCCCGAACCAGGAGGAGGAGCAGCCTCGGCCGAAACCGTGACACAGGAGGAGACACATTTGGCTGCCAAAACTGCAATTTTGGGAAATAAAGATTTATCACATGCCTCTATTGGAATGGCCTCTTTTGTCTTTACCATGAGTATCATACTATTCTCAACAGCAGTGTTTCCCCATCTCCGGTCCTTCAGAACCCCCCAACAGTACATAATGTTGTTGTGGCCCGGACTAATCATCAAGCCCTTGACAAGTTGAATCAGGTGTTTTTTTTTTGGTTTTGTTCGTAGCTGCGACAAAAATGTGTGCTGTTGGGGGGGGGGGGGTACTCGAGGACCCATAGGGCGCTGGTCAAAAGTAGTGCACTATGTAGGGAATAGGGTTTGAGACAGCCCCTCTCCAGCTACCATCAGATGTAGACTAACTACTGGAGGCAGCTCAGGATCTTTCATTTGAACCGCACAGAGAAGAACGTTGTCTGCAAGTCTTCTGATCATTTGTTGGCTTTTTAGTACACCTATGGACTTGTCTGGTACACAAACTGAGGTTTTGTTATTTTCTTGTGTAAAAGCATGTACTACCCAAACACAGATGATTGCTTGAAATGTGCATATTTTAGATCCTTAAAAAGTACTCTGTGTGAACAATTCATATTTTATCCCACGTTCACATAACTGCTTGTTCATTTCATTTGCAAAGTGGAGCGTGGTAAATGGTTTAGTGTTGTTGCCGAGTGTTTTGTTCTGTTCTGTCCAGCTGCAGCGTTGCTATGGGCCCTGGTCCAAAGTAGTGCACTAAAAAAAGCGATAGGGTGCCTTTTGGAACGCACATGTTGTTGTGGCTCTGTTTGCACTGTACACCAGCCAGCCTGTACAGTCCATTCACTGGAAGGCTGCATTTATTTTGTTGACTGTTTTATAAAATCAGTATAAAGCAAAAAATAATAGCATGTAATCTTTTTACATTTGAAATGTGAAAAAAAGTTTTAAAAAAAAAAGGCCAGCACTCACTTGGATATAAGTTGCAATGTAAATGTTGAAGATAAGCTTTGTGTAGCAGATGTTCTGGGACTGCCGTTCCACTATGGAGGGACGGTTGGTATTGTAGGCACTGCAACGGCAGATGTTTCGGGACTGCCGTTCCACTATGGAGGGACGGTTGGTATTGTAGGCACTGCAACGGCAGATGTTCTGGGACTGCCGTTCCACTATGGAGGGACGGTTGGTATTGTAGGCACTGCAACGATGCGTTCAATAGGCCTAAAAACTGCAATACCAAATCAACACTGGTTTAGTATCATGGACAAGGCTAAATGCATCAATCTATCTACGCACAATCAATCGACTCCCAACTTACCAACACACACACACACACACACACTGCAGTGGATTCTCAGTTATTTCAATAATTAACATCAGTCAGCCCCCATTTGTAGTTTTGACGTTAGTTAAGGAAGCCCTTTTTTAAGTATCTGCTCCTATAAGATACCCTATTTTTCCTTTCATTCAATATTTCATAGCAATATTTGCCTATTATCCTCATGGATAGTTCTCTAGTCTGTAGACTACTTTTAACCAGGGCCCATTGGGCGTGCTATATAGGGGAATAGGGTACTATTTGGGACCCAGCCCCAGACAGTCATGTTGACGCGTTCTAAACAGACAGGCTAATTCTACTCAGGCTGATTGCCAAAGTTGTCTTGTGAGAATTATAATCTCTCCCTCCCTCCCTCCGTCGCAGAACAAGAGATTCCTTAGATCAAAGGAACGGGGGGGGGGCTTCTACTCTGTTGCTGCTTCTCTACGCTGGACCAAGCAGAAGGAGAAGAAGAAGTGAGTTGATTAAATCGTTAGTCACAGAAGGTACATTAGCTTTAGTCAGGTTATGTGTACAGAGAGAGAGTGAGGTCTCTAGTAGCCTGGCAGCACAGACCCATGGATGGATAGAGGATGAGGGCCTGTGTCTCTACCATAATGTTGTAATGTCTTGTCACAGAGGATCTATAGCCCCCCCTGTGTCTCTACCATAATGTTGTAATGTCTTGTCACAGAGGATCTATAGCCCCCCCTGTTTATCTACCATAATGTTGTAATGTCTTGTCACAGAGGATCTATAGCCCCCCCTGTTTATCTACCATAATGTTGTAATGTCTTGTCACAGAGGATCTATAGCCCCCCCTTGTTTATCTACCATAATGTTGTAATGTCTTGTCACAGAGGATCTATAGCCCCCCCTGTTTATCTACCATAATGTTGTAATGTCTTGTCACAGAGGATCTATAGCCCCCCCTTGTTTATCTACCATAATGTTGTAATGTCTTGTCACAGAGGAACTAGGAGAGGATGGAGTGGGCCCGTGTTTCTCTCTGACCGTAACCTGCTGGTCTCTACACCAGGGCAGCAGGTAGCCTAGTGGTTAGAGCGTTGGGCCAGTAACCTGCTGGTCTCTACACCAGGGCAGCAGGTAGCCTAGTGGTTAGAGCGTTGGGCCAGTAACCTGCTGGTCTCTACACCAGGGCAGCAGGTAGCCTAGTGGTTAGAGCGTTGGGCCAGTAACCTGCTGGTCTCTAAACCAGGGCAGCAGGTAGCCTAGTGGTTAGAGCGTTGGGCCAGTAACCTGCTGGTCTCTAAACCAGGGCAGCAGGTAGCCTAGTGGTTAGAGCGTTGGGCCAGTAACCTGCTGGTCTCTAAACCAGGGCAGCAGGTAGCCTAGTGGTTAGAGCGTTGGGCCAGTAACCTGCTGGTCTCTACACCAGGGCAGCAGGTAGCCTAGTGGTTAGAGCGTTGGGCCAGTAACCTGCTGGTCTCTAAACCAGGGCAGCAGGTAGCCTAGTGGTTAGAGCGTTGGGCCAGTAACCTGCTGGTCTCTAAACCAGGGCAGCAGGTAGCCTAGTGGTTAGAGCGTTGGGCCAGTAACCTGCTGGTCTCTAAACCAGGGCAGCAGGTAGCCTAGTGGTTAGAGCGTTGGGCCAGTAACCTGCTGGTCTCTACACCAGGGCAGCAGGTAGCCTAGCGGTTAGAGCGTTGGGCCAGTAACCTGCTGGTCTCTAAACCAGGGCAGCAGGTAGCCTAGTGGTTAGAGCGTTGGGCCAGTAACCTGCTGGTCTCTAAACCAGGGCAGCAGGTAGCCTAGTGGTTAGAGCGTTGGGACAGTAACCTGCTGGTCTCTACACCAGGGCAGCAGGTAGCCTAGCGGTTAGAGCGTTGGGCCAGTAACCTGCTGGTCTCTACACCAGGGCAGCAGGTAGCCTAGTGGTTAGAGCGTTGGGCCAGTAACCTGCTGGTCTCTACACCAGGGCAGCAGGTAGCCTAGTGGTTAGAGCGTTGGGCCAGTAACCTGCTGGTCTCTAAACCAGGGCAGCAGGTAGCCTAGTGGTTAGAGCGTTGGGCCAGTAACCTGCTGGTCTCTAAACCAGGGCAGCAGGTAGCCTAGCGGTTAGAGCGTTGGGCCAGTAACCTGCTGGTCTCTAAACCAGGGCAGCAGGTAGCCTAGCGGTTAGAGCGTTGGGCCAGTAACCTGCTGGTCTCTAAACCAGGGCAGCAGGTAGCCTAGTGGTTAGAGCGTTGGGCCAGTAACCTGCTGGTCTCTAAACCAGGGCAGCAGGTAGCCTAGTGGTTAGAGCGTTGGGCCAGTAACCTGCTGGTCTCTAAACCAGGGCAGCAGGTAGCCTAGCGGTTAGAGCGTTGGGCCAGTAACCTGCTGGTCTCTAAACCAGGGCAGCAGGTAGCCTAGTGGTTAGAGCGTTGGGCCAGTAACCTGCTGGTCTCTAAACCAGGGCAGCAGGTAGCCTAGTGGTTAGAGCGTTGGGCCAGTAACCTGCTGGTCTCTAAACCAGGGCAGCAGGTAGCCTAGTGGTTAGAGCGTTGGGCCAGTAACCTGCTGGTCTCTAAACCAGGGCAGCAGGTAGCCTAGTGGTTAGAGCGTTGGGCCAGTAACCTGCTGGTCTCTACACCAGGGCAGCAGGTAGCCTAGTGGTTAGAGCGTTGGGCCAGTAACCTGCTGGTCTCTAAACCAGGGCAGCAGGTAGCCTAGTGGTTAGAGCGTTGGGCCAGTAACCTGCTGGTCTCTACACCAGGGCAGCAGGTAGCCTAGTGGTTAGAGCGTTGGGCCAGTAACCTGCTGGTCTCTAAACCAGGGCAGCAGGTAGCCTAGTGGTTAGAGCGTTGGGCCAGTAACCTGCTGGTCTCTAAACCAGGGCAGCAGGTAGCCTAGTGGTTAGAGCGTTGGGCCAGTAACCTGCTGGTCTCTAAACCAGGGCAGCAGGTAGCCTAGCGGTTAGAGCGTTGGGCCAGTAACCTGCTGGTCTCTAAACCAGGGCAGCAGGTAGCCTAGTGGTTAGAGCGTTGGGCCAGTAACCTGCTGGTCTCTAAACCAGGGCAGCAGGTAGCCTAGTGGTTAGAGCGTTGGGCCAGTAACCTGCTGGTCTCTAAACCAGGGCAGCAGGTAGCCTAGTGGTTAGAGCGTTGGGCCAGTAACCTGCTGGTCTCTAAACCAGGGCAGCAGGTAGCCTAGTGGTTAGAGCGTTGGGCCAGTAACCTGCTGGTCTCTAAACCAGGGCAGCAGGTAGCCTAGTGGTTAGAGCGTTGGGCCAGTAACCTGCTGGTCTCTACACCAGGGCAGCAGGTAGCCTAGTGGTTAGAGCGTTGGGCCAGTAACCTGCTGGTCTCTAAACCAGGGCAGCAGGTAGCCTAGTGGTTAGAGCGTTGGGCCAGTAACCTGCTGGTCTCTAAACCAGGGCAGCAGGTAGCCTAGTGGTTAGAGCGTTGGGCCAGTAACCTGCTGGTCTCTAAACCAGGGCAGCAGGTAGCCTAGCGGTTAGAGCGTTGGGCCAGTAACCTGCTGGTCTCTACACCAGGGCAGCAGGTAGCCTAGTGGTTAGAGCGTTGGGCCAGTAACCTGCTGGTCTCTAAACCAGGGCAGCAGGTAGCCTAGTGGTTAGAGCGTTGGGCCAGTAACCTGCTGGTCTCTAAACCAGGGCAGCAGGTAGCCTAGTGGTTAGAGCGTTGGGCCAGTAACCTGCTGGTCTCTAAACCAGGGCAGCAGGTAGCCTAGTGGTTAGAGCGTTGGGCCAGTAACCTGCTGGTCTCTAAACCAGGGCAGCAGGTAGCCTAGTGGTTAGAGCGTTGGGCCAGTAACCTGCTGGTCTCTACACCAGGGCAGCAGGTAGCCTAGTGGTTAGAGCGTTGGGCCAGTAACCTGCTGGTCTCTACACCAGGGCAGCAGGTAGCCTAGTGGTTAGAGCGTTGGGCCAGTAACCTGCTGGTCTCTACACCAGGGCAGCAGGTAGCCTAGCGGTTAGAGCGTTGGGCCAGTAACCTGCTGGTCTCTACACCAGGGCACCAGGTAGCCTAGTGGTTAGAGCGTTGGGCCAGTAACCTGCTGGTCTCTACACCAGGGCAGCAGGTAGCCTAGTGGTTAGAGCGTTGTGCCAGTAATCAAAAGGTCGCTGGTTTGAATACCCGAGGCGACAAGGTGAAAATTCTGTCTGTACCCTTGAGCAAGGCACTTAACCCATCATTTTCTCCAGGGGCTCTATACTACTATGGCTGACCCTGTAAAACAACACATTTCACTGCACCTATGTATGTGACAATACATATATATATATATTTATTTTTTTTGGGGGGGGGTGCCATTTGGGGCGCAGACAATGTCATTGTTCACTGCTGTGTGAATCAATACTCAGTTGTAGACAGACAGAATGTTTTTTCTCTTTATTTGAGAAAATGTACTTTACTCTCAGTATGTTCGTGTTGAGATGATCCGCTCGGATGCTTGCCAGGGGAAAGTGACCCCCATTTTACTATGTTACAAACAAACACACACACTGGGACTTCCATGTTCTTACAGAGATTTAGAGAGTTTGATGTGAGGCTTGTGTTGCTTTAACGTTAGAAGTGGTGATGACAGTGGATAGAGGCAGGACTATATCTCTCTCCCTGTGTGTGTCTTTCTCACTATTTCATTATTGTCCTCATTAATGTCTTACTTTAATGTCTTACTTAAAGTCTTACTTTAATGTCAATACTCATTTTTATTATTATTTTTCCTACTCTCTACAGTTGAAGTCGGAAGTTTACGTACACTTAGGATGGAGTCATTAAAACTAGTTTTTCAACCACTCCACAAATGTCTTGTTAACAAACTATAGTTTTGGCAAGTCGGTTAGGACATCTGCTTTGTGCACGACACAAGTCATTTTTCCAACTGTTTACAGATAGATTATTTCACTTAGAATTCACTGTATCACATAGATTATTTCACTTAGAATTCACTGTATCACAATTCCAGTGGGTCAGAAGTTTACATACACTAAGTTGACTGTGCCTTTAAACAGCTTGGAAAATTCCAGAAAATGATGTCATGGCTTTAGAAGCTTCCGATAGGCTAATTGACATCATTTGAGTCAATTGGAGGTGTACCTGTGGATGTATTTCAAGGCCTACCTTCAAACTCAGTGCCTCTTTGCTTGACATCATGGGAAAATCAAAAGAAATCAGCCAAGACCTCAGAAAAAAAATTGTAGACCTCCACAAGTCTGGTTCATCCTTGGGAGAAATGTCCAAACGCCTGAAGGTACCACGTTCATCTGTACAAACAATAGTACGCAAGTATAAACACCATGGGACCACGCAGCCGTCATACCGCTCAGGAAGGAGACGCGCTCTGTCTCCTAGAGATGAACGTACTTTGGTGCGAAAAGTGCAAATCAATCCCAGAACAACAGCAAAGGACCTTGTGAAGATGCTGGAGGAAACAGGTACAAAAGTATCTATATCCACAGTAAAACGAGTCCTATATCGACATAGCCTGAAAGGCCGCTCAGCAAGGAAGAAGCCACTGCTCCAAAACCGCCATAAAAATGCCAGACTATGGTTTGCAACTGCACATGGGGACAAATATCGTACTTTTTGGAGAAATGTCCTCTGATCTGATGAAACAAAAATAGAACTGTTTGGCCATAATGACCATCGCTATGTTTGGAGGAAAAAGGGGGTTGCTTGCAAGCCGAAGAACACCATCCCAACCGTGAAGCACGGGGGTGGCATGATCATGCTGTGGGGGTGCTTTGCTGCAGGAGGGACTGGTGCACTTCACAAAATAGATGGCATCATGAGGAATGAAAATTATGTGGATATATTGAAGCAACATCTCAAGACATCAGTCAGGAAGTTAAAGCTTGGTCGGAAATGGGTTTTCCAAATGGACAATGACCCCAAGCATACTTACAAAGTTGTGGCAAAATGGCTTAAGGACAACAAAGTCAAGGTATTGGAGTGGCCATCACAGAGCCCTGACCTCAATCCTATAGAAAAATTGTGGGCAGAACTGAAAAAGTGTGTGCGAGCAAGGAGGCCTACAAACCTGACTCAGTTACACCAGCTCTGTCAGGAGGAATGGGCCAAAATTCACCCAACTTATTGTGGGAAACTTGTGGAAGGCTACCCGAAACGTTTGACCCAAGTTAAACATTTTAAATGCAATGCTACCAAATACTAATTGAGTGTATGTAAACTTCTGACTCACTGGGAATGTGATGAAATAAATACAGTGGGGAAAAAAAGTATTTAGTCAGCCACCAATTGTGCAAGTTCTCCCACTTAAAAAGATGAGAGAGGCCTGTAATTTTCATCATAGGTACACGTCAACTATGACAGACAAAATGAGAGAAAAAAATCCAGAAAATCACATTGTAGGATTTTTAATGAATTTATTTGCAAAGTATGGTGGAAAATAAGTATTTGGTCAATAACAAAAGTTTCTCAATACTTTGTTATATGCCCTTTGTTGGCAATGACACAGGTCAAACGTTTTCTGTAAGTCTTCACAAGGTTTTCACACACTGTTGCTGGTATTTTGGCCCATTCCTCCATGCAGATCTCCTCTAGAGCAGTGATGTTTTGGGGCTGTCGCTGGGCAACACGGACTTTCAACTCCCTCCAAAGATTTTCTATGGGGTTAAGATCTGGAGACTGGCTAGGCCACTCCAGGACCTTGAAATGCTTCTTACGAAGCCACTCCTTCGTTGCCTGGGCGGTGTGTTTGGGATCATTGTCATGCTGAAAGACCCAGCCACGTTTCATCTTCAATGCCCTTGCTGATGGAAGGAGGTTTTCACTCAAAATCTCACGATACATGGCCCCATTCATTCTTTCCTTTACACGGATCAGTCGTCCTGGTCCCTTTGCAGAAAAACAGCCCCAAAGCATGATGTTTCCACCCCCATGCTTCACAGTAGGTATGGTGTTCTTTGGATGCAACTCAGCATTCTTTGTCCTCCAAACACGACGAGTTGAGTTTTTACCAAAAAGTTATATTTTGGTTTCATCTGACCATATGACATTCTCCCAATCCTCTTCTGGATCATCCAAATGCACTCTAGCAAACTTCAGACGGGCCTAGACATGTACTGGCTTAAGCAGGGGGACACGTCTGGCACTGCAGGATTTGAGTCCCTGGCGGCGTAGTGTGTTACTGATGGTAGGCTTTGTTACTTTGGTCCCAGCTCTCTGCAGGTCATTCACTAGGTCCCCCCGTGTGGTTCTGGGATTTTTGCTCACTGTTCTTGTGATCATTTTGACCCCACGGGGTGAGTTCTTGCGTGGAGCCCCAGATCGAGGGAGATTATCAGTGGTCTTGTATGTCTTCCATTTCCTAATAATTGCTCCCACAGTTGATTTCTTCAAACCAAGCTGCTTACCTATTGCAGATTCAGTCTTCCCAGCCTGGTGCAGGTCTACAATTTTGTTTCTGGTGTCCTTTGACAGCTCTTTGGTCTTGGCCATAGTGGAGTTTGGAGTGTGACTGTTTGAGGTTGTGGACAGGTGTTTTTTATACTGATAACAAGTTCAAACAGGTGTCATTAATACAGGTAACGAGTGGAGGACAGAGGAGCCTCTTAAAGAAGAAGTTACAGGTCTGTGAGAGCCAGAAATCTTGCTTGTTTGTAGGTGACCAAATACTTATTTTCCACCATAATTTGCAAATAAATTCATTAAAAATCATACAATGTGATTTTCTGTTTTTTTTTCTTCTCAATTTGTCTGTCATAGTTGACATGTACCTATGATGAACATTACAGGCCTCTCTCATCTTTTTAAGTGGGAGAACTTGCACAATTGGTGGCTGACTAAATACTTTCTTCCCCCACTGTAAATGCTGAAATCATTCTCTCTACTATTATTCTGACATTTCACATTCTTAAAATAAAGTGGTGATCCTAACTGACCTAAGACAGGGAATTTTTACTAGGATTAAATGTCAGGAATTGTGGAAAAACTGTTTAAATGTATTTGGCTAAGGCGTATTTAAACTTCCGACTTCAACTGTATCTTCTTCATCATTGATTTGATTTGATGAGAGAGAGAGAGAGAGAGAGAGAGAGAGAGAGAGAGAGAGATGGCTAGGTTGAAAGGGTTGTTTTCAGCCATCATCTCTGACAAGGCAGCAGCCTGAGGACATCGCCGGTGCTATGACAACAATGCTTCAGCCCTTTCTTTCTTTCACAGTTCTATTTTGGAGCGGAACGGCCCAAATTGGAGACACACACCACATTCTGAAAACACCACCTCGTTCTCTCTCTTTTCAATTTAAGGGGCTTTATTGGCATGGGAAACAAATGTTTACATTGCCAAAGCAAGTGAAATGGATAAGCAAAAGTGAAATAAACAATAACAAGTGAACAGTAAGTATTACACTCACACAAGTTCCAAAATAATAAAGACATGTCCTTATGTATACATACAGTGTTGTAACGATGTGCAAATAGTTAAAGTAAAAAAGGGAGAAAATAAATAAACATAAATATGGGTTGTATTTACAATGGTGTTTGTTCTTCACTGGTTGCCCTTTTCTTGTGGCAACAGGTCACACATATTGCTGCTGTGATGGCACACTGTGGTTTTTCACCCAGTAGATATGGGGGTTTATCAAAATTGGATTTGTTTTCTAATTCTTTGTGGGTCTGTGTAATCTGAGGGAAATATGTGTCTCTAATATGGTCATACATTTGGCAGGAGGTTAGGAAGTGCAGCTCAGTTTCCACCTCATTTTGTGGGCAGTGTGCACATAGCCTGTCTTCTCTTGAGAGCCATGTCTGCCTACGGCGGCCTTTCTCAATAGCAAGGCTATGCTCACTGAGTCTGTACATAGTCAAAGCTTTCCTTAATTTTGGGTCAGTCACAGTGGTCAGGTATTCTGCCACTGTGTACTCTCTGTTTAGAGCCAAATAGCATTCTAGTTTGCTCAATTTTTTGTTAATTCTTTCCAATGTGTCAAGTAATTATCTTTTTGTTTTCTCATGATTTGGTGGGTCTAATTGTGTTGCTTTCCTGGGGCTCTGTGGGATCTGTTTGTGTTTGTGAACAGAGCCCCAGGACCAGCTTGCTTAGGGGACTCTTCTCCAGGTTCATCTCTCTGTAGGTGATTTGCTTTGTTATGGAAGGTTTGGGAATCGCTTCCTTTTAGGTGGTTGTAGAATTTAACGGCTCTTTTCTGGATTTTGATAATTAGCGGGTATCGGCCTAATTCTGCTCTGCATGCATTATTTGGTGTTTTACGTTGTAACCGGAGTCTCAATTTGGTGTTTGTCCCATTTTTAGAGAATTCCTGGTTGGTGAGCGGACCCCAGACCTCACAACCATAAAGGGCAATGGGTTCTATAACTGATTGAAGTATTTTTAGCCAGATCCTAATTGGTATGTCGATTTTGTATTTGATCATGTATATGTTTTTGCTGTTTGTTCTTTGTTATAGGGCCAAAAAGTTTGGCGTAGTGGTTTATCCACACATCTCCGTTTTGGATGGATAACTCTTCGTGTTGTTGTTCGTTTAGCGTTTTCCAATTTTCCCAGAAGTGGTTAGTCTATGGAATCTTCAGTTATGTTGAGCTGATTTCTGACGTGCTGTTCCTTCTTTTTCCGTAGTGTATTTCTGTATTGTTTTAGTGATTCACCATAGTGAAGGCGTAGACTCAGGTTTTCTGGGTCTCTATGTTTTTGGTTGGATAGGTTTCTCAATTTCTTTCTTAGGTTTTTGCATTCTTCATCAAACCATTTGTCATTGTTGTTAATTTTCTTAGGTTGTCTGCTTGACATTTTTTGATTTGATAGGGAAGTTAAATGGTCAAATATACTGTTTAGGCTTTCTACTGCCAAGTTTACACCTTCACTATTACAGTGAAACGTTTTGTCCAGGAAGTTGTCTAAAAGGGATTGAATTTGTTGTTTCTTGTAGGATGACAATGTCTGTATTTCCAATTTCTTTGATGAAGTCTGGGTTCCTGCTCTTTAGACCAAAGGCAGATGACCTCAGACCTTGTATATTCCAGGATGAGATAGTGAAGGCTTTGTGTTCCATAGTGTCTAGTGTTGTTTTCATGTCTCTCTCTCTTCTCTCTCCCCGCTCTCTCTCTCTCTCTTCTCTCTCTCTCTCAATTCAATTCAATTTCAATTAAATTTCAATTCAATTACACACTCTCTCTCTCTCTCTCTCTCCCCCCCCCCCTCTCAATTCAATTCAATTTAAGGGCTTTATTGGCATGGGAAACATGTTTACATTGCCAAAGCAAATGGAATAGATAATAAACAAAAGTGAAATAAACAATTAAAATGTTCACTTTTACTATGCAGCCATTGATGAGGGACCGACTAGTCTGTTGATGACGGCCTGACTAGTCTGTTGATGACGGACTGACTAGTCTGTTGATGACGGACTGACTAGTCTGTTGATGATGGACTGACTAGTCTGTTGATGAGGGACTGACTAGTCTGTTGATGACGGACTGACTAGTCTGTTGATGACGGACTGACTAGTCTGTTGATGACGGACTGACTAGTCTGTTGATGACGGACTGACTAGTCTGTTGATGACGGACTGACTAGTCTGTTGATGATGGACTGACTAGTCTGTTGATGAGGGACTGACTAGTCTGTTGATGACGGACTGACTAGTCTTTTGATGCGAGCCAAGCCCCCTGCCTGCGCATGCCTGTGGGTCATGTGATGTCACGGGTCTTCACTACATTTGGAGAGGGGGGTTAGCTGAGCCGGTTAGCCAACCAGCCGAGGATGTTGTAACGCTACGCCGGGTCTTTTGGAGAGGGGGGTTAGCTGAGCCGGTTAGCCAACCAGCCGAGGATGTTGTAACGCTACTCCGGGTCTTTTGGAGAGGGGGGTTAGCTGAGCCGGTTAGCCAACCAGCCGAGGATGTTGTAACGCTACGCCGGGTCTTTTGGAGAGGGGGGTTAGCTGAGCCGGTTAGCCAACCAGCCGAGGATGTTGTAACGCTACGCCGGGTCTTTTGGAGAGGGGGGTTAGCTGAGCCGGTTAGCCAACCAGCCGAGGATGTTGTAACGCTACTCCGGGTCTTTTGGAGAGGGGGGTTAGCTGAGCCGGTTAGCCAACCAGCCGAGGATGTTGTAACGCTACGCCGGGTCTTTTGGAGAGGGGGGTTAGCTGAGCCGGTTAGCCAACCAGCCGAGGATGTTGTAACGCTACACGGGTCTTTTTTACCTGTAATACTACTGTGTTTCTGGTAACAACAACAGGGAACAGCAACCTGTTGTATTGCTCTCTATTCACTGGGAGAAAGAAGCAATGCAGCCATTCAGCAGCCACCTGCTACGTTGTAATGACAAAGAACTGGTGGTGGTGGTGGTGATGGGAGGAGTGGTGGTGGTGGGGGGAGTGGTGGTGGTGATGGGAGGAGTGGTGGTGGTGATGGGAGGAGTGGTGGTGGGGGGAGTGGTGGTGGTGGTGATGGGAGGAATGGTGGTGGTGGTGGTGGTGATGGGAGGAGTGGTGGTGGTGATGGGAGGAGTGGTGGTGGGGGGAGTGGTGGTGGTGGTGATGGGAGGAATGGTGGTGGTGGTGGTGGTGATGGGAGGAGTGGTGGTGGTGGGGGGAGTGGTGGTGGTGATGGGAGGAGTGGTGGTGGTGATGGGAGGAGTGGTGGTGGTGGTGATGGGAGGAGTGGTGGTGGTGGTGGGAGGAGTGGTGGTGGTGGTGGTGATGGGAGGAGTGGTGGTGGTGGTGGTGATGGGAGGAGTGGTGGTGGTGGTGGGAGGAGTGGTGGTGGTGGTGGTGATGGGAGGAGTGGTGGTGGTGGTGGTGATGGGAGGAGTGGTGGTGGTGGTGGTGATGGGAGGAGTGGTGGTGGTGGTGGTGATGGGAGGAGTGGTGGTGGTGGTGGTGATGGGAGGAGTGGTGGTGGTGGTGGTGGTGATGGGAGGAGTGGTGGTGGTGGTGGTGGTGATGGGAGGAGTGGTGGTGGTGGTGGTGGTGATGGGAGGAGTGGTGGTGGTGGTGGTGGTGGTGATGGGAGGAGTGGTGGTGGTGATGGGAGGAGTGGTGGTGGTGATGGGAGGAGTGGTGATGGGGGAGTGGTGGTGGTGATGGGAGGAGAGGTGGTGGTTGTGGGGGGAGTGGTGGTGGTGGTGGTGGTGGGGGTGGTGGTGGTGGTGGGAGGAGTGGTGGTGATGGGAGGAGTGGTGGTGGTGGTGGTGGGGGGAGTGGTGGTGGTGATGGGGGGAGTGGTGGTGGTGATGGGAGGAGAGGTGGTGGTTGTGGGGGGAGTGGTGGTGGTGGTGATGGGAGGAGTGGTGGTGGGGGGAGTGGTGGTGGTGGTGGTGGTGGTGAGGGGGGGAGTGGTGGTGGTGGTGATGGGAGGAGTGGTGGTGGTGGTGATGGGAGGAGTGGTGGTGGTGGTGATGGGAGGAGTGGTGGTGGTGATGGGAGGAGTGGTGGTGGTGGTGGTGATGGGAGGAATGGTGGTGGTGGTGGTGGGGGGAGTGGTGGTGGTGGTGGTGGGAGGAGTGGTGGTGGTGGTGATGGGGGGAGTGGTGGTGATGGGGGGAGTGGTGGTGATGGGGGGAGTGGTGGTGGTGGTGGGAGGAGTGGTGGTGGTGGTGGGAGGAGTGGTGGTGGTGATGGGAGGAGTGGTGGTGGTGATGGGAGGAGTGGTGGTGGTGGTGATGGGAGGAGTGGTGGTGGTGGTGGTGGGAGGAGTGGTGGTGGTGGTGGTGGTGATGGGAGGAGTGGTGGTGGTGATGGGAGGAGTGGTGGTGGTGGGGGGAGTGGTGGTGGTGGTGGTGATGGGAGGAGTGGTGGTGGTGGTGGTGGGAGGAGTGGTGGTGGTGGTGGTGGTGGTGGTGGTGATGGGAGGAGTGGTGGTGGTGATGGGGGGAGTGGTGGTGGTGGTGGTGGTGGTGGTGGTGATGGGAGGAGTGGTGGTGGTGATGATGGGAGTGGTGGTGGTGGTGATGGGAGGAGTGGTGGTGGTGGTGGTGGGAGGAGTGGTGGTGGTGGTGATGGGGGGAGTGGTGGTGGTGGTGATGGGGGGAGTGGTGGTGGTGATGGGGGGAGTGGTGGTGGTGGTGGTGGTGGTGATGGGAGTGGTGGTGGTGATGGGAGGAGTGGTGGTGGTGGTGGTGATGGGGGGAGTGGTGGTGGTGGGAGGAGTGGTGGTGGTGGTGGTGGTGGGGGGAGTGGTGGTGGTGGGGGGGGAGTGGTGGTGGTGGTGGGAGGAGTGGTGGTGGTGGTGGGAGGAGTGGTGGTGGTGGTAGGCTGGACAATAGAACGAGTCAAAATTCTCCCAAGGCTGAAAAAAGGCAATAGAACGTTGGCTAAGCTGTAACAATAGCAGAGCCCATAGCAAATGAATTGAATCGAACGTTCGCAGAGCTTATTTTAACTGGAATGATGCTTAGAATTCAATTTGACCTAAATGGCACCAAAAAATGTATCCCTTTTCATATTACCACCACAATCTGTTCTTAGGACGTACCTGAAATAAAAAAAACTTGTGTAGAAAGTAAACATCCGCACCTCGATGGTGTCAACTGTGCTTATGTCTGTAATGAGGAAATAGGGAAAAATGAAAACTATTGACTATTTCTGGTCTAGTGATCGATGATAGCCGAGCTGGCCAGACTTACATAATTACAAAGAGGAGATTCTCCTGATTTTAAAATGGTGTCCGACGTTGAGAGATATTTGGCGAAATAGACCGGCATGCTTCTCCATAGGAAAACTATGGATGAAGCTCTTAAGCAATGCAGTTCAAGAAATGGTTAAGAAAATGTTTTACTAAATAATCTAAAGTAAACAATAAAATAAAGTAACACAATAAATGAACTATAACGAGGCTTTAACGAGGCTTTAACAAGGCTATAAATGGCACCCTATTCAGTATGTACTGCACCACTTTTAGCGCTACCTGCAGGGCCCTTGTCAAAAGTAGTGCACTAAAGTGAATCGGGTGCCATTTTGGATGCAGTCCAGGAGAATCCCTAGTGTGTGTCCTGGAAAGGAGGGGGCTGAAGGACTGTAGGTTTGTTGAATCTCAATCTATTTAAACCCAGGCTGCTTGCTTCTGTGTCTTTTGTGCTGAAGGAAGCCTGGGGTAGGGTGAGAATGGGTCATCTGTTGCCTGTCATAGTTATGGAAATGTAGCCTAGCAACCGTCATCCTAGACCTTAGCAGGACACTCGGTCAGGGTAGTAGGGCTGGTTTCAACTCTCAGAGCTGCACAGGACCAGGACTAGCTGAGAAGAGAGGATTTGGGTGAGTGCTTTTTAGCTACTCTGATATTCAGTGTTAAGAGTAAAAATAAAACGTTTTATCTGGTAGTCTTGGCTCTAAAGGGGGTGTGTGGGTGAGTGATATGCCCTAAAAATCATATCTACATTTTGTTTTCTATCTTATGGGTGATTCACATACAGTGGGGAAAAAAAGTATTTAGTCAGCCACCAATTGTGCAAGTTCTTCCACTTAAAAAGATGAGAGAGGCCTGTAATTTTCATCATAGGTACACGTCAACTATGACAGACAAATTGAGCGAAAAAAATTCCAGAAAATCACATTGTAGGATTTTTAATGAATTTATTTGCAAATTATGGTGGAAAATAAGTATTTGGTCACCTACAAACAAGCAAGATTTCTGGCTCTCACAAACCTGGAACTTCTTCTTTAAGAGGCTCCTCTGTCCTCCACTCGTTACCTGTATTAATGGCACCTGTTTGAACTTGTTATCAGTATAAAAGACACCTGTCCACAACCTCAAACAGTCACACTCCAAACTCCACTATGGCCAAGACCAAAGAGCTGTCAAAGGACACCAGAAACAAAATTGTAGACCTGCACCAGGCTGGGAAGACTGAATCTGCAATAGGTAAGCAGCTTGGTTTGAAGAAATCAACTGTGGGAGCAATTATTAGGAAATGGAAGACATACAAGACCACTGATAATCTCCCTCGATCTGGGGCTCCACGCAAGATCTCACCCCGTGGGGTCAAAATGATCACAGGAACGGTGAGCAAAAATCCCAGAACCACACAGGGGGACCTAGTGAATGACCTGCAGAGAGCTGGGACCAAAGTAACAAAGCCTACCATCAGTAACACACTACGCCACCAGGGACTCAAATCCTGCAGTACAAGACGTGTCCCCCTGCTTAAGCCAATACATGTCCAGGCCCGTCTGATGTTTGCTAGAGTGCATTTGGATGATCCCGAAGAGGATTGGGAGAATGTCATATGGTCAGATGAAATCAAAATATAACTTTTTGGTAAAAACTTAACTCGTCGTGTTTGGAGGACAAAGAATGCTGAGTTGCATCCAAAGAACACCATACCTACTATGAATCATGGGGGTGGAAACATCATGCTTTGGGGCTGTTTTTCTGCAAAGGGACCAGGACGACTGATCCGTGTAAAGGAAAGAATGAATGGGGCCATGTATCGTGAGATTTTGAGTGAAAACCTCCTTCCATCAGCAAGGGCATTGAAGATGAAACGTGGCTGGGTCTTTCAGCATGACAATGATCCCAAACACACCGCCCGGGCAACGAAGGAGTGGCTTCGTAAGAAGCATTTCAAGGTCCTGGCGTGGCCTAGCCAGTCTCCAGATCTCAACCCCATAGAAAATCTTTGGAGGGAGTTGAATGTCCGTGTTGCCCAGCGACAGCCCCAAAACATCACTGCTCTAGAGGAGATCTGCATGGAGGAATGGGCAAAAATACCAGCAACAGTGTGTGAAAACCTTGTGAAGAATAAACAGAAAACGTTTGACCTGTGTCATTGCCAACAAAGGGTATATAACAAAGTATTGAGAAACTTTTGTTATTGACCAAATACTTATTTTCCACCATAATTTGCAAATAAATTCATTAAAAATCCTACAATGTGATTTTCTGGATTTTTTTTCTCATTTTGTCTGTCATAGTTGACGTGTACCTATGATGAAAATTACAGGCCTCTCTCATCTTTTTAAGTGGGAGAACTTGCACAATTGGTGGCTGACTAAATACTTTTTTTCCCCACTGTATATATACACACACAGTTGAAGTCAGAAGTTTACATAAACTTAGGTTGGAGTCATTAAAACTCGTTTTTCAACCACTCCACAAATTTCTTGTTAACAAGTTTTGGCAAGTCGGTTAGGACATCTACTTTGTGCATGACACAGATTATTTCACTTATAATTCACTGCATCACAATTCCAGTGGGTCAGAAGTTTACATACACTAAGTTGACTGTGCCTTTAAACAGCTTGGAAAATTCCAGAAAATGGTGTCATGGCTTTAGAAGCTTCTGATAGGCTAATTGACATCATTTGAGTCAATTGGAGGTGTACTTGTGGATGTATTTCAAGGCCTACCTTCAAACTCAGTGCCTCTTTGCTTGACATCTTGGGAAAATCAAAAGAAATTAGCCAAGACCTCAGGAAAATAAATGGTAGAACTCCACAAGTCTGGTTCAACCTTGGGAGCAATTTCCAAATGCCTGAAGGTACCACGTTCATCTGTACAAACAATAGTACGCAAGTATAAACACCATGGGACCAGGCAGCCATCATACCGTTCAGGAAGGAGACGCGTTCTGTCTCCTAGAGATGAACGTACTTTGTTGCGAAAAGTGCAAATCAATCCCAGAACAACAGCAAAGGACATTGTGAAGATGCTGGAGGAAAAAACAAGTCCTATATCGACATAACCTGAAAGGCCGCTCAGCAAGGAAGAAGCCACTGCTCCAAAACCGCCATAAACAAAGACAGACTACGGTTTGCAACTGCACATGGGGACAAAGATCGTACTTTTTGGAGAAATGTCCTCTGGTCTGATGAAATAAAAATAGAACTGTTTGGCCATAATGACCATCGTTATGTTTGGAGGAAAAAGGGGTATGCTTGCAAGCCGAAGAACACCATCCCAACCGTGAAGCACGGGGCTGGCAGCATCATGCTGTGGGGTGCTTTGCTGCAGGAAGGACTTGTGCACTTCACAAAATAGATGGCATCATGAGGTAGGAAAACTTCAGTCAGAAGTTGAAGCTTGGTCGCAAATGGGTCTTCCAAATGGACAATGACCCCAAGCATACTTACAAAGTTGTGGCAAAATGGCTTAAGGACAACAAAGTCAAGGTATTGGAGTGGCCATCACAAAGCCCTGACCTCAATCCTATAGAAAATGTGTGGGCAGAACTGAAAAAGTGTGTGCGAGCAAGGAGGCCTACAAACCTGACTCAGTTACACCAGCTCTGTCAGGAGGAATGGGCCAAAATTCTCCCAACGTATTGTGGGAAGCTTGTGGAAGGCTACCCAAAATGTTTGACCCAAGCTAAACAATTTAAAGGCAATGCTACCAAATACTAATTGAGTGTATGTAAACTTCTGACCCACTGGGAATGTGATGAAAGAAATAAAAGCTGAAATAAATAATTCTCTCTACTATTATTCTGACATTTCACATTCTTAAAATAAAGTGGTGATCCTACCTGACCTAAGACAGGGAATTTTTACTAGGATTAAATGTCAGGAATTGTGAAAAACTGAGTTTTTAAATGTAATTGGCTAAGGCGTATTTAAACTTCCGACATATATACAGAAGATAGCCCTATTTGGTAAAATACTAAGTTATGGCAAGAACAGCTCAAATAATCAAAGAGAAAGGACAGTCCATCATTACTTAAGACATGAAGGTCAGTCAATCCGGAAAATGTGAAGAACTTTTAAAGTTTCTTCAAGTGCAGTCGCAAAAACCATCAAGCACTATGATGAAACTGGCTTTCAAGAGGACCGCCACAGGAAAGGAAAACCCAGAGTTACCTCTGCTGCAGAGGATAAGTTCATTAGAGTTACCAGCCTCAGAAATTGCTGCCCAAATAAGTGCTTCACAGAGTTCAAGTAACAGACACATCTCAACATCAACTGTTCAGAGGGGACTGTGTGAATCAGGGATTCATGGTCGAATTGCTGCAAAGAAACCACTACTAAAGAACACCAATAAGAAGAAGAGACTTGCTTGGGCCAAGAAACACGAGCGATGGACATTAGACCGGTGGAAATCTGGAGTCCAAATTGGAGATTTTTGGTTCCAACCGCTGTGTCTTTGTGAGACGCAGTGTAGGTGAATGGATGATCTCTGCATGTGTAGTTCCCACCGTGAAGCATGGAGGAGGACTTGTGATGGCATTGGGGTGCTTTGCTTGTGACACTGTGATTCATTTAGAATTCAAGGCACACTTAACCAGCATGGCTACCACAGCATTCTGCAGCGATACGCCATCCCATCATGTTTGGGCTTAGTGGACAATCATTTGTTTTCAACAGGACAATGACCCAACACACCTCCAGGCTGTGTAAGGGCTATTTGACCAAGAAGAGAGTGATGGAGTGCTGCATCAGATGACCTGGCCTCCACAATCCCCCGACCTCAACCCAATTGCAATGGTTTGGGATGAGTTGTACCGCAGAGTGAAGGAAAAGCAGCCAACAAGTGCTCAGCATATGTGGGAACTCATTCAAGACTGTTGGAAAAGCATTCCAGGTGAAGCTGGTTGAGAGAATGCCAAGAGTGTGCAAAGCTGTCCTAAAGGCAAAGGGTGGCTACTTTGAAGAATCTCAAATATAAAATATATTTTGATTTGTTTAACACTGTTTTGGGTACTACATGATTCCATATGTGTTATTTCATAGTTTTGATGTCTTCACTATTATTCTACAATGTAGAAAATAGTAAAAATAAAGAAAAACCCTTGAATGAGTAGGTGTGTCCAAACTTTTGACTGGTAGTGTATATGGTTGAATCATCAGCATTCATGGACAAACAGGCTTTGTTTAATGCCAGTGGCATGTCATTGGTAAACATTGAAAAAAGTAGAGGGCCTAGAGAACCTCCTTGCAGTACACCACACCCTACATGTTTGACATCAGAGAAGCTTCCATTAAAGAAAACCCTCTGAGTTCTATTAGATACAGTAGATGGCTCTGAATACACGATATGGCAGAGGTTGAAAAGCCATAACATATACGTTTTTTCAACAACAGGTTATGGTCAGTAATATCAAAGGCTGCACTGAAGCTCCCACAAACTTCTTATTATCAATTTCTTTCAGTCATTTGTGTCAGTGCAGTATATGTTGAGTGCCCTTCTCTATAAGCATGATGAAAGTCTGTTGTCAATTTGTTTACAGAGAAATATCATTGTATTTGGTCAAACACAATTTTTTCCAACAGTTTACTAAGAGCTGGCAGCAAACTGATTGGTCTGCTGTTAGAACCAGTAAAGGCCACTTTACCATTCTTGGGTAGTGGAATTACTTTGGCTTCCCTCCAGGCCTGAGGACAAAGACTTTCCTCTTGGCTCAGATTAAAGATATGACAGA
Organism: Coregonus lavaretus; assembly: GCF_964263955.1. Classification (NCBI taxonomy): domain Eukaryota; kingdom Metazoa; phylum Chordata; class Actinopteri; order Salmoniformes; family Salmonidae; genus Coregonus; species Coregonus lavaretus. The sequence goes on along the minus strand of NC_140017.1, from coordinate 37,440,165 downwards.
TAGGAGTGGCTATAGAGTCAGCTACCATCCTCAGTAGCCTTCCATCTAAGTTGTCAATGCCAGGAGGTTTGTCATTATTGACACTATTCCACACTAACTTTACAAAATTCAAACTTACAGCTTTTCTTTCATTATTTGTATAATTTTTTTATTGTTGTATTTGTATCCCTTTTTTCTCCCCAATTTCGTGATATCCAATTGGTAGTTAGTCTTGCACTATGCAACTCCCCTACGGACTCGGGAGAGGCGATGATCGAGAGCCGATGATCGAGAGCCATGCGTCATCCGATACATGCGTCCTCCGACATAATAGCCGCACTGCTTCTTGACACACTGCTCGCTTAACCCGGAAGCCAGCCGCACCAATGTGTCGGAGGAAACACCGTCCAGCTGGCGACCGAAGTCACCCGGCCCGCCACTAGGAGTCGCTAGAGCGTGATGTGACAAGGACATCCCGGCCGGCCAAAGCCCCTAATCCGGACGACGGCGGGCCAATTGTGTGCAGCCTCATGGGTCTCCCGGTCACGGCCGGCTGTGACACAGCCTTGGATCGAACCCGAGTCTGTAGTGACGCCTCAAGCACTGCGATGCAGTGCCTTAGACCGCTGAGCCACTCGGGAGGCCCCATTTATTATTATTTTTATGCATGAATACGATGGCTCACTGTTCGTAGTTGGCATTTCCTGCTTAAGTTTGCCCACTATGCCAATGAAGTAATCATTAAAATAATTGGCAACGTCAAATGGTTTTGTGATGAATAAGCCATCTGATTCGATGCAACATGGAGTTGAATTTGTCTTTCTGCCCATAATTTATTTTAAAGTACTCCAAAGTTTTTTTTCTCCATCATTCTTTATATCATTGAGCTTGGCTTCATAATACAGTGTCTTATTTTTGTTGAGTTTAGTCAACATAATTTCTCAATTTGTAGTAAATCAGATGTGCTGCCAGACTTATTAGCCTTTCCCCCCCGCCGACCCCTCAGTTCACAGTTTGGGAACCCCTATATAGCGGCCATCTTTAAAACAAGAACAATAAAGACTGTCCTCCAATGGTTGCTGCATTTCCTTTTCACTGCCTGCTGAAAGGTGGTGGTTTGGTGGGGTTGTCTCTGCCAAAGGAAAGTACCATATAAAACACTACATCTAGAAATGCTAAGTGGTTGGTTGTTGAGATTAGGGCTTTACATCAGTGTGACTTTCTTATCAGACAGAGAACAGAACAGAGTGGCATTGTTGTCCTGGACTAGAGGGCCAGTAGGACTGTGTGATCAGGACTCTGTGTGTGTGTGTGTGTGTGTGTGTGTGTGTGTGTGTGTGGCCAGGACGATGTGTGTGTGAGATCAGGACAGTGTGTGGTTGTGTGACCAGGACTGTGAGTGTGTGTGTGTGTGTGTGTGTGTGTGTGTGTGTGTGTGTGTGAGAGATCAGGACGGTGTGTGTGTGTGTGTGTGAGATCAGGACGGTGTGTGTGTGTGTGTGTGAGAGATCAGGACGGTGTGTGTGTGTATGTGTGTGTGACCAGACTGTATGTGTGACCAGGACAGCCCAGACGTTTCTGTTTCTCCACAGTTTTGTGTAATTGTGTGTGCCAAGACCCAGACGGGTCACGCCTCAATGCACAGGGGGCTGGAGGGAAGGAAGATTAGGGGAGGAGGGATCCTGGGGTTATGGCGTCCGCAAGCTTCCGATCCAAAACAGTTTGGAACAGTTCGTGCATATATTATGATGACCTTTTTGTGACCTTTTTGTTTGTTTTGGTGCAAGGGTTTTTTCGGCTGTTCAAAAAAATCTTGAGGCAAGCCGAAGTCGGCAGCCATTTCGTCGGTGATTGGTCAACAGTAGGGATTCTTCAATGAAGTGTTGTCATTCAACGAGAGACAACTCGTTTTCATGCAAATTGTTTCACTTGAGAAATACTGCACCAAACATCTTAGTTAGATGTAAAATTGCGCGACTAAGATCTCCTCTGCCAAAATGTCAAATTTCTTGAGTTATCTTAAATAAATTCTGAATTTTGAGGAAGCGTATACTGGCTACGGCATCTCAAGATGGACAAACGGTACTATTGCCACTTTTTTTTTCTCGTTTTTTCAAGCGAAGGTCTTTTAAGAGAGTATGCAAGCAGTCCCGTTTGGTTCGCCTAGCCGAGTTCGGAGCATGCTGACGCCTTTGGGGTTAACTCCTGGGGGTTAGGGTTAGCACCTGCAGTGCTGTGGTGGTTGTGGATGCAGAGGGGAATTTAGAGTGTCTCATGTTTGTCTCCCGTGGGGTTTGAGTTAGCTCCAGCGGACTTCGTGGTGATGGAGAGGTGGGTGCATGGGGAGGGGATCTCCCCAGGGTTAGGGTTAGTTCCTGGGGGTGCTGTGGTGGGGGAGAGGTGGGTGTTTGGTGGGACCCAAAGCTTCACAGCGGGCCTGGTCTGGAGATCTGATTTGCATCAGTAGACTCAGCAGCATATTCTGTATAGATCAGATCTGAGCTGTATAGATATGTATAGGTCAGATCTGAGCTGTATAGATATGTATAGGTCAGATTTGAGCTGTATAGATATGTATAGGTCAGATTTGAGCTGTATAGATGCACAGCTGGTACGGTCATAGAATTGTTATTTTTTTCTTCAGAAATATAATTTTCTGGATTTTCTTTTTGTATTTGATATGAACTCTGCATAGTTGCGGAAGAGCTTGTAAGTAAACATTTTGCTGTATGGTTTACACCGGTTGTATTCTGTGCATGTGACAAATAAAATGTGATTTGATTTGAAAGCCAGATTTTATTTTCTCTGAAGAAGATTCTCTTTCTCTGTTGTCCTTTCTCATATTTGGATCATATTTGGAAACTTCGCGTCTCTCACATCAAGGACTCTGTCCCAAATGGCACCCAATTCGCAGACTTTGTCACAAGCTTTAAGACGACGGTCAGTTCAGTTTATACAGGGTTACACTCCTGTCAGTATGTCAACTTCAATAGAGGACGTCTACTCAGTCTGCCCGGCTTGCCTGCGTTCGGCTACCTTGAAGATCAAATGTCTTTTTAACGGTTTATACCTTACGTCACCCTGTTAAAATGCATTCAACCTCTTTATTCCCTGCTCCGATTGACATGAGGGTTAACATGAAGAGGAAGGGGTCTGTCCAAAATGGCAGGGCTCTGGTCAGAAGAAGTGCACTACAGGGTGTCATATGGGGACGCGTGTTTTGAGTGGGAGTCTTAGTTGATTGTGTGTCGGCGTGTTTTGAGTGGAGTCTTAGTTGATTGTGTGTTTGAGTGTTACATAAAGAAACAGCCAAGCCACATCGAATAGCGGAGCTTCAGCTTGATATTGTCGCTCACTGACCTGGAAGGAGACGCTAATCACGCCGGATTAACAGAGAACACATTCACAATATATCACCACTGTTCTTTTAGCTGCTGTTAACTGTCCTTGGCTTTGTGTCATTTTGTCCAGGCAGTCTGTGGTCAGCTAAGACTTTGTGTCATTTTGTCCAGGCAGTCTGTGGTCAGCTAAGACTTTGTGTCATTTTGTCCAGGCAGTCTGTGGTCAGCTAAGACTTTGTGTCATTTTGTCCAGGCAGTCTGTGGTCAGCTAAGACTTTAGTAATTTTTTTAGCAGACGCTCTTATCCAGAGCGACTTACAGGAGCAATTAGGGTTAAGTGCCTTGCTTAAGGGCACATCGACAGATTTTTTCACCTAGTCGGCTCGGGGATTTGAACCAGCGACCTTTCAGTTACTGGCACAACGCTCTTACCCACTAAGCTACCTGCCGCTCACTTTGTGTCCGGTCTGTAGCCAGCAAAGGAATGAAGGCCGTAGTTAAGGGATGTTTTAAATGCCTGGACCAGACAGACAGACAGGGAGGGAGGCCGCTAGCTGCCACACGTATGATTAGGGAGTGAAAGGCTCAGTCTGCCAGCATCTTGACCTCAGCCTGTGTATGTGTCCCAGATGGCCACTGGTTATATCAAATCAAATCAACCTTTTATTTGGCACATGCGCTGAATACAACCGGTGTAGACTTTACCGTGAAATGCTTACTTACGAGCCCCTTTCCCAACAATGCAGAGTTAAAAAGTAAGAAAAATGTGCTAAACGGCCATCTGTTTCCTGTAGACCAGCTCCTCCTCCTCTGTCTTGCTGACGTTGTTGTTGTTCCGGCACCACACGGCCAGGTCTCTGACCTCCTCCCTATAGGCTGGTCTCGTCGTCGGCGGTGATCAGGCCTACCACTGTTGTGTCATCGGCAAACGTAATGATGGTGTTGGAGTCGTGCTTGGCCACGCAGTCGTGAGTGAACGGGGAGTACAGGAGGGGACTGAGCACGCACCCCTGTGGGGCCCCCGTGCTGAGGGTCAGCGTGGCGGATGTGTTGTTACCTACCCTTACCACCTGAGGGCGGCCCATCAGGAAGTCCAGAATCCAGTTGCAGAGGGAGGTGTTCAGTCCCAGGGTCCTTAGCTTAGTGATGAGCTTGGAGGGCACTATGGTGTTTAACGCTGAGCTCTGGAACATATTCCAGTCTGTGCTAGCCAAACAGTCCTGTAGCTTAGCATCCGTTTCGTCGGACCACTTACATATTGAGCGCGTCACTGGTACTTGCTGTCTGAAATTTTGCTTGTAAGCAGTAATCAGGAGGATAGAGTTATGGTCAGATTTGCCAAATGGAGGGTGAGGGAGAGCTTTGTATGCGTCTCTGTGTGTGGAGTAAAGGTGGTCTAGAGTGTTTTCGCCTGTAGTTGCATAGGTGACATGCTGGTAGAAATTGGGTAAAACGGATTTCAGTTTCCCTGCATTAAAATCCCCGGCCACTAGGAGCACCGCCTTTGGATGAGCAGTTTCTTGTTTGCTTATGGCCGTATACAGCTTGTTCAGTGCGGTCTTAGTGCCAGCATCGGTTTGTGGTGGTAAATAGACAGCTACAAAAAATATAGGTGAAAACTTTCTTGGTAAATAGTATGGTCTACAGCTTCTCATGAGGTATTCTATATTTAGGCGAGCAGAATATTAGAAATCGTGCACCAGCTGTTATTAACAGAGACGCTGCTGTTCTGTCCTGCCATTTTCTCCAGCTAGATTCATATTTTCCATGTCCTTGTTCAGCCACGACTCGGCGAAACATAGGATATTACAGTTCTTCAGATCACGTTGATAGGATAGTCTCGAACGGAGCTCGTCCAGTTTATTCTCCAGTGATTGCACGTTGGCCAATAGAACGGAGGGTAGAGGCTGTTTATCCACTCGCCGACGTATTCTCGCCAGGTATCCCGCACGCCGGCCTCTAAAACATTGCCTTTTTCGAGTGTCGGGGATTTTCGGCCTGGTCCGGGATGAGCAGTACTCTATGTCCTTTGCCGCCAACTCGTTGAAGTGGAAATCCTCATCCAAATTGAGGTTAGTGATCGTTGTTCTGATGTCCAGAAGCTCTTTTCAGGAATAGCAAACGATGACAGAAACATTATGTACAAAAAAAAGTTACGATCAGTGCAACAAAAAAACACACAAAATAGGGAATACGGTGCCATTTTGGATGCATCCTCAGTCTTCGTGTGTCTTGGCCTTACAAAGATCATGTTAAATATTGGACCCGCTATATAGACGATTGCTTTATGATCTGGACAGATTCCATACACAAAAATGTATGCACGCATGACTGTAAGTCGCTTTGGATAAAAGCGTCTGCTAAATGGCATATTATTATTATTATTATTAAAATAAATGTTTTAAACAAATTTCTTAACTACATTAACTCTAGAGTATAATCAATTTCCTTCACTATGGAAAATAACATTTAACTCTATACATTTCTTAGATGTACTTGTTACAAAGAAGGGACAATCTCTAAGTACTACAGTTTACAGGAAACCTACATATAAAAATACTATACTGACAGCTGACAGTTATCACCCTCTCCCCCTAAAAAGAGGTTTACCAGTCAGCCAACTTCATAGACTGCGTCACATCACAGAGGAAAAATATGTCAGACAATCAAATTCTCTCCTTGAGCGTTTTCGCTTGAGAAAGATACCTCGATACCGGTCTTGATGAATCAAGTTAAAAGCTTGAACAGAAGCCAAGTTACTTCACATATCGCAAACAAAAAACGAAACAAACCGTTTTCTGTAAACTATACTGAACAAAAATATAAACGCAACATGCAACAATTTCAAAGATTTTACTGAGTTACAGTTCATGTAAGGAAAGCAGTCAACTGAAATAAATTAATTAGGCCCTAATCTATGGATTTCACATGACTGGGCAGTGTCGCAGCCATGGGTGGGCCTGGGAGGACATAGGCCCACCCACTTGGGAGGCAGGCCCAGACGATCAATTAGTTTTTTTCCCACAAAAGGGCTTTATGACAGACAGAAATTCTCCTCAGCAATGTGCGTATGGAACATTTCTGGGATCCTTTTATTTCAGCTCATGAATCATGGGACCAACACTTTACAGGTTTCGTTTATATTTTGTTCAGTATATATACTTACTTTCAATGATAGTCGTAATGGCATCAAGTCTATTGTCAATATACACTGGCATATACTGTCATGAGACTCCTCTTTAAATTCTGCCTTCCAGAATCCACCTTTATTCACTTAGAAACCATCCAGAAATCTCTCCAACATATTGGTTAAATCAGATGTGGTCAGAGAGAGAAAATAGGCCTTCATAAAGGATGCTTCCCCTGTAGATCATGTACTTCTTGTAGAACCATAAGGAAATGTTCTGACTTAGTATGACCCTCAGACCTCTAGGACCTATGAGATAAAGTCATGTATAACTGGCACTACTAAAGGACTTATTTACGTGTTCCAGAAAAGCCATGTCGATATATCAATGAAATTCTGTATTTCTACACGGTTTAAATGAATAACTAGATTTCACCTCCTTCCTATAGGCAAAATTTAGACTGTTATACAAGAACACTGTCCATTCGCTTTGGATAAAAGCGTCTGCTAAATGGAATATTATTATTTATTTATATCACTAAAGAAGGCTGAAAAGCCGAAACGTCTCTGTACGCTATCCCTGATGCAGTGAAAATAATTTTTTGAAAACGTTGTCTTTTTGAGTGCAGACCCATTATACCTTTTGTGTGTGTTGGGCCTCAGCCTGCCTTCTTCTTCTTCTTCTTGGGTTCTTGTGTGGAAAATCCACTGTAACACAGAGCTGTTATCCCCACCCTGTGCTACCTGATGCTAATAGATAATGCTAATGCTAATAGATGTGAGGTGTCCTATGCTTGATGCCAATAGCTGCTAATGCTGGTAGATGTGAGGTGTCCTATGCTTGATGCTAATAGCTGCTAATGCTAATTAGGTGGCCAATTCAATAAACTGTATTCATCCCTGAATTCATCATTTCTTACTTTTTAACTCTGCATTGTTGGGAAAGGGCTCGTAAGTAAGCTTATCACGGTAAAGTCTACACCTGTTCGGCGCATGTGACGAAGTTTGATTTCAGTGGCAGTGATGGAGGGCGTCCGCTAATAGCTCTGAGGTATCCTATGCTTGATGCTAATGCTAATAGCTCTGAGGTATCCTATGCTTGATGCTAATGCTAATAACTGTGAGGTATCCTATGCTTGATGCTAATGCTAATAACTGTGAGGTATCCTATGCTTGATGCTAATGCTAATAGCGCTGAGGTATCCTATGCTTGATGCTAATGCTAATAGCTCTGAGGTATCCTATGGTTGATGCTAATGCTAATAACTGTGAAGTATCCTATGCTTGATGCTAATGCTAAAAGCTGTGAGGTATCCTATGCTTGACGCTAATGCTAATAGCTGTGAGATATCTTATGCTAATAGCTGGGAGGTGATTGTGATTGTGATGGGGAAGCTTGCAGGCTGAAAAAGTGTGGGTGATTTTGTGTGTGTGACTGTTGGTGCATTTCCATACAGCATTTACCCCAGTGTTTTACCAAAAAGGCTCAGACTTTTCTGTTTCCATCTACGCGGGCCGGCACTCATGTCTCACTGGGCTGTGTCTCACTGGGCCATGGCTCCGGCAGACCTGCTCTCACTGGTACTTTCCAGCTGTCATTTACATAACAATGGCTAACTGAACATTAACACCTTCTCACAAAGCAACTGTTTTAATTATGCAGACGTTGTTGATTCTGCTCTTAACTAGTCCTCACAAGGGAAACAATTTCGCTAGTATAACACAAGGGTTTATACACTAGTGCAGGGGTTCTCCAAACCTTTTCACTCGGGGTCCCCCTTCCAGCATTCGAGAACATCTCGCGCCCCCACGCGCCACGTTTATTTCTATGGGCACAAGCACTGTTCATGACACAAACTGTTCCCACCCCTCTTGTTGACGGAGAGAACATTTTGCAGGTTTAAAGCTTATTTCCTGCAATTCTACACATTTTGTCATGTCTAATTTGTATTCATGTGATATTTGAGTGACCAAAAAATTACAGTATCTGTGGGCTAAAAAACCTACATAAAAAAACGTTAGCTGACATGGGCTAGTTGATCTGGACATTTCTGACAAGTTATAAATAGCTCTCTAAGATGTGCAATGACTGACATGACGAGGAAAGCTGATGATGCAATACCCAATTTAGAAACTGCACCTTGTGCATTCTACTATTACAACTTTCAAGAGTAAGTTTAAAGCCGGCTTTAAAAAAAACAAATTTCACTTCCTAAAGTCTAAAACACAGTGTCTTTCGTTCAACCTATTTTAAAGCTTCAAATGTTGAAGAGAAGAGGGACCATTTATCTGTTTTGAGGTAAAATCTGTAGTAGGGTTGATTTGAGGTAATATCTGTAATGGGTTGATTTGAGGTAAAATCTGTACTGGGGTTGATTTGAGGTAAAATCTGTACTGGGGTTGATTTGAGGTAAATTCTGTAATGGGGTTGATTTGAGGTAAAATCAACTGGGGTTGATTTGAGGTAAAATCAACTGGGGTTGATTTGAGGAAATATCTGTAATGGGGTTGATTTGAGGAAATATCTGTAATGGGGTTGATTTGAGGTCAAATCTGTAATGGGGTTGATTTGAGGTCAAATCTGTAATGGGGTTGATTTGAGGAAATATCTGTAATGGGGTTGATTTGAGGTCAAATCTGTAATGGGGTTGATTTGAGGTCAAATCTGTAATGGGGTTGATTTGAGGTAAAATCTGTAATGGGGTTGATTTGAGGTCAAATCTGTAATGGGGTTGATTTGAGGTAAAATCTGTACTGGGGTTGATTTGAGGTAAAATCTGTACTGGGGTTGATTTGAGGTAATATCTGTAATGGGGTTGATTTGAGGTAATATCTGTAATGGGGTTGATTTGAGGTAATATCTGTAATTGGGGTTGATTTGAGGTAATATCTGTAATGGGGTTGATTTGAGGTAATATCTGTAATGGGGTTGATTTGAGGTAATATCTGTAATGGGGTTGATTTGAGGTAATATCTGTAATTGGGTTGATTTGAGGTAATATCTGTAATTGGGTTGATTTGAGGTAATATCTGTAATGGGGTTGATTTGAGGTAATATCTGTAATGGGGTTGATTTGAGGTAATAGCTGTAATGGGGTTGATTTGAGGTAATATCTGTAATGGGGTTGATTTGAGGTAATAGCTGTAATGGGGTTGATTTGAGGTAATATCTGTAATGGGGTTGATTTTAGGTAAAATCTGTACTGGGGTTGATTTGAGGTAATATCTGTAATGGGGTTGATTTGAGGTAATATCTGTAATGGGGTTGATTTGAGGTAATATCTGTAATGGGGTTGATTTGAGGTAATATCTGTAATTGGGTTGATTTGAGGTAATATCTGTAATTGGGTTGATTTGAGGTAATATCTGTAATGGGGTTGATTTGAGGTAATATCTGTAATGGGGTTGATTTGAGGTAATATCTGTAATTGGGTTGATTTGAGGTAATATCTGTAATGGGGTTGATTTGAGGTAATATCTGTAATGGCGTTGATTTGAGGTAATATCTGTAATGGGGTTGATTTGAGGTAATATCTGTAATGGGGTTGATTTGAGGTAAAATCTGTACTGGGGTTGATTTGAGGTAAATTCTGTACTGGGGTTGATTTGAGGTAAAATCTGTACTGGGGTTGATTTGAGGTAAAATCTGTACTGGGGTTGATTTGAGGTAAAATCAACTGGGGTTGATTTGAGGTAAAATCAACTGGGGTTGATTTGAGGAAATATCTGTAATGGGGTTGATTTGAGGAAATATCTGTAATGGGGTTGATTTGAGGTCAAATCTGTAATGGGGTTGATTTGAGGTCAAATCTGTAATGGGGTTGATTTGAGGAAATATCTGTAATGGGGTTGATTTGAGGTCAAATCTGTAATGGGGTTGATTTGAGGTCAAATCTGTAATGGGGTTGATTTGAGGTCAAATCTGTAATGGGGTTGATTTGAGGTCAAATCTGTAATGGGGTTGATTTGAGGTAAAATCTGTACTGGGGTTGATTTGAGGTAAAATCTGTACTGGGGTTGATTTGAGGTAATATCTGTAATGGGGTTGATTTGAGGTAATATCTGTAATGGGGTTGATTTGAGGTAATATCTGTAATTGGGGTTGATTTGAGGTAATATCTGTAATGGGGTTGATTTGAGGTAATATCTGTAATGGGGTTGATTTGAGGTAATATCTGTAATGGGGTTGATTTGAGGTAATATCTGTAATTGGGTTGATTTGAGGTAATATCTGTAATTGGGTTGATTTGAGGTAATATCTGTAATGGGGTTGATTTGAGGTAATATCTGTAATGGGGTTGATTTGAGGTAATAGCTGTAATGGGGTTGATTTGAGGTAATATCTGTAATGGGGTTGATTTGAGGTAATAGCTGTAATGGGGTTGATTTGAGGTAATATCTGTAATGGGGTTGATTTTAGGTAAAATCTGTACTGGGGTTGATTTGAGGTAATATCTGTAATGGGGTTGATTTGAGGTAATATCTGTAATGGGGTTGATTTGAGGTAATATCTGTAATGGGGTTGATTTGAGGTAATATCTGTAATTGGGTTGATTTGAGATAATATCTGTAATTGGGTTGATTTGAGGTAATATCTGTAATGGGGTTGATTTGAGGTAATATCTGTAATGGGGTTGATTTGAGGTAATATCTGTAATTGGGTTGATTTGAGGTAATATCTGTAATGGGGTTGATTTGAGGTAATATCTGTAATGGGGTTGATTTGAGGTAATATCTGTAATGGGGTTGATTTGAGGTAATATCTGTAATGGGGTTGATTTGAGGTAATATCTGTAATGGGGTTGATTTGAGGTAATATCTGTAATGGGGTTGATTTGAGGTAATATCTGTAATGGGGTTGATTTGAGGTAATATCTGTAATGGGGTTGATTTGAGGTAATATCTGTAATGGGGTTGATTTGAGGTAATATCTGTAATGGGGTTGATTTGAGGTAATATCTGTAATGGGGTTGATTTGAGGTAATATCTGTAATGGGGTTGATTTGAGGTAATATCTGTAATGGGGTTGATTTGAGGTAATATCTGTAATGGGGTTGATTTGAGGTAATATCTGTAATGGGTTTGATTTGAGGTAATATCTGTAATGGGGTTGATTTGAGGTAATATCTGTAATGGGGTTGATTTGAGGTAATATCTGTAATGGGGTTGATTTGAGGTAATATCTGTAATTGGGTTGATTTGAGGTAATATCTGTAATGGGGTTGATTTGAGGTAATATCTGTAATGGGGTTGATTTGAGGTAATATCTGTAATTGGGTTGATTTGAGGTAATATCTGTAATTGGGTTGATTTGAGGTAATATCTGTAATGGGGTTGATTTGAGGTAATATCTGTAATGGGGTTGATTTGAGGTAATATCTGTAATGGGGTTGATTTGAGGTAATATCTGTAATGGGGTTGATTTGAGGTAATATCTGTAATGGGGTTGATTTGAGGTAATATCTGTAATGGGGTTGATTTGAGGTAATATCTGTAATGGGGTTGATTTGAGGTAATATCTGTACTGGGGTTGATTTGAGGTAATATCTGTAATTGGGTTGATTTGAGGTAATATCTGTAATGGGGTTGATTTGAGGTAATATCTGTAATGGGGTTGATTTGAGGTAATATCTGTAATGGGGTTGATTTGAGGTAATATCTGTAATGGGGTTGATTTGAGGTAATATCTGTAATGGGGTTGATTTGAGGTAATATCTGTAATGGGGTTGATTTGAGGTAATATCTGTAATGGGGTTGATTTGAGGTAATATCTGTAATGGGGTTGATTTGAGGTAATATCTGTACTGGGGTTGATTTGAGGTAATATCTGTAATGGGGTTGATTTGAGGTAATATCTGTAATGGGGTTGATTTGAGGTAATATCTGTAATGGGGTTGATTTGAGGTAATATCTGTAATGGGGTTGATTTGAGGTAATATCTGTACTGGGGTTGATTTGAGGTAATATCTGTAATGGGGTTGATTTGAGGTAATATCTGTAATGGGGTTGATTTGAGGTAATATCTGTAATGGGGTTGATTTGAGGTAATATCTGTAATGGGGTTGATTTGAGGTAATATCTGTAATGGGGTTGATTTGAGGTAATATCTGTAATGGGGTTGATTTGAGGTAATATCTGTAATGGGGTTGATTTGAGGTAATATCTGTAATGGGGTTGATTTGAGGTAATATCTGTACTGGGGTTGATTTGAGGTAATATCTGTAATGGGGTTGATTTGAGGTAATATCTGTAATGGGGTTGATTTGAGGTAATATCTGTAATGGGGTTGATTTGAGGTAATATCTGTAATGGGGTTGATTTGAGGTAATATCTGTACTGGGGTTGATTTGAGGTAATATCTGTAATGGGGTTGATTTGAGGTAATATCTGTAATGGGGTTGATTTGAGGTAATATCTGTAATGGGGTTGATTTGAGGTAATATCTGTAATGGGGTTGATTTGAGGTAAAATCTGTAATGGGGTTGATTTGAGGTAATATCTGTAATGGGGTTGATTTGAGGTAATATCTGTAATGGGGTTGATTTGAGGTAAAATCTGTAATGGGGTTGATTTGAGGTAATATCTGTAATGGGGTTGATTTGAGGTAATATCTGTAATGGGGTTGATTTGAGGTAATATCTGTAATGGGGTTGATTTGAGGTAATATCTGTAATGGGGTTGATTTGAGGTAATATCTGTAATGGGGTTGATTTGAGGTAATATCTGTAATGGGGTTGATTTGAGGTAATATCTGTAATGGGGTTGATTTGAGGTAAAATCTGTAATGGGGTTGATTTGAGGTAATATCTGTAATGGGGTTGATTTGAGGTAATATCTGTAATGGGGTTGATTTGAGGTAATATCTGTAATGGGGTTGATTTGAGGTAATATCTGTAATGGGGTTGATTTGAGGTAATATCTGTAATGGGGTTGAAGCTGTGGCCAGATCTGGAAGTCAGCAGTGGTTCTTTAATCTGATTGAGCGCTGTGTATTTGAGGACTTTGTTATCTAAACATACAGTAGGCATTCTTCTGGACAGAACTGCTGTTTCTGGCGAGTGGGAATCACTGTTGTTGTTCGTCCCTGGTGTAGAATCCCCCACCTAGTCCTCACTCCCTTCCCCCACCTAGTCCTCACTCCCTCCCCACTTAGTCCTCACTCCTCTCCCCCTCCTGTCCCCCAGCTCCATCCAGAGTCTCATACGGCTCCATTGGGCCACCAGTGTCTCGCTCCATTCTCCCACAGTTTCTGGAGAGCTACTGGGGCTTGGGTTGTCTCTTGACAGGACTGGGGGTGGGTAGTGCTGGGGAGGTGCTGGGGCTTGGGTTGTCTCTTGACAGGACTGGGGGAGGGTAGTGCTGGGGAGGTGCTGGGGCTTGGGTTGTCTCTTGACAGGACTGGGGGTGGGCAGTGCTGGGGAGGTGCTGGGGCTTGGGTTGTCTCTTGACAGGACTGGGGGTGGGTAGTGCTGGGGAGGTGCTGGGGCTTGGGTTGTCTCTTGACAGGACTGGGGGTGGGTAGTGCCTGGTATGTGCTGGGGCTTGTCTGGATGGCCCATTAGCTGTTATTTAAGCAATTCAAAGGACTTCAGACGAGGAGCTGTGAGGAGTGTGTGTGTGTGTGTGTGTAAAGGCGTCCGCATGCTTCCCAGACTAAACATTTCGGGTAGAGTTTGTGCACACATTATGCTGACATTTTTGTTTGTTTTGGCTGTTTGGGGACACAACATTTTTTCTGGAGGCAAGCCGAAGTTCGGAGCCGGAGTCTACGCCCCTTCATCGGTGATTGGTCAGCAGTAGGGATTCTTCAATAAAGTATTTGTCATTCAATGAGACACGACTCGTTTTAATGCAAATATTTTCATTGATAAACACTGAACCAAACATCTTAGTTAGATGTAAAATTGCGCGACTAAGATGTCTTCGGCAAAAACATCAAAATTAATGACAGATTTCTTGAGTTATCTTAAATTCATTCAGACTATTTTCAGGAAGTGTATACTGGCTACGGCGTCTCAAAATGGACAAAGCTTTTTTTCTGGTTTTGAAGCAAAGGTCTTTTAAGGGTGTATGCGTGCATACTCGTTTGGTTCGGCAAGCCGAGTTCGGCTAGGAGCCAGCCGAACTGAAGCATGCTGATGCCTTAAGGAATGTGTGTGTGTCCGAAAGAGAGAGCAGTGTGTTTGCTCGGGGTCCGCCCTGCTGTTGGTGACCTTCCTGGTTGGCCAGCCTGTCACTCAAGGTTCCACATCACCATCTGATGTCAGACATGATCCAGTCTGAGCAGCAGTAGTAGCAGTAGCAGTAGCAGCGTTAGTAGCGGTAGCAGCAGTAGCAGTAGTAGTAGTAGTAGTAGTAGTAGTAGTAGTAGTAGTAGTACATTTACATTTTAGTCATTTAGCAGACGCTCTTATCCAGAGCGACTTACAGTTAGTGAATACATATATATATATTTTTTTTTCATACTGGTCCCCCATGGGAATTGAACCCACAACCCTGGCGTTGCAAACGCCATGCTCTATCAACTGAGCTACATCCCTGCCGGCCATTCCCTCCCCTACCCTGGACAACGCTGGGCCAATTGTGCGCTGCCCATGAGTCTCCCGGTCGCGGCCGGCTGCGACAGAGCCTGGATATGAACCAGGATCTCTAGTGGCACAGCTAGCACTGCGATGCAGTGCCTTAGACCACTGCGCCACTCAGGAGACGTAGTAGTAGTAGTAATAGTAGTAGTGGTAGCGGTAGCGGTACAGGCATCTATCTACAGAGTTCTGTCTCACGCTTTCTTTTTCGCTCTCTCTTTCAATTCTATTTCAATTTAAGGGACTTTATTGGCATGGGAAACATATGTTAACATAGCCAAATCAAGTGAAATAGATAATAAACAAAAGTGAAATAAACAGTCAACATTACACTTCAAAAAAATAAAGACATTTCAAATGCCATATTACGTCTATATACAGTGTTGTAACGATGTGCAAATAGTTAAAGTACAAATGGGAAAATAAATAAACATAAATATGGGTTGTGTTTACAATTGTGTTTGTTCTTCGCTGGTTGCCCTTTTCTTGTGGCAACAGGTCACAAATGTTGCTGCTGTGATTGCACACTGTGGTTTTTCACCCAGTAGATATGGGGGTTTATCAAAATTGGGTTTGTTTTCGAATTCTTTGTGGGTCTGTGTAATCTGAGGGAAATATGTGTCTCTAATATGGTCATACATTTGGCAGGAGGTTAGGAAGTGCAGCTCAGTTTCCACCTCATTTTGTGGGCAGTGTTTTGTGGGCATAGCCTGTCTTCTCTTGAGAGCCAGGTCTGCCTACGGCAGCCTTTCTCAATAGCAAGGCTATGCTCACTGCGTCTGTACATAGTCAATGCTTTCCATGATTTTGGGTCAGTCACAGTGGTCAGGTATTCTGCCACTGTGTACTCTCTGTTTAGGGGCAAATAGCAGTCTAATTTGCTCAGTGTTTTTGTTAATTCTTTCCAATGTGTCAAGTAATTATCTTTTTGTTTTCTCATGATTTGTTTGGGTCTAATTGTGTTGCTGTCCTGGGGCTCTGTGGGGTCTGTTTGTGATTGTGAACAGAGCCCCAGGACCAGCTTGCTTAGGGGACTCTTCTCCAGGTTAATCTCTCTGTAGGTGATTTGCTTTGTTATGGAAGGTTTAGGAATCGCTTCCTTTTAGGTGGTTGTAGAATTTAACGTCTCTTTTCTGGATTTTGATCATTAGCGGGCAGAGTCTCAATTTGGTGTTTGTCCCATTTAGTGAATTCTTGGTGAGCGGACCCCAGACCTCACAACCATAAAGGGCAATGGGTTCTATAACTGATTCAAGTATTTTTAGCCAGATCTAATTGGTATGTCAAATTTGATGTTCCTTTTGATGGCATAGAAGGCCCTTCTTGCCTTGTCTCTCAGATCGTTCACAGCTTTGTGGAAGTTACCTGTGGCGCTGATGTTTAGGCCGAGGTATGTATAGTTTTTTGTGTGCTCTAGGGCAACGGTGTCTAGATGGAATTTGTATTTGTGATCTTGGCAACTGGACCTTTTTTGGAACACCATTATTTTTTGTCTTACTGAGATTTACTGTCAGGGCCCAGGTCTGACAGAATTTGTGCAGAAGATCTAGGTGCTGCTGTAGGCCCTCCTTGGTTGGGGACAGAAGCACCAGATCATCAGCAAACAGTAGACATTTGACTTCAGATTCTAGTAGGGTGAGGCTGGGTGCTGCAGACGGTTCTAGTGCCCTCGCCAATTTGTTGATATATACATATTGAAGAGGGTGGGGCTCAAGCTGCATCCCTGTCTCACCCACTGGCCCAATTCTAACCGCACACTTGTTGTTTATAATGTTGAATGTTTTTCCCCAATCACCGCTTTCCATCAATTTGTATAGCAGATCCTCATCCCATATTAAATCAAAAGCTTTTTTGAAATCAACAAATTAGGGTGTGCAGGGTGAATACGTGGTCTGTCGTACGGTAATTTGGTAAAAAGCCAATTTGACATTTGCTCAGTACATTGTTTTCACAGAGGAAATGAACTAGTCTGCTGTTAAAGATAATGCAGAGGATTTTCCCAAGGTTGCTGTTGACGCATATCCCACGGTAGTTATTGGGGTCAAATTTGTTTCCACTTTGTAGATTGGGGTTATCAGTCCTTGGTTCCAAATATTGGGGAGGATGCCAGAGCTGAGGATGATGTTAAAGAGTTTAAGTATAGCCAGTTGGAATTTGTGGTCTGTATATTTCATTTCATTTAGGATACCATCAACACCACAGGCCTTTTTGGGTTGGAGGGTTTGTATTTTGTCCTGTAGTTCATTCGATGTAATTGAAGAATCCAGTGGGTTCTGGTAGTCTTTTAATAGTTGATTTTAAGATTTGTAATTGATTATGTATATGTTTTTGCTGTTTGCTCTTTGTTATAGAGCCAAAAAGTTTGGAGAAGTGGTTTATCCACACATTGCCGTTTTGGATGGATAACTCTTCGAGTTGTTGTTCGTTTAGTGTGTTTAGTCTATGGATTCTTCAAGTACATTGAGCTGATTTCTGACGTGCTGTTCCTTCTTTTTCCGTAGTGTATTTCTGTATTGTTTTAGTGATTCACCATAGTGAAGGCGTAGGCTCTGATTTTCTGGGTCTCTATGTTTTTGGTTGGATAGGTTTCTCATTTCCTTTCTTAGATTTTTGCATTCTTCATCAAACCATTTGTCATTGTTGTTAATTTTCTTAGGTTGTCTGCTTGACATTTTTTGATTTGATAGGGAAGTTGAAAGGTCAAATATACTGTTTAGGCTTTCTACTGGCAAGTTTACACCTTCACTATTACAGTGAAACGTTTTGTCCAGGAAGTTGTGTAAAAGGGATTGAATTGTTTTTTTTAAGTATGTTTCGACACTACTTTCCTTCCATCAATAGTATTTCTTAATATTGTGCAATTCCTTTGGCTTTCTTCTCTGTATCTCTCTGTCTCTCCTCTCGCTCTGTCTCTCCTCTCTCCCTCTCTACCGTGAACCAGCTGTAGTCTCTATAGACCTACACAACCGGAACCCTTTACAGCAGGGTCAGACATTATTCAGGCTGAGCAGTAGCTATCTAACTAGCTACAGTCCAGCTGCCACCGGAGCCCATTACAGCCCTTTACTGTCCCCACTGAGATAGAGGGATGAATTCTCATGCATTCCCTCCGCTTTTAATTACAGCAACATGGAAGACAGAGATGCTAAAGAGAGGATAGGCTGTGAGTGGAGGGGGGAGGGAGGTAGATGGATAGTGAGATCATTTTAAAGTGGCTGCTTTCTGTACATGGTTATGGCTACAGTATTATCTTACTATCAGACACATGGTTGGTGATTTGCCAATATTATTTATCCCAAAACGATGCACACTGCCTGCATCTCAGTTGAGTATAGCCATATGCTTTATATTAGATAGAATTTTGAAACACTCGTCAATCTTTGCTCTTCCTGGCCTGCGTGAAAGGTCTCCGTCACAAGGAGGTGACAGGATGTTGGCAGTATTGGGACATATTGTCCATGAAGAAATCCATGCTCATAAATAATATGACAGCGTGTAATTTTAAAACATTTTCAGAGTCAAATCAGAACTCCCAGCTCAGCCGTGTTCAGTTATTCAGTCAGTATGCATCAGCTTAGCATACTACCAATCCTGATATGAATTATGAATGAAACCAAATGGGTTTCCATCAGACGGGCTGCTACAGTGGCCCTCGCCACGTTCAGCTAGGACCCAAAAGGGCACCCTTTTAACCAGGGCCCATAGGTCTCTGCTCAAAAGTAGTGCACTATATAGGAAAATAGGCACAGACCTAGCCCCGCTCCCTGACTTCATATTGCAGTGTCTGTCACGGCTACTGCTGCAGGGCTCACAGCAGCCCAACAGGCAGCTTGTCCTGTTTTACCACTGAACCCCCCCCCCCAGCCCCCAGCCCCCCCCCCCCCAGCCCCCAGCCCCTAGCTGTTTGCTATTCAATGTTTCTAGGGTTACAGATCACATTTAGAAGGCAAAGTCCTCACCCTCCTCAGCCAGCCAAGAAGATGGCCCCTCTTTTAAATAGAAAAGAAATCCTGATTATTATTTATTTTTTTCCTAAAGTAAGAGAGAAGAATCAGCCTGGAGTTACTAAATGTAGTGTCAGTCTGTTTGTGTGCCATCATGCCAACTCCTTGTCACTCGTTGTCATGACAACAATGGAGTTTCCAAGAAACAGCACCAAATTCTCTGGGACTAGGCTATAATAAATACAGAATCCAGATCAAAATATGTTCCATGTGAAAGAGGATGGGACAAAAGAGTGCCGTATTGATGTCACACAGACTCCTTCTGGCCCAACAGGCTGTTGACAACCGTCATTCACGTTGCATGGTGAGAGGGCCCAAATGGTGCCCTAATCCCTAGATAGTGCACTACTTTTGACCAGAGTCCTATGGGCCCTAGTCTATAGTAGTGCACTATATAGGGAATAGGGCACCGTTTGGGACGCATCACATGAGTCATTAGAACCTCAGGATATTAGAGAGCAGCAACACAGTCAGACAGTCACATGACTTCATTTCATCTGAATGAGAGGAAGGTGGAATGTTGTGAATCAGGTGGAGCAACAACATTGCAGGGCCAGATCTTTGGTGCTCAAAGTGAAAAAAAGTTTGATACTTTTCTACTGCTCCTGTCGCCACATTGTCCATGATTTGTTTTAACATAGGCCTTAATTTTCTGCTAAAACACACTCACTCATCACACACTGTAAGCTAAGCAAGCTAGAACCAAAGATGAAAGGGAGTTATTTAAGTATCTTTGCTAGAACCACTTCTGGGGTTGGCTGTATCATCTCTAATGTTGGCTAGATGAATCAGATAGTTAGATATATCAGCTGATCATCTCTAATGTTGGCTAGATGAATCAGATAGTTAGATATATCAGCTGATCATCTCTAATGTTGGCTAGATGAATCAGATAGTTAGATATATCAACTGATCATCTCTAATGTTGGCTAGATGAATCAGATAGTTAGATATATCAGCTGATCATCTCTAATGTTGGCTAGATGAATCAGATAGTTAGATATATCAGCTGATCATCTCTAATGTAGGCTAGATGAATCAGCTAGTTAGCTAGGCTATGCTGTCAAAACAATCAAACTACTCTTTACTTGATTTGAATTTGTTGTGCTACTGACAAACAGTCAAACTGCAGTTGCCCCCTATCCCTCTGTCACTGACCCAGAGACAACACATGCTGGCAACTCCAAAGTAAACTGCTCGGCGCCGGTGGGTCGTTGAGAAATGATGTAGTTTGATAGGCAATTCGTTGTATTTAGAATTACAAGAGAGGAAAGAGACTAAAAAATAAATGTATATATTTTATTTTATTTTATTTACAGTGGGGAAAAAAGTATTTAGTCAGCCACCAATTGTGCAAGTTCTCCCACTTAAAAAGATGAGAGAGGCCTGTAATTTTCATCATAGGTACACGTCAACTATGACAGACAAAATGAGAAAAAAAAATCCAGAAAATCACATTGTAGGATTTTTAATGAATTTATTTGCAAATTATGGTGGAAAATAAGTATTTGGTCAATAACAAAAGTTTCTTAATACTTTGTTATATACCCTTTGTTGGCAATGACACAAGTCAAACGTTTTCTGTAAGTCTTCACAAGGTTTTCACACACTGTTGCTGGTATTTTGGCCCATTCCTCCATGCAGATCTCCTCTAGAGCAGTGATGTTTTGGGGCTGTCGCTGGGCAACACAGACTTTCAACTCCCTCCAAAGATTTTCTATGGGGTTGAGATCTGGAGACTGGCTAGGCCACTCCAGGACCTTGAAATGCTTCTTACGAAGCCACTCCTTCGTTGCCCAGGCGGTGTGTTTGGAATCATTGTCATGCTGAAAGACCCAGCCATGTTTCATCTTCAATGCCCTTGCTGATGGAAGGAGGTTTTCACTCAAAATCTCACGATACATGGCCCCATTCATTCTTTCCTTTACACGGATCAGTCGTCCTGGTCCCTTTGCAGAAAAACAGCCCCAAAGCATGATGTTTCCACCCCCATGCATCACAGTAGGTATGGTGTTCTTTGGATGTAACTCAGCATTCTTTGTCCTCCAAACACGACGAGTTGAGTTTTTACCAAAATGTTATATTTTGGTTTCATCTGACCATATGACATTCTCCCAATCCTCTTCTGGATCATCCAAATGCACTCTAGCAAACTTCAGACGGGCCTGGACATGTACTGGCTTAAGCAGGGGGACACGTCTTGCACTGCAGGATTTGAGTCCCTGGCGGCGTAGTGTGTTACTGATGGTAGGCTTTGTTACTTTGGTCCCAGCTCTCTGCAGGTCATTCACTAGGTCCCCCTGTGTGGTTCTGGGATTTTTGCTTACCGTTCTTGTGATCATTTTGACCCCACAGGGTGAGATCTTGCGTGGAGCCCCAGATCGAGGGAGATTGTCAGTGGTCTTGTATGTCTTCCATTTCCTAATAATTGCTCCCACTGTTGATTTCGTCAAACCAAGCTGCTTACCTATTGCAGATTCAGTCTTCCCAGCCTGGTGCAGGTCTACAATTTTGTTTATGGTGTCCTTTGACAGCTCTTTGGTCTTGGCCATAGTGGAGTTTGGAGTGTGACTGTTTGAGGTTGTGGACAGGTGTCTTTTATACTGATAACAAGTTCAAACAGGTGCCATTAATACAGGTAATGAGTGGAGGACAGAGGAGCCTCTTAAAGAAGAAGTTACAGGTCTGTGAGAGCCAGAAATCTTGCTTGTTTGTAGGTGACCAAATACTTATTTTCCACCATAATTTGCAAATAAATTCATTAAAAATCCTACAATGTGATTTTCTGGATAGTTTTTTCTCAATTTGTCTGTCATAGTTTACGTGTACCTATGATGAAAATTACAGGCCTCTCTCATCTTTTTAAATGGGAGAACTTGCACAATTGGTGGCTGACTAAATACTTTTTTCCCCCACTGTATTAAAGGGAATAGGGTGATCCGCAGACATGGGCCCTTTGTGTAGAGTAGGCTATGGTCTGTATTAGATCACACTGGTATTGTTCTGGTTTCACAGGGTGGATGGTGGCGAGCTCCTACACAGTACCCCTTGCCCCCTTCGGTAACACGTAACACGTAGTAACACGTAGTAACACGTAGGGATTACATAGGCCTAAAGAGGTATGCTTAAATAACCAAAGAGGTGCTGGCAAGAGCAATGTGCCAGTTTTCCTTATTCTTTTAAAGAGCTCATCGAATTATTCCCCAGACCTTCAACAAGCAAACTCGGATGTGAATTTGGATTCCAGGCTAGCCTAATAGAATAGATGTTTTCTGTCAGTAAAAAGACATCTGCTGTGATGTCAGCAGTGGTATTCTCTATAGG